>NC_056728.1:1661236563-1661570313 GCF_019279795.1 Protopterus annectens | reverse complement strand
CAAAACCTGTTGTTCTATCAACTTCCTAAGTCGGTAAGAGCAATATTTAAAAATTGTCCCTATTTTTGGGACTTGGAACCACTTTTATTTATGACTTTGTCCAGATTTCTTACTCTTAAAGGTTGAGAGTACACACACACACACACACACACACACACACACACACACACACACACACACACACACACACACACACACACACAACCACACGCACACGCAAGCACACACACACACACACACACACACACACACACACACACACACACACACACACACACACACACACACACACACACATTGTAAATGTTGGCCGAATATTCAGGTTATCTAAGGAAAAAATACCTGGTATGTGTTTTAAAAATCAGCTGATCAGACACACTGGCTTTGTATTATGGTAGAGTGGGGAATGGGAACTGGCAGTGATATGATCTCAGAGTTGGTATATAAATAGTCAGCAGTGGGCATGGGGTTGTTTTACTTTTTTTTTCTTTTTTTTATATACATACACACACACACACACACACACACACACACACACACACACACACACAGAGTTACAGATAACTATTTTGAGATGTTGGGCATTGAAGTTTCTTTTACAAGGGAAAATAAGCATTGCAAATAAATGATTTGCTCAGGTCACACAGTACCATAACTCTCAAATGTCCAGATTTTTACAGAATGTCCAGACTTTTGTCTCATATTTTTGTTCTGTACCTCATAACATTTGTGATTTTCTTGATTTTTGTGGGAAATCAGTGAGGATTAAATTCACTAAATGACAGGCATTTCAGTTTCAGACTTCATATCCTTCAGAAAATGCATGGTAACACAAGACCTTTTATTCTAGAAACTTTCTAAATTTATAAGAGCAATATTTAAAAAATGTCCCCATTTTGGGGGCTTTGTCTCCCAATTATTTTTGGCTTTGTCCACATTTTTTGTGCTAACAGGTTGAAAGCAGGATGCATGAAATTCAGATCTAGATTTCAGGTTTTAATGCTCAGAATTATAAAACTTTAACTGCTATACTAGTTTATACGTATTACATAATCATGTCTCATTATCTTGAGGTAAACAAATGGTTTTACAAACCAGAAAGGATAAACCCTGGGACTGTAAGTCAGTGGTAAAGTGCATAGAATAGAGTACCATGTGCAAAAGTGGGAATTACAGAAATCACTCATAAATGTCAGCAAATACCTGCCCATCTGTGTATGTCACACCGTTGGAAGGACATAGGGAAAAATGGATACATAGTGCAGAAAGGATCATGTAAAATGATGCTACATTGGAATTAAAACTCTTGTAAGTAAATAATGAAGGCTATCATTATACGTGCATTACTAAGCCGCGGCTGTACAGCAGTAGCGTTGTTGCCTCAAAGCAAAAGGTTCTCCTGTTTGATTCTCAGCTGGAGTGCTTTCTGTGTGGCGTCTGCATGTCCTCTCCATGGCCGAGTGTCCCCCAAAAGACATGCGTGAATGGGCGTGCCTTCGCTGAAGGTTGGGCATCGGGCTGGCAACTCGGCACCATAAAAATCGACTGCCAATCATTAGCGGACTGGAGTTCTGCTGTGGCGACCCCTAACCGGGAAAAGCCAAAAAGACAAACAAACATCATTATACATGCAGTAGAAAGCAGAAGGTGCAAGATTTTGAAGCAGATGCAGAAGATAAGTAAGGAATGAGAAGAATACTTAGCAGAACAACACATTCTGGGAGAAAAGGAAAAGGAGTGCAGCTGGAAGTGGGGAAATGTCAGGTAGCACTGCTGCACGCAAAGAGCGGTATACAGTTGGAACCACATCCATATGATGGCAAAGAGGCAAACATTAATGAGGTTTAAGGGTACTTAACTAAGACATTAAAAAAACCTTTGCAATTAGTGAAAATATTTGAGTATATAGTCAAGCCAGCTGGGATAAAGCAGGTAGTAGAAACACAGAGACCAGAAAGGCCAAGTAAGTCTCGTTCAAAGTTAGATTATGGGATGTCAGCACTCACACTATACATACTAATGCACTAAAATTAAAGTTTAACCTTCACTCATGTGGCCACACATCTTGTAAACGTATATCTGCCCATTACTGTTCTGTAAGTCAAAATAAATGCACAGTTAGTGCTCAGCTTGTTGAAATTGTTAAGGTTCCAGTTGCTTTTGTACATACCCATCCACCCATCCACAACTCCTTTTTCTCATTTTTGCACATGGGGTCATATCTTCCATGAAATGTAGTTTTGTACTGGCACTTGGCACAGTAATGAAAGAGATTAGAAACAAGAGAGACAGCAGAGAAGAAGATAGATAGGCTTAGAGTGACTGTCAGGAAGAAAGACAAGGACTGAGACAATGAACTGAAACAATAATTACTGTCTAACTGTTGAGTTTCTTCTGCAGGTGGAAAGTCTGGACAGAATCCTTTGTTTCAGGTAAGAAGTAGGAAAACGTTCTTTTTATTACTGCACTTAAACATGCTAATAAGCAGAGACAAATAACACTGAATGTGGCACAGCACTGTAATGACTAATGATAAAGAGGATTTAAATGGGATGCACTGTAACATAAATACCTGTAAGAATCTTTCGCTAAGACAAAAACTTGGGTGATTTAGCATCTCATCTTTCAGGGCTGTTCCCATTGTTTCAAGAAATACTTTAGACTGCTGTTTCATTTCTCTGATTGGTACAAAATGAGATCAAGAGAAACAAATTCTCAGCTGACACATGCATGTGAAATTTGCAGCAAGTAACAGGATGTTGTAGTTTTATGCTTAATACATGATGCAGTCAGAAAACAAAATATATTGTTTTTATTATTAGTAACAGCTGCACTGGAGCTTAAGAAATACACCCAGTAATAAAAAGGTTTCTAAATATGCACATCACTGCCTTTAATATGTTTCACAAATAAGTCCAGATCCATTCTGTTTAATCTCAGCCTGTTGAAAATACTAATTTCTTGCAAGGGTCCATAATGTATAAATCAACACTAGAAAAGAAACAGAGCTTTGAAGTAGTGAAATAGTATTTCGTTATTTTACCTCAGGTTCTCAAATTTCATTTTGGATCTCAGTCCTGACTTAAGGAAATATTTTGAGGAAATATAAACCACTGGAGGAAATGGCGTTAAAATAAACTCTAGTTTATGATGCATGAATGAGTAGAATTTTTTTCCCTCAAGAAAACGACAGGTTGACAAACATTAAATTCAAACATTGCAAAACCGAAATAATAATGGATAAGGCATTTCCATACACGAGACTAGTGCAATAGAAGAATCCTGTATTATAGATTTAGCTTGATGAATGGTTAGCCTCCTTTTATGAGTTTCTTATTTTTTCCAAATTCATCTGATTTATTATTTTGCTCTTGTTTATATCAAGCAGTCTGAATTCCTAGACACATCAGAAAGCTGTTAATTAGTGCACTGATTAATTGTGCTGCACACTATTTATTACTGCACCTTGAAAACAATCCTAACTTTATTTATGAAAATGTACCTCTGTTCTTCATGAAAGGCTGCAAATGTACACAAGCTACTCGTCCACTTTGTTTTGTGGTACTCATATGCTAAAGATACTTTGTGCTTATTGAGAAGTAACACATTGTTGCCATATATTTTTTAGATTATGGTAGTTATGATTATGTTATTTAACAGTATATGGCTGTTGTACTGAACCAATACACAAAGTAGACCAGTAAAATTCAACAGCTGATGCAGTAATGTGATTGGAAGGTTGTTATTATTTAAACACTAATGTTCTTGGATATGGTGTTCTGAGGAAGTCTACTGTTTGTAGATGAAAGCACTAAACCTGAAGTTAACATTAAAAGATTATTATTAATCCAGCTCCAGTGTGACTTTTTGGGACATGACACCACTGTTTTACCAGTGAATTGAGTTGTTTTTTTCGGTTGGAAAATATACTGAGGAAATAGCTTTATGACACACCTTGCTTTACAGTGAGTGAGAGTAAAGATTCAGACTTCAACTTTCAGAATACAGAGCTGTTTACTTTGTATGTGCTCACATCCAAGCCTTGGCACATCTTAGTTTTACAGATTTTTTTGAACATGAAACAGTTTAATATTTTAATTTTCCTAGGAAGCATGAACTTACTTAGTTTCCAGAAGTCAGAACACCAACTTTGTCCCCTTCCTCTACTCCTCCTCTTTCCAGATAGTTGGTATCCAAGGTAACGCTGGCCTAATGTCTCAGTCTGTTACAGTGGGGGCCTGTTAACCCTTCTTCTGTAAGGTCACTCTCCCTGACTCCTCTAGACTTCTCTGACATCCAGAGGTGGACTGAAAGCCCTTTACACATTTCCTGACAACTCAATTAGGAAGGTACATTGTAATTTATTTTCATACTTTCTTGATGACTCTCCTATTCTCAGATACAGTCTCTAGGATTTTGTCACCATAATGTTTCTTTCAGATGCCCGCAGTGAGTCATTCATATCACTTAACACAGGCCCAGTCATATGTTTCCAGCAGCTATAAGAGGAGACTGTTTTCTACTTTTCATGTATTACTCATGTTCAGACCCATACAGTAGATATCATAAGGAAAGGCATACATACACCATTCCTCTGGCAGCTCCATAACTTGGGTGAGTCTGCACCACTGTCATTGTTCTGGTGGAAATTGAAAAATAGACCCTATATTTTTTCATTTTCATAGTCAGCAGGTTTTCACACTTCTTGGATCTGAGCCATAGTGCCTGCCATCTGAACATAGATTTCCAAAGTCATTCATACAGTTGATGTTCCTGGATTCAGATTTCTCACGTTGTTTTGATGCATGGATTTCCCCATGATCAATGACAGTAGCCCCAGAAGGTTCCATTTCAGATCATTCTGTCAAGTAGATATCCTAGCTACCATTCTCACAGACAGCAGCATCAGAAGAAACATTTACAGTTGGGAATTCCATGCTGTCAGTTTTCCAGTGGACAGTCATGTGTCTACCATCTACAAGTACCTGATTGTCCTACTTGTCATTCATAGAATTTCTATCATTTTCTAAGATGGCCTTTATTACACATGATCACAGCATGTGAATAATGGGATGATTACCGCGTACAGTCTGCACAGACGTCTTTACACGTTCAGAGTCTCTAGACAAACGTTCCCCGGTCTTCAACTCAAAACCTGCTTTCTTTCTGCTGCTCAAATGTACTTTGATCTTTTCCCAAGAGCTCCTCATCACTGTCCCCACTATCTACATTAATGTCTGACTTCTCTTCTCAGTTTCATTTTTTTGAATTTGAAGTAAATATTTTCAGTTCTGTGTTTATTTGTTTTCAAGTTTCATCTTCTTTACTATAGCTTCATAGGTTCATAGCCAAAGGGTATGTGTATTCAGGCCTAAAAGCCAACATAGAGCACTGGCTGGAGTACATCCAGATCTTTGTCAACCATACCAACCCAAGTGTCCAGATCTTTTTTTTAAATTCTCTTAATGAAGTATATTTCCACATATACATATCTATCTCTCTCTATCTATAGAGAGATAGATATACAGATAGATCTAGATACAACTATAGCTATAGCTGTAGCTGTAGACGTGTGTGTATATATACATATATATATATATATATATATATATATATATATATATATATATATATATATATATATATATATATGGATCCCTATCACATGGTCGACAGGCCATATGATCGACTTTCATTTGGTCGACAGTTCATTTGGTCGACAAGCAGTTTTATGTGTATATATATATATATATATATATATATATATATATATATATATATAGTCTTTGAAGCACAAAACAGAGTGCAAACAATTAGTAGTTAGGTTTAATTGTGATGTGCCTCTTAGAACATCAGTATTGACGGACCTGTATGCCAGCCTGAGACAACTTTTTATGCAACAATATCTTAAACTGAATAATTTCAGTGCTGCAGTCTACAGATGCACTCCATGTGAGACTTTTGGTAAATTTCTTCTGTAACTGCTCCAGCAACTGAAGTTTGTACATTCTATAACAACAGAAGAGAGATGTTGCTTTCCAGTAGGAGCTAAATTTTCAAATTTAAAGCCCTTGTAGAAAAAAAGAATCCCTGGAAGAAACAACTTTAAATAGAAAGTCAATTTGTTGAACAGGTTTCCTTTTGATATGGGTAGAATTTTCTCTTAATGTGAATATACCTAAGATCTTTCTCTTTGTTAAGAAGGTATTATTTAACTTAATTTGCATGTTAAGGTTAAAGATCTCCAAAGACAAGAATGTCCACATAAAAAAATAGAATTTCCACTTTTGGATGTTAAGGCCAAGTCTTTGATTTCTTATCCATGTATAGGTACAGCATAGGTATGCATTTATTTGGTCAGCATAATTTCTTATGTAACTGCTGCATCAGTTTTGATGTTATCAGCATATTTGGAAATCCAGCAAATAGATGTTATAGGAAGTGAGTCAGAGACAAGATTAAACAGAACTGAGCCCAGGACACAGTCCCGAAGAACTCCTCTGTGCATTTCTGTCCAGTCAGATGTGTGATCCAAACAATTAACTCTGTGGAATCAACTTCTTAGCTATTCACTTGTTCACCTTCTAGTAAATAGTTTTATCTAAGTTGATGTGGTATTACACAGTTGATAATATCAATGTGGGGTAGGGAGTCAAACGTCTTAATAAGGTTTAAAAGCAAGCCCTAGAACTATGGCCAGATGTGGGCTGATAGAAATCTATAAGGCTAGGCAAGGTTGACCTCCCTTGAAGAAAGCAATATTGTGAAGAGTCTTTCTGCATGTATTTGTGAGTGGATTTCAAAACAGTTAGGCATCTGTCAAAACATTTACCAAGACCTGATACTAAGCTTGTTAAGAACAATCATTTATTGAATCTGTAATTCCTCCTTTGTTGATTCGTACTATATCAGATAGTTTCTACTCTCCAGGTACAGAACCCTAAACCAAAAGAGCATTAAATAAGGCTGATAAAGGTAAAAATCATTGCATCTTTTATTTGATGTATAAAGTGCACAGATATGATGCTACACTTTCAGTCTCTCTTCCTAGAGTGATTCTATCACTCCTTTTCAAAGGTGCATCAGAACTGGTTTGCCAGCTTTCAATGTCCAGAACGTTTTACCATTTAGTCTTTCTTGTGTCTTTCACTTCCATGGCCAGAAGTGAGCTTGGGTTTGTCCTTTCACCTCTGTATTCATCTTACCTAGAAGATACCTTACTGTCATACAAATCTGATATCTGGATTTGCCCTTGTGTATCTATGTCTGCCAGTACTGCATAGTTTCTCTTGTACATTTCATTCTTCATATCTACAAAGCATTACATAAAGTCACTTCTATAGACTACATTGTGATTGTCTCCACCATTGCGCAAGTCAATACTTCAGTCTTGCATTCAGTGAAGTATGTGATATTAGACATGTAAGTGGGGTTCTTAGTTCTACACTCAACTACAAACTGTATTTTACAAATAAAGTATAGGACCACATCTGTACTGCAGTCATTTTCTGTTTTAAGCACTGGCCATATATATATATATATATATATATATATATATATATATATATATATATATATATATATATATATATATACACACACACACACACACACACACACACACACACACACATATATATATATATATATATATATATATATATATATATATATTAGATATTAACTTGTGTATTGTAGTCATTCAAGTAGTCTGTTTTTAATACTTTTTCTATGCATAGCTAAAACTCTGGACACGTGGCATATCAGTTTAACTCTGTGGAATCAACTTCTTAGGTGAAAACTCTGCTTCAGATAGTTGGTATATGGGACCATTTTGTTATCTGTTTTCTGCATTCCTCCCTGCCAGTGTAGATGTGACCTTAACTTGTCATGAGCCACTTTGCATCATATAGGAGTAAGCTACACTACTGAATTTTTTTTACATTGAGTAGTATTGTATGCACATTCGCCATCTGAAAAAAATACAAACAAACAAAAAACTTCATGGTTTGTATTTTTAACACCTTTATGACTTTTTATTTTTAAAATGGTGTTAATGTTAGAGACAAAAATTCTGCTTATTCGGTAACATCATTATCCCTTCCTTTTGTTATGCTACTGTGAATGACAAGTTTATGCCAACAACTGGAAAATTCTTAGCACTGTAAACAGGTAATTGTATCACCACACTGGCTTTATTAGCAGTTACTTTTACAGTACCTGCTGTCAGAAGCTTTTTCTGTACTACTTTTATGGTCTCTCCAGTAATATACTTCTGGTACTACACATTCAGGTACTTTCCCAAACAAGTTCACGTGAAAAGCAGCTTTGTATTTGCATCTGACAGTCTGGTACGTTGGCATGTTCAGTATTTTCTTAAATCATTTTACTTCATTACCCATTTTGCTTTTGCCATTTACAACTAATATTGTTATGTAACATGGTTTCAAATAGCTTCAGGCAATTAACACTTTTGTCTCTATCATTATATTTCGGGTATTCGGGGTTTGGATTGCAGACTCCAGTTTTTAGTTTTTTTTAATTTACTGGAATTTATTGATCAGGGTTATGGACCAATCTATTTGGACACATTTTAATGACATACTGGAGTTGCACTGAATCATGGAAATAATACATGAGCAATGTAATAAGGAAGTTATTTTACTTACTTATTCACTTTAGTAACCAGGGTACAAAGTGTACAATATAAACAGAAATTAGAGACATTTCCTTTAATCCATGATGATGGTGGATGGCATTTTTGTGATCTATATAAATTAATTTGAATACAAATTTGGACATTAGAGAAAGATAAGTGATGTAGGTACAATAATAGTTACAAATTATATAGACATTTAGCAAAGAGGCAAAATGAATTGTCACTGTCAGTGAATGGGCTATGTTATTATCAGTACAGAGACTACCAAACTAGCATTTATCCTGTCTGTTTAATTTCATATGTTTATTTTATTTTTATTTTTATTTTACATTTGTTTACCGGGCTAGTCCAACTGGATACATTTCCATTTTCAGCAGAGGCCCGGGGAGAAAAGCTCCACATTGAAGTTAATACAAAACAAATTATTTACATAAAGAAAGTAAGTAGTTAGTAAAATACGAACAGAAACATGGTTCATAGGTTCATAGGTTCATAGGTTTATACTAGGCTATCTGCCCTAAGGCATTTATAAGCCTAGCCCAAAGTTTTGTGGCTTACGCCACCCCTTATGTGAAAAAATACTGTGCCCATTAGTTTGTTGTGCCTCTGTCCAGCAGTGACACAGAGATGATTCCCGGGGTAAACCTACGATCTCCCATCCACAGGTCAAGATTTCTCTTGAACAGAGCCAACGAGGTGCTCTGCCTCACATGGACCGGGATTTTATTCCACAGCATAGGGAGTCTCTGAGTGATAAATCTATACCTCCAGCACGTCCTATTTATATCCGTGATAAGGTTTAAGTTGCTTGCTCTAGTGGTTTTGGTGGATTTGGATTTTTTGAGGTGGAGCATGTCCATTAATTCCGGGTTGGACATGGCCTTGTATGTCAGGCACATGTCACCTCTGAGCAGACAGTATGCGACTGAATAGAGCTGGAGTTTCTTCAATCTGGCAGCATATGACAGATTTTGGAGTCCCTTTATCCTTTTGGTGAGGAACTTTTGGGGTCTCTTCAATTGCTGCAGATGTTGGGTGAGATACATCCCGAATGGGGCATTGTACACGATCATTGGTCTGATAAGTGAAGAGTACAGGGGAACAATGACCTCACTAGATCTGGATGTGAATCCCTTCATGATCAGGTGGGCAATGTAGAAGGTCTTTCTAACCACTTTAGCAACGTGAGTGTCAAAAGAAAGGCCACTGTCAACCTGGGTCCCCAGGTCCCTGATAACCTCTTCTGTGCTTAGTGGATTGCCGCCTATATGGTAGCTTGGGGTTACCTTGTTTTTCCCGAAGGGTATGACTATACATTTTTTGGCGTTTAACTTCAGGCCATGGCTCTGGCACCAGCTATCTGTTTCCGTGAGTCCCTTCTGAAGGATATCCGTGTCCGATGCACTTTCCACTATGGCGCCCAGTTTGCAGTCGTCTGCAAACTTTGTCAGCCAAAGTCCTCCCATGTTGGCCTGTACTTCTGAAAAGTAGATGCCGAACAATAGGGGGCCAAGGACCGAGCCCTGTGGGACACCACTTGTGACCGGCTTGGAGTCTGACATAGCGCCAGCAACTCTAACCCTGTGGGTTCTGTCCTTAAGCCAGTTTGCAACCCATCTTGTGACATATGGGTTTACATTTAAGCTGGTAAGTTTTTCTACAATACCCGAGTGGGGTATTGTGTTGAAAGCCTTTGCAAGGTCAAGATAGGCTGTATGGACTGCCTTTCCCTCATCAATGGCCTTGGTGACTGTTTCGAAGAAGTCAACCAAGTTCAAAAGGCATGATCTGCCCTTGACGAAGCCAAACTGGGTCGGGTCCAATGTCTGCAAGTCCCCTATATCTTTGTTTATGAGCTCCATTATGATCCTCTCCATAGCTTTGCAGACTAGACTTGTTAAGCTTATGGGGCGGTAATTACCAGGGTCCATAGAGGCACCGCCTTTATGGAGTGGGACCACAGTTGCCGTATGCCACTCCTTGGGCACGTATCCTGTGGTAAGGCTGAGATTAAACAGCTGCCTTATGTGCGGGTTTAATTCCTCATTTAGCTCATGTAGCACACAGCCGGGGACACCATCCAGTCCCATTGATGCTGTGTTTTTAGCTTTAGAGAGAGCAGCTTTCACCTGCACATTTGAGATGTCTGGGAGGCTACACTCCGCTGGGATAGTTATCTCTCCTTTAGGGGGGGAGGGGGGGGTGAAGTTTGCACTGAACCTGTCTGCCAGTATGTTGGCAATGTCTGTGGGTTCAGTGATTTTTGTATCATTTTGGACTAATTCTGAGCATATCTGGGAGTTTCCACCCAGGTTCCTAACATAGCTGAAAAAGGCCTTATGACTGTCCTTTGAATCCATGGCTATTTTTCTCTCAAAATTGGCCTTAGTTGATTTTATGAGTGCTCGTATTTTTTTACTAATAATGATCAGGGGTGACTTCCCTTTTATGGATTTTGTTCTATCATGTAATAGCTTTCTCCTCTTATTGTAAAGTTTGTTGATGGCTGGGGTCCACCAGACTGGATGTTTGCCCTTTGTGGAAAGAGTCTTGGTTTTATTTGGGATTGCCTGATCCATGCAGTCCTGGAGGTGTTCATAGAAGGCATTTGTAAGGGCTTCCGCAGCTAGGGTTGTGGTTTCCACTGGCTCAGGGGCCTTGAAGGATACCACAACAGTCTTGAGTAGTGTGAAGTTTGCTTTTGAGAAGTTCTTCACTGTGGTCTTTTTTGTTTGGGGTGGGGGCGAGATGTGGATTTCCAGTGAGATTAGTTTATGATCAGATCTCACCAATGAGGGATATACTTCCGGTGTGGAGCATTTTGTCCCCATGTTTGTGATAATGAGATCTAGTATATTTTCTCCTCTCGTGGGAACAGTGACTAGCTGTTCCATGGCATTTGAATTTATGAACTCCAGGAACCATTGGGCTAGAAAGTTAGGGCTTGAGTAATGTTCCCAGTCTATATTCGGGTAGTTGAAGTCACCCAATATGATGGTGTTTGGAGATACATTTATACCCTCCAGTGTCTTCAGGAAGGCTGTGTGGGGTTCCTGAGTTTGAGAGGGTAGCCTGTAGCATGCTACAATTTGTAGAGCAGTTTTGCCTATGGTTAGTTGCACCTGGATGGTTTCTGAAGCTTCGTGCGTTGCTACCAACCTGGAGGTGTGGGTATCCTTTATGAATATGGATACACCCCCTCCTTTTGTGGTGTGGTCTGGGTTTTGGGGCCGGAACGCATGATATGAGGTAAAACCTAATAGTGCCGGGGTGCTCTTAGGAGCCTTGAACCAGGTTTCAGTTACAGCACAGACATCAATGTTCTCCATACTGAGAAGGGCCTCGAGTGCGTGCATTTTGAGATTTAGACTTCTGGCATTGAGCAGCATTACCCTCAGTTTCTTCCCATTTTTGTTTTCTAGGGTGGTAGGTTTAGAATTTGAGCCTTGCCTAAAAAAGGCACTATGGGAGTGGCAAGAGCCTTAGCCAATATCCGGAATCCCAAGGGTGACAGGTGCAAGCCATCCCTTGCGAAGCAGCGTGGCTTGTCAAGCATGTCATCCCAGGCAGACAGACATTGGATCCCCTTTGAATGACACCAGACATTAAGCCAATTGTTAAAGCTGATCATCTTGTCTGTATATTGTGGCATCATTCTTGGTGAAGGAAGGATACTGCTCAGGGTCAGGGTCATACCTGCCTGGGCTACATAATCAGAGAGCTCCTCTATGTCTCTTTTCATGTAGTCCAGGGAGGTACGTCTCAGGTTGTTCACACCAGCATGGACAATGACTGTGTCATATTTGTACCTGCCATGGAGTGACCCGAGTGCTTGTGTTATGTGGCGGATTCTAGCACCCGATAGGCAGCTTACTGTGACCCTCCCCTTGTTCAGTCTGGTGAGTGGGACGTCAGTGTGTCTGACTATGGAGTCACCTATGGCAAGTATGTTTGGTGTTGTATTTGGCCTTAAGGGCTGTGACTGCTTTGCACACTGATTTTGTGGTTTATGTGTTGCTTGTGGGGTGTCTTGAGGTAGCATTTGTTTGGGTGTCTGCTTTGGAGGCCTCTGCTGTTTAGGTAAATTTTTACTCATGTAAATGAGTATGTCTTTGTGTGTTTATGTGTTTGATTCAGTGGTGTGGTAGCATTATGTGAGGCTGGTTTTGTGGTGTGTGTAGTTTCCTTCTCCTCCTGTCTGGTCTTGCCAGTCCTGAGTTGAGAGAGCTCAGCCTCCAGTTTGACTAAATAGCTGCATCTCTCGCAAGTATTTGTGTTATGTGGGAGGAGGAGAGGGTTATCTAGATTATACTAATTGAGAATATATACTAGGAAGGACACTTACTCCAATTCTATTTACAGTACAAGATAGGGGAGTTCTATTTTAGTAAAACATTCATGAAGATATAATTGATTCAGTAAATATATACACACATATGTCTGTTATATGAATATATATTCATATAACAGACATATGAAATTAAACAGGATAAGTGTTAGTTGAACAGTCTCTGTACACAGAACACTCTTTAGTTAAGTTCAAATGTCATTAATAATTTACATTATTTATACTACTTACAAAACTTTACTAACCCAACACAATGTCACTAATGATAATAGCACCAAGTCACCTCAATTACTAATTCACATTGCAATCTGTTGAGATGGACGACACAACTAATTTTTGGATTTTCATTTTAGTCAAAAGAACGTATACTTTTACATACTTCTAATTTGCACTTCATTCAACAGAGAACAGCTTTTTAGTTTGTAGTCTTTAAATGGCTGTTTCCAAGTGATTTAATTTGTTACAAATATTTCTGCTTGGGATTCATTAAACGGTGATGCATGGGGGGGGGGGGTTCAGAAACATTTGGTAAGAAATAACAAGCAAAATATAGCACAATGATATTTGTTGTTGCCATAAACTAGGATATATTAGGGTGGCATACTGCCAATATTTTGAGAAAAGGACATCATAATAAATTAGTGCAAACTGTGTTACTGGCAGCAGTCAAGAATAGTAAGGTGGCATGGCCAGGCAAACCTCTCGACATCTTTCCTCAAAGTTTCTGGCAAATCCTAAAATAATGGGGGGGGGGGGGGACAAAAGGAAAAAATTAGAGACACTTTTAAATATTATTTTTATTGTCTTAAAAAGTTAATTGAATAGGAGGATTTGTGTCAGTTTGCATTTTCAGAGCAATAACAAGCATAACATTATATAGAGGTGGTGGTTCTGCGGTAGCGTTGTCACCTCACAGTAAGATGTCGTCCTGTTCGATTCTCAGCTAAAGCGTCTTCTGTGTGGAGACATGTGTGAATGGGCGTACCTTCGTTGAAGGTTGTGTGTCAGAGCTGGCAACTCGGCATGTAAAAATCTACTGTCAATCATTAGCAGACCGGAGTTCCGCTGTGGCGACCCCTAACCGGGAAAAGCCGAAAGACACAACAACAACAACAAGCATAACATTAATGTCTGACATTATTGATAACTACAATCTTCACTGATTTATCAGAAAATAAAAAAAAAATTGAGACACAATTGGGGGAATTCAACAAAATTAGGGACAACTTAAAGTTATGACCTGAAGCTATGCATGCTAATGCACACAATGAAGCTCCTTATAGAAACAATGTGGGTCTGCCCGTGAAACATAGATGGCCAGTACTTGATGTTGGGCCTGCTTATGATGTCAAATAGGATCATCATAGAAGGTCAGGGAAGTAAAGTGGCAAATGCAGTTCATCATTTGAATAGGGATGAAAGAGAGAGATAGTATAATTAAAAAGGGGGAACACCAAGCAGTGCAACTCACATAAGGGTAACCATAAGGAATGCTAAGTGGGAAGGAGAAAGGGCATAGAATAATTTTTGGGACAGGTACTCATATTAGTTATTTGAAAAAGTAAAGGTATGGAAGGTAATAACTAAGGAGCTTGTATGGAAAGTATAGACGAAGTAGTGGATATTACAGGGGCAGGCAGACAAACACAAAATGCAGACATATACAAAGGTGATATGGACACGGAAGATGAGGACAAAAGTGCAGTGATGCAGACATACAGAGGAAGAATAACTGATGATGAGCAGGAGTAGGTTACAAACTGAGTCTGTGAATTACTCATAAGGGAAGGGAGGGTAACACCAGGATGCAGGACAGGGTGATGTACAAGGGCCTGGCTGACTGGTCCAGTGAAGTCACTCAGACATCAGTCATTTCTATGGCTCATATCATGGGTAGGCCCCACCTCTGAAGCCCTGATGGCTGGGGGTGGTCTACTGTGTGACTGTACTTACTATGCTAGGAGGTGCACCATGGTGTCAATGTGGACATCCAACTGCTAACACAAGTGAAATGTGACTAATTTCTGCACATAATGCTGGGTGACCAAATGGGACTCATCCAGGCCATTCTCCGAAGAGCAGCCTCTACCCCTCTCCTGA
Source organism: Protopterus annectens (assembly GCF_019279795.1). Lineage (NCBI taxonomy): Eukaryota > Metazoa > Chordata > Ceratodontiformes > Protopteridae > Protopterus > Protopterus annectens. The sequence goes on along the minus strand of NC_056728.1, from coordinate 1,661,555,206 downwards.
ATGGGGGCCATGAAGGCCACAAGTAAGACTTCCAGGTTACCATCAGGAGGGTGACGTCTAACCTTGCTGTGGCGAGGCAGATCTGGTTACTGCTGGTGACCCAGCACCAGAAGTGTAAACTGGCACTGATGCTTGCTGTTCCTCAATCTGCACCACACTTGGACCTGTAAAAGGATAAAAAACAAAGACAAACAATAGTACACATGTATGCTACAGACAGAATTGCAACTGCACAGTGCTCTCATGGATACATTACACATACCCAGCCACTGACAGGATAGTTCTGCTTTCCTGAGACAGATGCCCCTGTTAAACTCTCTCTCCTTGGCTGTTGTAAAGGAACATTGGGAGAATTCTGTACACTATGATCCTATTAAAAGAAGGCAAGGGAATAGCAACAGCTAAAATATACAAATGTACATTGTTTACAATAAAAGGTTGGCACACTCTCTCTAACCTCTGCCTCCCATTGGTTAAGCAGGTGACTGCCACAGGTTGCTATAGCAATGCTTGCACAGATTACTACAACAGACAATGCCAATAGTATCACTCACTGCAAGTGCCAGGCATCCAACTTATATAATGGGCCATTACAATAGCCTAGCAGGTGCTACTTATAGGCTTTGTTCAGCAAATACAGAAACATTCTGTACTCCCAGTCACACCAGGTAGGAGCCCTGTACAAATCCACCAGATGAAAAGATCATGTTCACTATATTAGTTTTCATATGGAAGAAAAATGGTAGCCCAGTTGCACAGCTGCACATTTTGGCATAATTTAATGTACATCACTGAACATTAATGGTGCACTACCAAATGTATGACTGGACGTATCTCTCCACTGTCTAGATTCTCAGAGAATGTCAACATTTCTGTCTCATATTTATGGCCTATTCCTCATAAAATTTGTGGTTTTCTGGCAAAACACTGAGGATTAGAGTCACTAACTAATGACACAAGTTTGAGTTTCAGACTTCATACCATTCAGAAAATGCATGCTAATGCTATTTATTTATTTTTTGCATTTGTTTACCAGGAAAATCCACTGGCCCTAAAAAAGCCCATTTTCAGTAGAGGCCCAGGAAGAAAAGCTCAGACAAGAACATAGATACAGAAAATATTAAACATTAATTGGTAGATACAGTGTTACATATTGTGATTACCGTAATATATACAGAATATATACATAAAAGCAGGAATTTTGTTAGTTGCCAGATGAATTCATTCAGAGAGGTATAAATAGAGATACTTTAATCAGCATTATTGTACCAGTATCAACAAGTGATAAAAAATAATAATTATGGAGACAATCTCATCAGTCAGCAGTAGCAAAAAGCAGATTAGTTATCATATAAGGAGAAGGAGGAGGTTAGGTTATAGAGCAGGTACACAGCCAGGAAGAGTTGAGATGATTTTTCTGTATTTGTTTGAAGGTGGAGATGCTGCCTGTGTTTCTTATAGAAGGTGGAAGTGAGTTACATAGTTTGGCGATGGTGAAGGAGTAGAAGAGTTGACCAGCAGGTAAAGTGGGCTTTTCTACTTTTAGAGGTGGATAATTTTCAGATCTTAGTTGCCTGTGTGTTGGTATTGGGCAAGTAGTGTCGAGAGAGCAGGACAGTCTGTGGGTCTGGTCTGTAGATTATTTTGTGCATTGTAGTTAGTCGGGTAAATGAGAGGTGGTGGGGGAGTTCCAGCCAGCCTAATTGTTTCAGTGAGTTTCAGTGGAGGGATGAGAATTTGGCCTTGGTGGCAAATTTGGCTATTCTGTGTTAACACATATAAAGTTTGGATTTTGCAGAATTTTGGATATTAGTGAGGAAAGGGGTGCCATAAAGGAGAGAGGGTAATAAAAAGGTGTCTATATCACGTTATCGAAAGTTTACTTAATCAAATCAATAAAGGTTGAACTTTATTGATCGATTAAGTAAATCATCTAATAACGTAAAAAAAAAAAAAAAAAATTAACAAAAAAAAAAACCTAAATGGCGTAGGCAGGGGGGCTCACCCCCACACCCCCCTACTTATATATACCAACTCCGAGACCGCACTACATTGAGGTAAATGGAAATCTCCCCTTACGGAGATTTCTGTTTACTTGCACGATGTTCTTCACTTTCGATATTGTCATGCCGACAATATCAGACTCGATATTGTCAGCTTACGACAACGTGAAGTAGACCCATAAAAAGATGGTTGCAATGGTTTGTCTAGTAGAGAGCCTAAGAAAGTGTTGGTGCCTATAGAGCATACCAAGCTTTTGGTGTGTTTTTTTAATATTATTGTTTATGTCTGGGTCAAAGTTAAGTTTGTAACTCTCTAAGTTTGTAAGAGCAATACTCAAAAATTGTCCCTGTTTTGGGGCCTTTGTCCTCCCATTATTTTTGGCTTTGTCCAGAATTTATGTGCTAAGAGATTGAGAAGTATGTGCATGATTATAATTCCTACACATCTTACTAGCTCCAGGATGGGCAGGGCAGAACATGCTAGTGTTGCTAGGGTGTGGCAGTGCAATGACTTATAGTAGTGATTCAGAGAAGAGGATGCTAAACTGTCTCATTAGCATAACTGGTACACTGTGAGGCCCAATTATTATGAAAAAATTGCAGTCACCATATTGCAGGTGACTGCATTAAGATGGGAAATTCAGGAATAAGATTTTATTAGAGAAGACATTGAACTTTTAGATGAGCATAGTGAAGGAAGACAAGATTCTTGATAATGTACATTTGCACTGTCCTGAGCACCGATGGTGGATGGTAGCAACAGGGACAGAAAGAAATGAGTAGATGTGGGAGATATAACATCATACAAGGGCATGATAGGCAAGTAAATGCTCAGATGGAAGACTTACTGTGGAAGGGAATACAACACAATGGTATGACAGGCACATGTCCTGCAGTGGGAGCTCACCATAACAAAGAAACGCACAGCACAAAATAATGACAGGCACTTTAGTTGTTTATTTGCCTTTGTTTATCGGGAAAATCCAGCTAAGCAAAGCCCCTTTTCAGTGGAAGCCCTGAGAGAAAATCTCCAACAAAGAATACAACTTCAGATTAACAATAATATTAAATACAATAAAAGAGAAAAAAACAATCACAGATTAAGACGAGTATTGCATGACAGGATTCCGAAAAGAGGGCAGGATGCAATTAAAGGAGAAATATGCAAATAATGTCAGCAGTATCCAGCTGGTGTACTAGCAAGTGAGGTAATAAAAGGATGTTGGTTAGTATTTCTGGTGAATGGGTTTAGGAAAACTGAGAAGGCGGTGGTGGAGGTAGGATGTAAAGGAGGAAGTAGTTGGGGTTGGAGGGATTCAGGTGAAAATAGTAAGGAAGATCTGAGCTGATAGGAAGTATGAAATAGAGGACATAGTAGGACTAAGGAGATGTTATAAAAATTAATATTAAAGGAAATATTGGTATTATTGTGTATGACTTTGGGTGAAGTATACAGAAAGTGAAGTTTGGGAAGTTTAGAGATGACCTGATGAATCATCCAAGTGGAGATGCACAGTGACAAATCCATTTGGTGAGAAGGTAATGTTTTAGTTATGTCTTGAATTGATGGGAGTTTATAGCTTCACCCAGAGACAAGGGAAGGTAGTTTCAGCTGGGGGGTATTTGGCAAAGTACAAAGTACAAGGGCATGCCAAATACAGGTCTATTTCTGGGCCATACTGTAGCCTATGCACACAGAGTGCAAGACATGCTAATGGAGACAAAAAGGCCTTGGTACATAGGTCATGGCATGGCTATAAATAAAGAGGGAGGGGAGAGGCACAGGATGTGTAAAGGACTACCTGCTATTAACACAGTGATACAAGAATGGACCATTTGCTGCTGCTGTCGGTATGGGACAGGCTGTGGATGGGGTCCCTGTCAGTTCAGCGAATTGCATTTTCGGTGCCCTTACATCGAACATGTCTTTTGTCAAACTGTTCATACTGAGATCATGGTAGAGTGTGGATGGGGAAATTTGCCCTTTACCCACTGTAGTATGATCTCAGAGTTGGTATATATAATTAGTGGGGGGTGTCCCCCACATGAGGGGAATTTGATGAACGGTATTTCTGATGAAATGACATTTGTAGTGATATATACCCTGTGGATGATCATATCACTGTAGTAGACATGTGCTTGACAAATAAATGGAGGGAAGGGGTGGCACTGAGACATATGGGTCAGCCAGGGACAGTCCTGCATTTACACACACACACACACACACACACACACACACACACACACACACACACACACACACACACACACACACACACACACACACACTGTGAACAACATGTGGAACCCACAGGTTTACACAGCTTGTTATATCCTCATTAGTGTGGCAGTGGCTGGAAATGTGAACAACCAGGAGACTTCGGTATTACTGTAGGCCATACACACCTGGCATGAGCATCCTGGACAAAGATAAAATAGACAAGGTGTTCTGGGACCAGGCACAGCAGAGAGTGTTGTAGCATTGTAATGCCTTTGTTATCCATATTAGAACAGGTAGACTGAAGAGATACTACTGTGATACTGCACGGCAGGACCATGATGCAAGACATTGCCAGGAAAGGGTCCAGTACTGGAAATACAGCATCAACACAGAAGCATCTCATAGAAGTGAAAGGGTTCCAGGTATACCTGTCCAGTGTGGGTGAGTGAACCCTTGTATCTGGTAGAATCTTGGATGTGGGTGTTGAGCTAGTGACATCAGCCCAAGTATCCGCAGGGGATATAGCAAGTAAGCAACAGCATGTACAGTTCCATGCTGTACACTGATCTGGATATAAACTGGATTTATACAGCATGATACTTCCTTGTGTCTGTTCTCCAAGTGCACTACAACTGTAAATGTAACACCTTGAACCATAAGGTATGTATCTGCCCATATGCTATTCACAGAACTGCCATATACCAGTATGTTTACCATTGGTTAGGGTGAGGCATATGTTTCAGCACTCCCACTGGGATGTAATATTTATTCTTTCATGGGTTCTTCTGGTGTAGGGTTCAGCATGCCATCAGAGAGCATGCCTGGACAATAAGCCATCTGTGGCAGCTGCTGATGGCAGTGATAACACAGCACCATCAGATAATGTAGTGGAACTGTCAGATGTACACATAGGTGGGTTTGAGCACCTCCATGGCAAAAGAGGTTATGGTAGATAGGCAGGCTAGACTTTCGGCATCATCTGTGTTTCATACTGGATGTTCTGTAAGTGTCAGCCTCACACAGACTACACAGGAGTCAGCGCCATAGATGGCTTACATCAACTGCACTACTTTAGAAGAGAGATATATTAGTAAGCATAACCACTACAACTTTAAATTGTTCACTGTCATGGATACTACGCTTGAAATCAATCACTGAGTATATAGATCACAGATCCAGGAACAAATAATCTCTAGAATATTATGTGTGGCCATTGTAATATGAAAAAGTCCTTCATTATACCATTGCACAAAGGTGGCAATGTCATTGAATTGTCAAACTATCGGCCTATTTCCCTACTTTCACCACTCTCCAAATGCCTTGAAAAATACATCCACTCACAACTACTCTACTACCTCCTTAACAATCAACTGCTCACTTCTACACAGCATGGCTTTAGACCAGGGCACAGTACTAACACAGCTTTATTATCCTTCACTGACAAAGTTAATAAAGTTTGTGACTCAGGCAAACATTTTCTTTCTGTTCCTTGACCTATCTAAGGCATTTGGCACTGTTCCCCATCACCTACTGTACTTATACAAAAGCTCAAAAACCTTGGATTATCCTCTTCCACCACTTGCTGGTTCACTGGTTATCTCTCCAGTAGACAGCAGGGAGTTAGATACATACAGCGGATATAAAAATATACACACCCCTGTTAAAATGCCAGGTTTTTGTGATACAAAAAAATGAGACCACAATAAATAATTTCAAAACTTTTCCCACCTTTAGTGTGACTTATAACCTGTACAGTTCAATTGAAAAACAAGCAAATCTGTTAGGGGAAAAAATATAAAAAAAAAAAAAAAACGTACAATACACTGGTTGCATAAGTGTGCACACCTTTAAACTAATATTTTGTTAAAGCAGCTTTTGATTTAATTACAGCATTCAGTCTTCTTGGCTAGGAGTCTATCACCATGGCACATCTTGACCTGGCAGTATTTGTCCACTCTTCCTTGCAAAAGTGCTCCAAATCTGTCAGATTGCCAGGGCATGTCTTGTGCACAGCCCTGTTCAGGTCACGCCACAGATGTTCTATTGGACTTAGGTCTGTGCTCTGGCTGGGCCATTCCAAAACTTTAATTTTCTTCTGGTGAAGCCATTATTTTGTTGATTTGGATGTATGCCTGGGGTTATTGTCATGCTGAAAGGTGAAATTCTGCTTCATAAGTTCATAGGTTCATAGATTAGTACTAGGCTAACAGCCCTTGTGAGCCTAGCCAATTATCCCTTGTGAGACTCAAATCCTGCACCTTGTGTTTTTAAGGCAAACACCTTAACCATTAGGCCACCCTCCCCCTTTTTTCAGCTTTCTAGCAGATGCCTGAAGGTTTGGGGCCAAAAGTGACTGGTATTTGGAACTATTCATAATTCCCTCCACCTTGACTAAAGTCCAAGTTCTAGCTAAAGAAAAGCAACCCCAAAGCATGATACTGCCACCACTGTGCTTCACCATGGGGATGATGTTCTTTTGGTGATGCGAAGTGTTGTTTTTGCGCCAAATATACCTTTTGGAATTGTGGCTATAAAGTTAAATCTTGGTCTCATTAGATCATAATGCATTTTCTCACATGCTTTTGGGAAACTTGATGTATTGTTTTGTAAATTTTAGCAGGGCCTGGATATTTCTCTGTGTAAGAAAAGGCTTCCATCTTGCAACTCTACCCCATAGTCCAGATATACGAGAGATTGTTGTCACATGTGGTACACAACCAGTACTTGCCAGAAATTTCTGCATCTCCTTCAGTGTTGCTGTAGGTCTCTTGGCAGCCTCCCTGACCAGATTTCATCTTGTGTTTTCATCAATTTTGGAGGGACGTCCAGTTCTTTGCAACATCACTGTTGTCCCATATTTTCTCCACTTTTTGATGACTGTCTTCAATGTGTTCCATGGTATATCCAATGCTGTGGAACTGTTTTTGTACCCTTCTCCTGACTGATACCTTTCAACAATGAGATCCCTTTTATGCTTTGTAAGGTCTCTGCGAACCATGGCTTTTGCTGTAGCAGGCAACTGGGTAAATGTCAGGAAAATCCTACTAGGATAGCTGAACTTTATTTGGGGTTAATCAGAGTCTCTTTAATTGATGGCAGGTGTGTACCCAAGAAGACAGAATGCTGTAATTAAATCAAAATGTGCTTCAAAAAGTATTAGTTTAAGGGTGTGCAGTGTGCACACACAACAAAGTATTAGTTTAAGGGTGTGCATAGTTATGCAACCAGCATATTGTACATTTTTTATTTTTGATATTTTTTCCCCTAAAATATTTTTTGTTTTTCCATTGAATTGTACAGATTATAGGTCACACTAAAGGTAGGAAAAGTTTTGAAATGATTTATTGTGGTCTCATTTTTTTAAATCACAAAAACCTGGCATTTTAATAGGGGTGTGTACACTTTTTATCTCCCCTGTACATGCTTTACTCTTTCCAGTTTACTCATGCTTGTTTTCTTATAGGATTTCCATATTGTTATTCCATATTTGAGTTTGGGTCTAATGTAACTAACAAACAATGGCTTCTTCATTTTTGAGTTCCTAGACTTTATAAATCTTTTTATGCAACCTATAGTTCTATAACTATGATTAACCAATTGGTTGATATGATTAGAAAACTCATAGGTGAATCTACCCATATACCCAGGTCCTTAAATTAGTGTACAGTTTCCATCACTGTGTGCTGTATTAAATATTCACCTTTCAATTTATGTCTCCCAAATCTCATATGCTTAGTTTTTGATGCATTTATCAGTATATTATTCTCCTGTGCTCAAATGGCCAATTTAGTCAAGTTATTTTGCAGACATACCTTATTTGTAACACGTAATCAGTTTACCCAGTTTCAGATTGTCTGCATATAGACTGTAGAACACCTTAGATGAAAATGTTAGGTCTGAAAGATACAATGTAAACAAGTAATGGCCTAGGACAGAGCCCTGTGGAACACCCTGATTATAACCAAAGGATTTCACCTGTCCAGTTGCTGTATGATAATTGCCATGTCCTGTTTGTAAGCCATGCAGCTATCCATCTTATCAAGAGCACATCAATACCTAGCTGTACTAATTTATTGATCAGTGTTTTGTGTATGACCCTGTTAAATGCTGAAATTAAATCTATATAAATTAGATCACACCACAATTTTTCATTCGTAGCAGTTATTATATTGTTATAGAACATCATGTTACAGGTGGTAAAAGGCCTATTTTCAACATATGCATGATGATATATGGTTTCAAGTCCCAACCTATCCAGTTCTGACAATAACATATCCAGTATTACCTTCTCCATTATTTTTCAACAACATGAAAGTAGACTTAAGGATCTATATGACTCTGGGTTCATCCTACTCCCCTTTCCCTTAAAGACAGGTTTAATAAGCACGTCTTCAATCTTGAGGAATCTCCTCATATTTATATGACCTAGTGAATAATAGATATAATGGTACCATAAGATCTTGCTAAAGTGTTCTTAAATCATTGTTACTAATTCCGGCTCCTCCCTGTGTTTCGTTTGGATTCAGTTTGCGCAATTCTTTTTCAATATAATCTAATTTGATTCCAGTATCTGGGGTTACCTGGATGTCACTAGGACAACTTATCACCCCTTTTGTGGAGCCAAACTGTTTTGCATACGATTTTGTAAATATATCTATAATCTGTCGTGTCTAAGAATACATTTTAGAATCTGCACACAGTTTATCAGTTTGTGTGTCTTTATTCCTTTCACATCTTATGTATCTATAAAAAGATTTCCTATTTTGCTCAATATCTTTATAAAAATTTTCTTCAAATTTTTTTTGATCTTGTCTCACACTATGCTTAATCTGTTTGTTCAGCTTGTTTATTTCAGTTTTCAAAGTTGTAGTTCGACCTCTCTTTCATTTCTTATTTTTTTTCATCTCTCACCTTAATTAGATATTTTGTTCTTATGGAAATACAACCCCCTGATGTTGCACGCCTTGATCCTGATGCTAAACGTTTTTTTTTTTTTTTAATTTTTTGCACTCAAACAATTTCTCTTTCAAAACTTTCCGCATTCCATCTGCAGTTTTTCCACTTAACACCTCACTCCAGTAGTTTTACTTAGTAACTGTTTTGCTTCCACATAATCTGTAATTAACCTTCTGTGCATTGGTTTAGATTTCAGTTTGACAATATTATCTAGCAACAAATTAAACTTTATAACCCCATGATCACTGCACATCAATGGTGGTAAAACTTGACCTGAAGTAACAGTAATTTCCTTAGGAACACAAACAATGTCTAGTATGTTCTGTCCCAAGTAGGTTTTTTTTTTACAATCTGAAGCAATTGTTGTTCCTGAATATACATTAGATGGCTAGACTCCCTTTCTGCTTTTCAAGACACCTCTACTGGAGTTCCCCAAGGCTCTATCCTTGGCCCCCTCTTATTTAACATCTTTACTTCCTATATACCGCCTCCCAACACAGCACATTAATACAGTGTGCTGATGATCTGATTCTATACCACATATTCAACAAATTATCCAATCTGCTTTTACATCCATTCAAAGCTTCCTTTCTAATAATCATCTACTCCTTAACCCTACCAAAACTAAACTTATACTCTTCACCCCAAAAACATACTCTCTAAAGAAAATCCAATTTACTATTCTCTCACAGAACAATACTATAATTGAGCACATCTCCCATACAAAACTACTAGGCCTCATCATTGACACCTTAAGTTTGACCTATATATATATATATATATATATATATATATATATATATATATATATAATAACATTAAGAAAATACACCTGAAACTTAGAACTCTCTACAGTCAGAAACAATTCCTAGACACTCACACTAAATGCACACTAGCCACTACTTACCTCTTACCCTCTCTCTTATATGGAGCCCCAGTTCTCAATAACTTACAAACTTGCCTAAAATCTAAGCTCAAATCTTGCTACAACAAAATTGCTAAGTTTGCCACTAGTGCAAAATACTCCTGTCATCACTGCATAGTCCTCCACAATCTCAATTGGCTTGAACTTCCACTTTACCTTTCATTCATCCAGCTCAACACAGCACATAAAATCATTAATACACCCATGGTCTGCCCAGCCTTAAATGCAATCTTCTACTCCTACATACCAAACAGATCTCTTAGGTAAAAAATACACAGGTTCTACAAGATCATCATCCAATGAAATCAGATGGAAAAAACTTATACTCTTTCTTCATACGTAAACTGTAGTACACCCTCCCCTTATCTTTAAGATCCAACCACAGTCACACATCCTTCAAGCTTGCACTTAAGGAGTACCTTTCTAAATCCTAGATATGCTCCTGCTCAACCCCAACCCCAGGTTGATAACTCAAATGTCTTCATCACACTTCGTCCTCCATCTTACTATTAACTCTGTCTGCTTTAACCACCTTACTTTTCCCTCATACGCTTCCTGTCTCATCCTCTGTCATACTCTTAACTTTATCTGCCTTAGCTAATATGCTATTTTCTCTTATTCTACCTCTCTTCTTCCATGTTCCTACTACTACACCCTTTCCTTTTTTTCTTAAACTACTTTCTCTACTTTAAATTTTTCTCATGACTACTCCAATAAATTATGCCATGAGAAGCATAGTCTCTAAATGTAAAATACTGTAACTATACTATGTAGCTAATCTTTTTGTTATATGTCTGCTACTTTTAAAGTGAGTTTTTTAGCTACTGTTAATTGAATGCTTATGTTTATAGTACTGCAATTATCGTTTTGTTTAATTTTGTTAATATATAAACTGTTTTGTTTTGTGGAGCTTTTCTTCCTGGGCCTCCACTGAAAATGGGTTCTTTATGGCCAAGCTGGACTTTCCAGGTAAACAAATGTCAAATAAATAAATGAATAAAATAAATTTAATAGCTGCATGGATTGCAAGAAGACCTGTAGCACCTACAGGATGACTTGGCATGTAGGGATTTGGAGTATACATGATTGCTCAGATCAGTGGTAGCCCATATGGCAATTATGCATTGATGAGGCAGGTGGCATCTTCCCCCTACTGCTTTTGTGCAGGTCATACCAGCCATGGCCATGCAAGGTCCATATGCATGGGGAACAGTCACAGATCACAAATTTGCTCCCCTTGTCCACATCAACCAACACACCTGGGCATGGTCATTCTGGCAGTTCTGGCCAACAGTGCTTCTTAGGATCCCTCCAGTATACTTCACCAGGGTTTGGTTCTCAGAACTCTGAACCACCCTATCCCATTTTGGCTAATAGAGTGCCATGCCTAGCCATAGCTGTTGCCCACATCATGGACATTATCATCCTAGTTCCCAACATGAGATACAAAATTAGGGTTCCTGTACATTCTCCTGAAGGGCTATAGTACCCCTATCACAGAATGCATCAGGCCTAAATCTGCACAGCCACACCATACACATGGCCAGTGTTTGAAACTTGGAAGCCCCATCCTGTCACTGGAGAAAGTGATCCCTGACTACCCCAATTTGTTACTCACTTGAATGGCTACCACAGCCACCTCCTATGAACCCCCCCTACACATATGACAGTATCGCTGTCGCTTCTCACTGTGCCCCAGCCACCTTTGCAAATCATGATGACTGTGACCAGCTTGTATGTGTAAGGTAGAGTCTAGCACACAGTATGATCAGTCAATACATTGTAATGCATAGCATGGGTGTGATATTGAATGCATACATTTTATTCTATGTTTTCTGTATCATAGCCCACATTTGTGGAACTGATGCCATGTCTTTGGCAGTGCCACAAAGTATTAGTCTAATTTCTGTCTTGCATGGGGAGCCACTACAATTGGTTCCTGCAATGGCTCTGCATCTGACTCCTCATCTGTTGCTATTGCAACAGGTCAGTCTCTGGCAGTACTATGATGTTATACCAATAACCACAAGAAATCAGAGTGCACAGACCAACTAATAACCATAAAAAAAGCACCTTGGTACAGCAACTGCAAAAGGCAAACAAATTAAACTAATTTATTCAATGCAGTTTATTTAGTGTTTATGTCTGTCAAGTAGATTTCATCAGAATAAATTCCCTAACAAAATGGCTTTTATATATATATATATATATATATATATATATATATATATATATATATATATATACCCTAACATGAGTTATTGGTTCAAACACAAACTCAATATTTCATCATTTCATATTAACTAATTATAACTTCAGAAACGCATTTAGATATAACTCCTCCTGTTATCACTAGGGAGCAGGCCCTTAATCCTGTCTCTAAGGCCATGAACACCGCATCAATGGGCACAGACAATATCCCAGGATGCCCTGTTAATAGCATGAAACATAACCTACAAGGCCCTCTGGAATTGGTATTTAACTGTAGCCTCCAAACAGGCCTCATGGCTCATGAATGGAAAACAACAGTCATCCCTCTGCACAAAGGTGGGCTATCTAAAGACCATGTAAGTCTCACTAATCTTAAATGTAAAGCTATGGAAAGAATTATCATGGAATGATCAATAGTGATATAGTAAATCTCCAGACACTGGACCCAACCCAATTTGGTTTTGTCAAGGGCAGGTGATGCCTACTCAACCCGGTGGACTTCTTTGAGAAGGTTACCAAAGCAATAAATGAGGGCAAAATAATTCACACTGCATACCTTGACCTGGCCAAAGTATATGACACAATATCCCACTCATGCATTGTTGACAAACTCAAGAAGTTAGGTACATACCTGTATGTCACCCTGTGGATAGCCAGTTGGCTCACAGACAGGACCCAGGATGTTAGAATTGGGGAGTCCACCTCTACAAAGAGACCAGTCACAAGTGCAGTCCCATAGGGATCAGTCCTTGGACCTCTCCTTTTTGGCATTTACTTCTATGAAGTCAAGGCCAATGTCAGTGGTCTCTGGCTGACTAACTTTGCAGATGATTGCACATTAGGAGTTGCCATTGAATCCTCCACTGACACAAATGTTCTCCAGGAAGGGCTGACACAGACAAACAACTGGTGTCAGAGCCATGGACTAAAACTTAATGCTAAGAAATGCATAATAGTATCCTTCAGGAAGTCATCCATCCCTGGTAACTATCATATTGACAACACACCCCTTAAAGATGACCCTGTAGTCAGGGACTTAGGGACACATATAGTAATCTAGCCTTTGACCATCATGTGCCTATAGTTGTGAGAGAATCATTCTGTATGGCTCAACTTATAAACAAAAGTATGGCATCTAGTTCCAGGAAAGTCATTGTTCCACTGTATTCGGCATTCATCAGACCTATCATTGAGTACAATGCCTCCTTTGGTATGTAACTAACCAAGCATATCCATCAACTGGAACATCCACAGAGGTTCCTTACTAAAATAATATAGGGTGTAAGTAAAATGTCCTATGCAGACCACCTCAAGGCCCTATCCCTGGATTCTGTCTCCTACAGGCTTCTGAAGGGAGATCTATGCCTGGCATATAGGGCATTGTCAGACCCCACTCTGATGGACCTCCTACATATCCACAAAACAAACATCACAGAATTACCCATTTTAAAGAAAAAACCTTGCCTGTGATATCAATAGAACCTGCTGAAGAAACAGGTATGTACCCCAGAGACTACCCCTTCTCTGGAACAGGCTCCCAATCTATGTGAAGCAGAGTTCCTCCCTAACCGAGTTCAAGTGCAGCTCGGACTATTGGATGGGGAACAGGAAATTCATCCCTGGTTTGGCACCTATTTCTCTAATGGACACAGGCAACCTATTAATGGTTCATCTAGGCCCATGCTCGTAAATGTCTCATCTCCCAAGCCCCTGCTTACACTTATCAAAGGTATCAGAACTTGTCAGAGATTTGGGATACATGGCTAGACTTAAAAAGTCCCTTATGATCATTAGGCTAGTAAACACCTATGAACCTATAATGCCATCTCATCACAATTATATTTTGGATGTGAACTGCATCCCTGACCTTGACATTAAGTTATATACCCCATCTTTGGTGGACACTAAATATGGTGCAAATTGGAAGACTGTCATGTGGAAATAACACTAAATCATGTGCTTAGGAAAGAATAGCTTATCCCTCCACTGGAACTTATTAAAAAAAATTCAGAATAGTTTTTTGCCTTCAGGTTCATATTTCATTGAACAATACCTTATTATCTGTAACGCCTTACAGTTAGCTCAACACTGAAGTTACATGGGCCATTTTGTCCTTTCACAAAAGGGTACTGTTGGTGATGGTGTTTTTCCAATGACAGAAAACATCCTTGTTATGGAAAATTATATGATTTTGGCTTATGATGTAATAGCTTATTAAATATATATTTTGGATAGCTATTACATTCTCTACCCTGAAAACAAATTATGTATCAACTCTTAATTTATACATGAGTATAACTGGACCTGGAATACAGTCACAGTTGTTTAAATCTGCATTTGGTACTTAAGTATAAGTGTCCATAACGCAAGTGGCCCTTGGAAAGTTCTTAAGAGAGGCTAAGGAAACATTTTTTAAAAGTCAAGTTTATATCATGCCTAAGGTTACAATTTCAGTAGCTTAGCACTGAAGGTGGGTGAGTTTTGGTGATAGTACATATCTAATTACAAACTAGATTAGCATTATTGATAAAAATAAATGATTTTTAAAGCTGATGTAACACCAACTGAATCTAGAAATATTGTGGACATGTTGTGCATTCTCCAACCTTAGGAGAAGCCACACATCAAACCCTAATAGAAAAATAGATATACCACAACTTACTAGATTGACACATAGAAATGCAAATGTTTTCTTATGTTTTATGAGGTAATGTTTCAATATCCATTTGACATTTCTAGAAAAATTCCAGAAAATTATTCTTGGATTTTCAGTTTACTATCACTGGCAATGGCAGTTCATCCTTAAGAAATTAACTGCTCAGCAGGACCATTTTAATCTTTCAGATACAATGAATTCTGATTGTTCTGTTGTCATCATTCCAATGGCAGAAAATGACACTATTATAGAGAAATATGCAGTTATTACCTGTAATGTAATGTAATGTGAAGTGATACTCTAGATGTGGGTTGACCTCTTCAAACCAAAAAGGTCACTGAAGCTGCCCGGTTCATACTTTCATGACCATTACAGGGATTTTAGATAGCAACATATTTCTAGTGAAATTAATGTCATGTTTATGAAAAGTCTACATGGTTTTACTTCTTATATAGTACCAGTGCAATTCAGGTATTTTTTGGATATGTATTGCAGTCCTCAGCTCAAACAGGAGTCATATACTCATGCTTTACAGAGGCAAAACATTATGCACTTTGGTACCTTAAACATTCTAAATCTAACTCAGAATTTGGGGTGTGAATATTAATAAGGGTTTATTGCTCTGAAGCAGCCTGAAATTTTATCATAAAATATTATATACATTTTTATATATTCAGTTCTAAACTGTATTTATGTTGCGCTTTTTGGTCCAAAGGTAATGGAATAGCTGTCCCTGTAAGAAATAAGTATATGTACAAGTCTGTTGTGATCAGTGTGTAATTAATTTTTTTAAACTATGAGATACTAATGGATGAAAAAACACAATAGGTAGCACTACCAGCTATAATAAAAAAATGTAATTGTAGAAGCCAATATTTAGGCTGTACCCCCACTTCTTTCACAAAGTGCCATGAAATAATACTTCTACTTTTGCACAGGGTGTTTCTTTAGAACAAGCAACATGGTGGCTTAGTGGCAAGATCTCTGCCTTACAGCTCCAGCATTTGTGGTTCAGTCTTGACCACTGATCATCCTCTTTGTGGAATAGAAATGTTCCTCACCTGCCTTTCTGTATTCACTCCTGTTACCTCCTAACACATGTGTGTTGATTGGCTACACTAAATTTCCCTATATACTGTATGGTGCATTTACCTTTGACCTTTTGGCCTAGGTCGTGTTTGAGCAGTCCACTTTTTTGTTTAAAAATACATACATACATGCATGCATACATACATAAATCAATCAATTGATCAATCAATCAATAAAAGTTGACTTTGCCTCTTTTGATAAGGTACACCTCTTTGACTGCGGAGAAATCATGTAAACTGGTTACAGATAGTGGCTGCAGTAATTAATTTAATGGTACATGTTTCATCTTTCACACATAGCCCCTTCTCAAAATGTTCCATCTCTGATTTTTGACTGTGATGAAGAAAAATAAAGTCTGTCAAATCTACAGGCAATGCCTCTGACAGTTTAGATTTGCATTCATTTAATTGTGATTGAGTGAACACAGTTCAGTTGTTTTTGCACATAGACTGCCCCAGGTAAACCCCTTTGACTAGGTAAACATCTGATGTTCTGCTACAATCAAGTAAATCTGCCTACATATTTCAGTTTGCTACAATCAAGTAAAACTGCCTAGATATTTCAGTTTGCTTTAAACACACACACACACACACACACACACCAAACAACATTTTAACTGTGATTAATTGACAACTTTAATCAGTTGCTTATACATTCTGTCTACCCCCAGCCCCTTCAGTTATCACTTTTTGAATGGTTATATCTCAGCTGTTTATCTATGACCAAGAGAAAGAAATGCGGCACATTATAATATATCTCGTGTTTTCTCAGACACAAACACACACACACACACACACACACACACACACACACACACACACACACACACACACACACACACACACACACATACAGTGTGGCTAAGTATGTGGGTTAAAAAAAAAGAATAATAATTAACACTAACAACTAAATGGAGGATAAAATAGAACAATAGGCTATTAATTAACTCTAGCAAGATAGCACAGTGGCTCAGCATATTGTCCTCACAAGAGGTTCCCTGGTTTGATTCTTGACTGGGGTGCCTTCTGTGCAGAGTCTGCATGTCCTTCCTGTGCCAATTTCCTCTCACATTACAAAGACATACAGTAGTCTCATTGCAAACTCTAAATTGGCCATAGATGTGAGTGTTCATGTGAGTGTGTTGCATGGAAGAGATACCACAACAGGGCTATGTGCGGAATTGAAAAAACAATGGATGATTAACCTTAAGAAATGTACAACCATGCTGTTTGGCTTTAACTAAAAGTTCATGTTGTCAAATGCCTTCCATATAAATTATGTATCAAACATAGCAGTTAGTTGCAAATATCTGGGTGTGTTTCTGGACACCAGTTTATCTTTTAAAAGTGGTGTGGTTACAGCAGTTGATAAGGTACTGTTGTAGTTTAAAGTGTGCTGTAAATTTAGCAGCTATCTGACACTTAAAGCTACATGAACTATTGGGTCTAATTTTATCATTCCTAGGTTAAAATACACACTCCCTTTACTAACAGTAATTTTCTATTGTAATACCCATGTACTGCAGACAACCATGAGCAAAGTATGTCATTTCATTTCTTTATCTGACACTGGGGAGCATTACTGTCTATCCATGCAAAGGGAGAATTGGCTACGGTATCAAGGGCCAGTTGACTACAGTGTCAGGGGCCAGCTAGCTACAGTATCAGGGGCCAGTTGGCTACAGCATCAGGGGCCAGTTGGCTACAGCATCAGGGGCCAGCTGGCTACAGTATCAGGGGCCAGTTGGCTACAGTATCAGGGGCCACCTGGCTACAGTAGTAAAGCTAGTTACAACATTTACATGGGTTTATATTATATGCTTGAAGAGACTTTTCTTCGAAAATATAATCATCAACACCTAAAGAGTGAATGCTCTAAAGTGCGAATGGCCACATCTGCAATTTTTTTCCTTGGGGAAAATATTCATGGGGCTGTACACAAAAAACACAAACTTCAAAACCCTAATCAAGTGGGGGGCTTTGCCCCCCACACCCCTCGATGTGGGGGTCTTTAATCCCCACACCACGGTGACCTGGGGGCTGTGTCCCCCACACACCCCTAATTAAATATACCAACTTCGAGATCGCTGTACATTGAGGAAAAGGGCAATTCCTGATAATGGTCAGCTAACTAAATATACCAACTCTGAAATCGCTGTACGTTGAGGAAAAGGGCAATTCCCAACAATGGCCAACTAAATTTTTTCCCCAAGGAAAAATTTTGTGGACATGGCCGTTCACGCTTTAGAGCATTGGCCCTTTAGGTGTCGATGATTATATGTTCGAAGAAGTCGATTGTTATTCAAAGTCTCTTCGAGCATATAATATAGACCTCATTTACAGTACTCTCCATTCCAGTCTGATAATTAGGTGAAAAGATTTCACTACTACCCTTTGTGGCCTATGAAACAAGTAGCTCTAACATTGAGATAACCATCCTTTAACCTGATTGTTAGAGCGACTGCCTCTAGGAAAGTATCACCAGCCAGCTGGGATAATCTTTGGCATATTTCAGAAATTAACGAAATCTATTAAAATTAAGCTCAGCTGCCAGTCAATATTAATGTCAATGACAGAAGTATAATGTATATTGTGCTTTTCTGTATACACCTTCTTTATTGGAGCTTCATATTAATTGTAATCTCATCTAGATAATCAATTATATATGCACGTGTGCCACGCCATTGTAAGGAATGTATGCAACTATCATAATTTATTTTCTTAACATTTTATGCAAGTACATTTTTGGACAGTATTATAATTGTGAGCATTTTATAATGATATCATGTTATTTTTCATGAATGCTGATTGCATTCAGTATATTTGCCATGAGGCCCAGGTCATGACAGAAAAGAGTTCAAGTTAACACATAATTAAATGATTAAATTAAATAAAAAAGCCCATATATGAGCAATAAATAAGTAATTGTGTTTCGGGGTAGCTGTATCTGCCCTACAATTATATGTCCTCCGTGGTTTGGAATTCCCAAAGTCTCAATAACTGTGGTAGTAGAGACTAACCCAGAAGTACTGTTGTAACACTGATGATTGTATGATAGTTTTACATTGCATTCCTGCTTCTGGAACTGTTTCTGGATCATCTTTCTTTCTTAATTTAAGGGCAAACTACTGAATCAGCTATTCAGCTAATTCTTTGAAATAATTTGCCCAGTAATGTAAATATAGCATAATAATAATTACATACATTCATACATACATAGTTATTATTTACTTACTGACTTGTTTATCAGGAAAGTCTGACTGGGCATAATGCCCTTTTTTCAGTGGATGCCTGGGGAGAAAAGTTCTGAGGTAACAAATATAATGCAATCAATACATAAGTAAATAAAAATGCCAGTCATCATGTAGCATCTAAATTATTGCCACAAGATGTATTTCAGTTGAAAAGCAAACTATCTTAGCACCCACTGTTGTGGGTAATTCAGCACATTGCTTAAGTTGCTAAATGTAGTGACTTGACTCACTAGAAAAGGCAAGGAGTTTTTATACTAACACGTTCTAGGATCATAAATATATTTATTTCTGACTTAAATATCTTTTAATACTTTGCAAGTTTATTATAAGTTATTACAATCAAATATTTAAGGCCATGCATAGAAAACCATTACTATAGAATAAACACACAGGTTTAAGACTAGCAACAAATTGCTATGGATCTTCTTTTAACTGACAACTTACTTTAAAAGAGATTTCATACTGTTCTCCTCCCCAGATCTCTAGACCAGTGTCATATCCACCAAGCTCCCAGAACCACTGGCGATCAACAGCAAACAGCCCTCCAGCCATAACAGGAGACCTGTATCAAAGAGTTATTACACATTTACTGTTGGGATTCAAGTTTTATAAAGTTACTTCAAAGTTTATAAGTCTAAGTAGCCAACAGAAATAATTCAGATTAGAATTTTGTTACAGTTACCACAGCAATCATTTTACATTCACATAATCCTTTGCTGCTTGTGTTTTTATGTTTGTGCGTGTGTGTGTGTGTGTGTGTGTGTGTGTGTGTGTGTGTGTGTGTGTGTGTGTGTGTGTATGTTCGTATGTGTATGTGTGTGTGTGCATGTGTGCATGTGTGCGTGTGCGTGTGTGTGCATGTGTGCATGTGTGCGTGTGTGTGTGTGTGTGTGTGTGTGTGTGTGTGTGTGAGTGAACATGTACACGGGTGCAATGCTGTCAACTTTCATAATCACTGAGTATTACAGACATCAGATTTACAGTGTAATAGATATGAGACATCATCACAGAACGAGTACCACTGACATATAAAAACTGGTTTGAGGCTTAATGTGAGTAATCTAAATAGATCTTTGAGCAAATAGATAAACAAAGTGAAAATATCAGTTGTCAGAGTACTGGATTGAGAAAACTTTCCTGCATTGTGTTAAGTGAATTTGTATGATGTGTGGCCATGCACAGGGTGTGTGCAGTTCAGAAACACACATGCCTTAAGCTGAGTAGATCGAGTACATTGTCAGGAGTGGTATGCTAATGGCTGTGTGATAACATAGTAATGAGCATCATGGGTTATAGTAATGAAGCAAAACAGCATGGTGGAGTGATTGATAAATGTCACACAGTGGGGCTGCACCCACTGCATATTTGAACTCGGGTGAATGTTCCTGTTCAGACTAAGGAAACCTCAAAAGAATATTAGGGGTTACCATGGAATTATAAATGTATATCTGTAAGAGGCTGTTGTTACCACTACTGTGCCTATTCAGTACATAATGTCATCCCTGGGTCATCTGATTGCTTTTATGTTGAACAGACTCCATAATACAGACATTGTCAACTGGTAATGTGTAGATAGGGACACCATGCAAGACATTCTGGACATGTGTAGGCCTCAGCTGTAATCCTGTGGGAGTTACAGAGTACTTATTTCATTGGATACTAAGGTTGTTGTGTCTTTTGGCTTTTCCCATTTAGGGGTTGCCACAGCGGAACTCCAGTCCACTGATGATTGGCAGTAGATTTTTTACGTGCCGAGTTGCCGGCGCTGAAGCACAACCTTCAACAAAGGTACGCCCATTGATGCATGTCTCCACACAGAAAATGCACTAGCTGAGAATCAAACAGGACAACGTCTTACTGTGAGGCGACAACGCTACCGCAGCACCACCACCGCAGTCATTGGATACTAAGGTATGTGTAACTTTACATATATTAGCGACAGGGACCTTTCAGTGACCTACTTGGAACACAGTAAGTGTCTCTCAGGTACCTCCATCTAGAATACCACATCAATTTTTTGATAGTTTCACAGGCTAAGTGTATACTAGAATAACACCCACTGGGGCTGTTACAAGCCTAATCAAGCATCCCAAATGTGTCTTGCAAGTTTATATATTTATAAGTATATTTCTGACAGATGCCCCCAAAAAAGGAGGTGGCATAGCCATCCTCTACTCCAACAGCCTCAACCTCTCTCCTTCCACCACATCCATCCCTGACTTCCACCCAGCTGAATTTATCACCCTGAACTGCCAACTTAATCCTCACAAGAAACTTGCTGTTGCTTCCATCTATATCCCCCCTGGGAATAACTTGCTAATCTCAACCTATCCTCCACCTCCCTCGCCTGGTTCTCCAGTTACCTATCCTGCAGCCAGCAATCTGTTAAATGGCTGTCATCCTTCTCTCCATTTATATCTGTCCCAACCGGTGTACCACAAGGCTCCATCCTGGGTCCCCTTCTGTTTAACATCTTTACCAACGATCTCTATACATCTTGTAAACAATCCTCCCTTATACAATATGCTGGTGACTCAACTCTCATCTCTATCGCTAACAATATCTCTGAACTCCATACCCTAACCCAACATACCTTTCTATCCACTCAGCAGTGGTTTTCTGATAATCTACTTATCCTTAACCCTAAGAAGACCAAACTCTTACTCTTTTGCCCCCACTCTTTCACTCATCACAAATCCATCTTTGCCATTACATCCTCTAACAATACAATGATCCAACCCAAAACCCACACAAAACTCCTTGGATTCATCATTGATGATGAACTCAAATTCAACCTTCACATACTCCAGTGTATAAAAAAGACACACCAGAAACTAGGTTTACTGTATCACAACAAAAAAAATCTAACCCCTAATGCCAGTCTCTCCCTTGCACAAGCACTCCTCCTCCACTCCCTTCTATACACTGCCCCAGTTCTTACCAACATTCAAACCACAGACTTGAACAAACTTCAACAAACTGACCATAAGATAGCTAGATTTATCACAAACTCTCCATACAATGCACATCACTGCCTTGTCCTAAACTCACTCCAGTGGCTTGCACTCCCCCTACAACTACTACTATCACAATTTCAAATGTTACACTTCATTCTTTACAAACCTTCATCCTGTCCAGCTCTTTCTTCCTTCATTTATTTTATTTTATTTATTTTATTTTACATTTGTTAACCAGGATAGTCCGACTGGATATATGTCCATTTTCAGCGGAGGCTCGGGGAGAAAAGCTCCACATACCAAAAAAGATATAGCACATGCATCACTGAGTGATAAACTCAGGCAGACATGTTTAGAAAAATACTGACAAAGAATACAGGCAGATATCAATATACCCAATATGCAGACATTAATCATTAATCTCTATCTGTACTTCGGGTCTGTATTAGAACACCGAACTTTCAAAATTTCGAGTGTTCTTATATCGACCCGTTTTCAGTGAATGCTGAAAATATCGAAGAAACAGAAAACTAAATTTTTTCCTATGGAAAGAATTCGGTTGTCAGTTTCTGTTGCTTCAGTATTTTCAGCGCTGTGGTGATAAGTTACGGGTCAGGTTCAGGTAAGTGTGCGATTGTGTGGACGTGAGGGTTACGGCAGGGTAAGTGAGTTAGGGTTAGGGCATGGGTCAGGTAAGTGTGCGATTGTGTGGATGTGAGGGTTAGGGCGGGGTAGGTGAGTTAGGGTTAGGGTGCGGGTTAGGTGGCTGTGCGACAGTGACGGACCTTAGGGTTAGGGTTTGGAATAAGGTAAGTGGATAGTTAGTGGTTTATGCACAGTTTAGTGTAGGGTTAGGTGCAAGAGTTTAGGTGCACGTGTGTGGATTGCTGTTTGTTTGGTGCACTTGTGTTGTGTGTATGTGTTTTGGAACAGCGAATTTGTTCCCTAGGAAAAAATTTGCTGTTCTGTATGTTCGATGTTTTAAATTTTCGATTAATAGGGTTCGATATTAGAACACTCGAAATTTTGAAAGTTCGTTGTTCTAATATAGACCCTGTACTTCACCTGGGACTCTCTGTACCTCTAATCAGCAACTACTTGACATCTACCAACCCAAACAAAACAGTAGGCAAACTTCTGTATAAAAACTCTGTGGGCTTTGCTTGGAACAAACTTCTCCTAAACATGCGTCCCGTCACCCACCCATCTCACTAAACTTCATCTACTTAACTCCAAAATTTGCCCTTGTCAAGACCCAATCTAAGTACTCTTATTATGCGGATACCTACTAAATTCAATCAATTACTACTACTGGACAAAATTCTTATGTTAAATATGTAACTATATTGTTTCTCTGTAAAAAAACATGATGTGTATATTCCTTTGTGCATGCATTCTACTTTGCGTCTTTAACTTTCTGTTTAACAATTTTTTTGTAATTCGTTTGATTCAAATGTTTTAATTCTGTTAATTGTTTGTGAATGGAGCTTTTCTCTTCAGGTCTCCACTGAAAATGGGCCACAAGCCCAGATGGACCAACTCGGTTAACAAATGTCAAAAATAATAAATAAATAAATAAATGCATTAGACGTTATTTTAAGGGGTACATGTAAGTTAGGGCAATGTTTACAGGCAGCCTTGGTCCAGTAGAAATAGGTTGAAGGTTTTTCATGTCCTTATAAATCCTTTTCATGATAATTCTTTTTATATGAGACTAGTCAGATTTATGGCTCTGTAGTTCCCAGGGATCCATTGATGGCCAGCCCTTTTGCAGTGGGATGACCATTGCAGTTCTCCATTTATGTGGCACAAAGCTTGTATGGATGATTTGGTAAAACAATAATTCCAGTGGTCCCAATAGATTGTTTCAGGGTCTTTAGGAGGCATTTTGCGATATTATTGGGTTCCTTAAATGCAGTATTTTTGGCCTGAGACAGGGCATCTAGGACCTGCTCCCTAGTGATAGTTGAAGGGTTTGTTAGATGGTATTTCCTGGAGAGGGGTTAAAGTTGAAGTTGAATTTGTTGCCAGCAGATTTGCTATATTTTCTGTCTCCATCTAGGTTGCTCTGCTTACAATCAGTTAAACACACTGCTGTGTCATGCCTTTGAGGTTTTGGACATAGCTAAAGAAAGTATTGTGGTTGTCCTTTAACTGGGAAGCTATCTTTACCTCAAATATGGCTTCAGTAGATTTAATTTGCCCTCTTAATTCTTTGTTTAGATTGACGAGAGTGTTTTTATCATGCTGGGTATAGCACTTCCTAATCTTGGCTACAACTTTTTTCTTTTGTTTTACAACCTGTTCATGTTTGGATTCCACTAGGGTGGTTTGTTTTTAGAGTTAGTTCTGGGCTTATTTCTGGTAGGCATGGTTGCCTGTATATATTTATTGACATGATTGTACAAGGTTTCTGTGAACAATTCTACATAGGCAGCTGTGTTCTCAGGATTTGGGGTGGGCTTGAAATTTTGACAGGTTATCACTTGGTAGTAGGAAGGTTGCCTTAGAATAGTTCCTAAATGTTACGGGATTGGCCGGGATCGCATGACTGATTTTTATTATGAGGGAGACAGCTTTCTGGTCTTACCTTACCACATAGGACACTACACCAAGAGGGGTACAGCTTTCTCCCAGACATGTGAGAGCAGCACGTCAAGTATGTTTCCACCTCTATTGGCTGTGTGGACTTTTTGGCCCGAGGGCTTTGTGTTTACAAAATGCAGAAATCATTGAGCGTGTAAGTTTGGGGTCATGGAAGTGCTCCAATTTATAGTGAATATGGTATTGGGTTGAATGATAAGATCCTCCAGTAAGCTCAAGTGTGAAGTGTCATAGATGTGACTTATATCTTGCAAGTATATAATCTGGCACTTTGCCTATGGAATCTGGACATGATGAAGCTCAATCACATTGTTCTGTTTGACTAGTCTTGTGGTGTTTGTCATCTATTTATATTTTAGCATGGTTTATCTGTTAAACATTCTCACATTTTTAACTGTTTTTTAACATTCTTAACATTATTTGCTAGGTTATTTGGAAGATTTAATATTATATGTTAGATAATTGTATTCTTAATAATTTTAGGTTACTTTGTTAGCTTCATACAATTCAGGAGATAGTTTGCTAAGTGTCTTAGAGAAGTTACCTTATTTTCTGACTGGGATTAAATGGTTTGATGGTTCTATTTTCTATTTTCTGTTTTGGTAAACCTTGGTTATAACACTTAAAATGTATGTAATATATTATATAACAAGCCACATTATTTTTCCATCAACCCTTCTGGTTTTACACGTTGAGTTACCAAACTGGATGATTACTTACATCATTTCACTTCAGAACCATTCATGTACACTTGTTAATGCTAGGTGCATTTCTACAGGATTGACATCATGACAGTTTATTAATTAATTCATTTATTAAACATAACTTTGTTCTCCACATACTTATAAGTATAAAAAGCACATGGTTCAGATGGCTTATGTCCATATGGCGTATTTATGATGGCTACACATATAAGGGTACATTTGCTTTCAAAAGGGACACATCTCTTGAGTGTACTCTATACATTCAAACTGTTTTCCTAGTTAGATGCCATACTTTAACAGATCCCCGTGGCATTACCGATTTATATTTAACATTTATCACTGTATTTCCACCTTGGCAATTATAGTTTTGGATTTCATCTTACTTAAGTTTTCACTTGTAGATTTATACACGTTCATTCATTTTATAATTTGTTATTGACACACAAACCTGATGAAGTATTTATTTCATATGAAAGTGATCTTTGTTAAAAGTGGTTTAGTTTATATTTATTATTTATTCTGATGGATGGCTAGTACTAGATCTTTTTGTTAGTTAGTTAGTTTCTTAATTAGTATAGTTTGGATTATTTGGTTAGCCTATATAAGGTGTTAATAAACTGGTCTTATATTGTAATTTGTCTCTAGCTTTTAGTTTCAGTTTTAGGTAGTACAATCTCTGATTACACTATGGCATTAAGGGGGGAAGGGGACTTGATTTAAGGAATGATTGTAATGCTTTCATTGCTCTTAACAGAACCACCCTCTGTAACCACTCCCCTGCTCCAAATAACCTGATTATATATAATGTTTTTGATGCTTTTTATTACACTCAACTAGGATAACTTGTTTATGTGTTTCAATAAAGGATATTCCATTTTTAACTGAACTGTGGACTACCTACTATTTTCTATTTTATTATTATGCAGCACGTGTTTTACAGTTTGATTTTTTTATTAATGAACTTGGTGTTTAACATAATTCAGGAAGTGAACATCACATCCTCCACACTGCAAAGTTTCTTGGTTTGTTCATTGATATAGATTAAGACAACTCAGACTTTAGTCCTGGCCTATGCAGTTGCTGGTCTAAATGTGTGGAAGGTATTGTAGCCCTGCACTGCTGGGGTGCTCTCTACTGCATTAAACCATGCCTCAGTAACTGCACAGATGTCCACATTTTGCAGTGTGAGGAGAGCCTAGAGGGAGTAGAGTCTCTTATTTAAGCTCTTGGCATTAGACCACAAGTACCATTCATGCCATAGTTTGTCATGTGGGGGAGCATATGTGGTTCCTGGATGCCACAGAGGGGGACAACCAACACCATACAGGATTTCTGTGATATAGCCTACTTTCTTGAGGTACTGTGGACCATAGACTTTAACCACATTGAAATAAAGGACCCACCTGGTGAAATGAGAAGGAAGTACATGAACCATAAAGGATATCACTGTCATCAACTGCCGGGTGGTCTGTAAAGCACAGGGTATAATTGAGAATGTGTATGCAGGCCACCTAGATAGTTATCACAACTCCCACATATGGCACACCTCTACCAGCATTTTGTGACAAGTGACTTCTCCCATGGGCATCTTGTTGGTGATGCTGGATATGGTCTGGAACTATAACTTATGACACCCATAAGAAATTCACAAAACCGAACAGAACAGGGGTATGACCATATCCAATCACAAATAACATTACTGAGTATGTGTTTGGGCTGCTGAAGGCACAGTTTTGTTGTCTGGATTCATCAGGGGGTACGTGATAGGCATCAAACATAGGTATGCTTACCCATGCATAGGCTGGCCATGATATGCATAAAATATAGGCAACCCAAGTAACAATGTATAAAGGGTAGGGCACTGTTATCATCATTTGCACAGCTCATGGTGCTGTGTCTATTGCCTTTCAGTGTGTGTGTGCTTGTGTGTGTGTGTGTGTGTGTGTGTGTGTGTGTGTGTGTGTGTGTGTGTGTGTGTGTGTGTGTGTGTGTGTGTGAGGGTTGATGGATGATAGCTAACAGAAGGTGATTGTGGGTCTGCTGGGTCAGCCTCTGCAGGGGTTGGAGCACTGTGGCTTGCTGTACTGGACATTTCTAGGGTATGCATGGCAATGGTTTCAGCATCTCATGCATGTCCCTGTCCACAAGAGCTTGCTCTACCAGATGTTACACTGGGTATAGCAAGATCATGCTTAGATGCTGGTGTGCTGCATGACTGTGAGTGATGTTTGATACAAGACATGCAATTGGCACAACTGCCACAACCATGGGGACATCCTATCCTGGGTCTAGACACATCCACAACAGATGTAGCCACAGAAGTGCTAGCACTGCAGGAGCATGACCTTTTTCTTTATTTATTTAACATTTGTTTACTGTGAAAGTCCAACTGGGACAGAGCTCATTTTCAGTGGAGGCACGGGGAGAAATGCTCCAGAAGCATGTTTTTGGAATGTGTGAGGAAACCGTAGCACCTGGAAGAAGCCCACATGAATGCAGGGAGGACATGCAGACGCCACACAGAAGCACCCCTACTGAAAATCGAACCAGAGAACCTTTTGCTATGAGGTGACAAGTTTAACCGCTCCACCACTGCACCGCCCAATCATCCATGGCCATGATGGCTACCATCTGGGGAGGTAGCAGTGGACTAGCTTCATGGATAGCTCTTCACCCCAGTAGGTGAGCTGGAGAGGACATGGTACATTCTGTTATCACACACACACACCTATCCATACGTCATTTTGCCCACATCCTGCATTACTATCATCAACTCTACCACTGTTTGGGTGGTACTAGACTGTATCTCCAAAAAGGTGCTGTCTATATGATATGCTGGGTTATGGTCACTTATACAACAACCTCAGTGAGAGGATGGTACCCATGTTTGCAGTGAGCACCATTCACTATTCCCCTGTCTGTATCTGTCAGTCTATGGGGGCCAGGGGCAAATTCTGATTAGATGGTACTACATCTCCTTGATGATTAGGGGGTACCACACCTACTTGACTGACAGTGGCTTCATTAACCTGCCTTTCCAGTGTGGTATATATCTCCTGGTTATCTGTGGCAAAGAGTCTGTGTTCACTGACTGTGTAGGGAATGCAATGGCCATAGTCTCTGTATCCAACATACACACTTTTCTCCCTCACTGCACCAGTTAATCCCCTCTGTCATTATCAGGGGTTGTAGTTCCCCCAATGCTAGGTGGTTGCAGTTCCACAGTGTTGGTGCTGGATAATGAATCACCCATTAATACACTAAATAACAATATCCTGTGTAGGTATGGGCCAGTACCAGAAGTATACATGAAATTGAGGTGTACAAATGTTGACATTAACAAAGTAATATTTTAAATGCATGCCTTATGCAGATGGCTATGGAGGAGGACCCCCAGATTTTCCTGTATATCAAGAATCACTCAGGTTTAACAATCTGGACAGTGGTTAAGGGGTTCAGAGGACTTACAGGTATTCTTATACAGAAAGAGGTCTACATTCCTGGGACATCTATAGTAGATGTCATAGATACTACAGATTTAACATAAAAGAGAAACTGTTCTACAAAGAGAGTTTGTTTATTTTAAAATTTTCAACATTGCCCCCTAGAGGACTTAATGTTGAGTGCAATTGGAAATATATTGTTTAAATTTAATTGTTTTATTACTTAATTGCTTAATTGTATAGTTGGGACGGGATCTTTTGTATATAAGAAGGATGCTTTTTTTTAAAGGTTTCACTCCTGGAAGGCTTTTTGAGCCGAGGCGCTAGGGTATTTATTGAGTGTACTGAGTGCATTTGCTATTAAAAGCTGGCAATCTGGTCGTTCTGTTTGTCATGGGTTTATTCAACTGTTTGCTTCTCTTCTATTTGCTGTTTGCATAGTAGATTGTCTTGCTGGCTGCTTGATCTCTGCCCCAGCATTCAGCACCATGCTGTGGGACTATGCGAAGTTGCCAAAACTTCTGATAGACGCCAGGAGCTCCTCTATCTTTTTGAGAGGTGGTTCAGTCAATGGCCAATCACTAAATCTACCTTCCTTTTCTAGGTGTACAGCTCTTTGTTATACAGCATGTGACATGTCAGTGACCCTGTGGTGCACCAGCTATGAGCTATGATTGTGGCCACTAACCACATTAACATCTGAATGTGCATCTTGCCAGGCACAGTCCTGGTAGACCTGGTCAACATTGTGCAGGCCAAAGAGCTTTCATCTACAGAGACAGAGGGCCTGGAGTAGCACCTCATTCTCTGTTTCAGAGAACTTGGTCTTACTTGCTGTCTTGTCACCAGAGTCTGCAATGTGCTTATGCTTGCTCTGCTTTTTAAGCATTGTTCTGTAGGTATGGAAAAAAGGGGAATTAGCATCCCTGTTCATGAGAGGCATCAGTTGCTCCCTTTCCCATATAGCATAAATGTTGTGTGCTCAACAGCTGTACATTTCTATCTACATGCTTTAAATAAGGGCAGACACATAATTTATTGAGCAAATGTCCCCAGAAAAGCAATAGCTATAATATTGCAGCTGACCAATGTGACATGTTTGTGTTCTCACTGTTGCAAATGACATATATGTGTAATGCATGCAACAGGCAGATATTTTCACTACAACTGATATCACAAGGCCAGACAGAAAGTGTTAAAATGTGCTCTGAGTATGTGCTGATGGGTGTGTCTCCTATTATGTTTCATAATCCTTCCTCCCCCCAAAAATTGCCTTAGCCGCCTCTCAATGCACCTTCACAAAATACTTAGTCTTAATAACTTATTTCCAATCAACAAGTACAATAGCATTTAAAAGTAGCAATACTTGGCAATATGTAGATATAAAAAGCAGCATTATTTTGTACACACAGAGCTTTACTTTACTTTATAATTCCTCAAAGGTACAGCTGTTGCATATTAAAAACTTGTTGCTCTATAAGCTCTTCTGTAGTGCAATAAGGCTCCGTGCCTCCAGCCATATTTATATCGTGCAGATTGACCTAGTTGGGCATGATGATTATCCTAATTATGACTCGACTCATTACTGTTTCTGAATTGCTCAATTTGCCTAATGAGAAAACCTGACAAGTATCGTGTTTAAACCAATACCAAATGATGGACTCAAACTAAAAAACCTGCAGCATGGTCACAGAAAAACATTCTGTTCATTCCACTTCAGTTCCAAAGCAGTTTATTTCCAAATAAAAGATAAGCACTTTAATCCTGAAAATGATTTAGACTTTTAATTCAACAAGCAAGAATCAGACATAGTCCCATTAATACCAGGAGCACAACCTGCATTCAAATGTCTCCAGCAGCAGACCGGTAACCAGTGGTGTTCCACAGGGATCAGTCTTGGGATCTCTGCTGTTTATAATTTATTTCTCAGAAGTACAAGTGAAAACTAAAGGTCTGTGGTTGACATAGTTTGCTGATGCCTGTGAATTGGGAGTGGTCATAAAATCTCCTAATGATCCTACAAGAGGGTCTTATGCAAACAAATGATTGGTACCAAAGTCACAGCCTTAAACTCAATGCAAAAAAATGTATTATCATCCCTTTAGATAAGGGCAATGTTCCTACTTACTACCACATCAATAGCAGCACTCTAAGTATGCAGTCAGTGGTGAGAGACCTGGGCACACAGGTTGACAGCAACCTTACCCTTGATCACATCTCCACAATGGTAAGGAGGGCATTCTGTACTGCTCATCTCATAAGTAAGGGCATTGCCTCCAGAAAAAAAGTAGTTATAACCTCCCTGTACTCTTCCCTCCTCAAGCCAATAATTGAGTTCAATGCCCCTTTTGGTATGTACCTTTCCAAGCACCTGCAGCAATTGGAGTGACTACAAAGGTTCCTTACAAGGAAAATTCAAGGTCTTCAGCATCTTTCCTATGTGGATCATCTGAAATCACTGCAACTTTATTCTGTTTCATGTAGACTACTCAGAGGTGATCTCTGATTGTGTATAGGGCAATCTCTGACCCTGTTTTACTGGAAATGCTGCATATCCACAAGTCAGATGGCACATGGGTTACTTGCTCTAAAGACCTTAACTTGGTATGTGACATTAATAGAACCTGCTGGAGTTACAGATTTGTCTCCCAGAAGTTATCACACCTTTGGAACAAACTGCCACTTCATGTCAAACAGAGCACCTCATTGACCCTCTTCAAATGCAATCTGGATGATTGGATGGGTAACTGTAAATTCACCCTGAGGGGTCCACCTGTGTCTCTCTTGGACAGGGGCAATGGGTGGTGATCGTGGAAACAAGGACAACTTGGCTAGGCTTGTAAAGGCTTAGGACCATTAGCCTAGTAACTTCTTATGATACTATGATCCGATGATATGCAGCAGCTTCAAGACTTGCAACTACCCCTCAGACAAGGCTTGTGCCCCCCCCACCCAAGTGGAGCACCTACAACATCTGAGTCCTAGCCTGCCACAGTCATCTCCATACCTCCTGACTACAAGTAGCCATGAACAAGATTCTGGGACTGCTGTGCCAACCCACTGGTTTCAGTGATAGTGGAGGTGACATCTTTGTCATTTATCAGCAGCTGAACAGTAAGAGGTTAGATGCCCACTTAGCCAGATGGAGAATCTCCTCCAGCAACTCTGAGTTGAGTCCTTGTCCAGCACTGTCACTACCATCTGAGATAGGGCCCAGTGGTTATGGTACCTAGGATGATGAGTAATCTCTCAATGAATCACAGCTGCAGAGACTGCAACTGCACATCTCCATCCCATCCTATCCCCCATCCTAGTGTTCCACTCACTTTTGTGTGAATGCCCCCCCCCCCCCAATTGGTTGCACAATCTTTCTCTCACATTTGTCTTCCCTTGGTCTGATATCTTCTTCAACACCTTCCTTTTATTTTACTTCTTTCATAGGTTCATAGGTGTGTTCTAAGCTAATGGCCCTGGAGCCTTTACAAGCCTAGCCCATATAAGTGCGCAGTCATCATGCTGCCCAATGGTAGTTACCAGTGCCTCTATCAAGTAGAGCCACTGGAGTGATCCCTGTGGTGAACTTTCTATTACCCATCCACTCATCAAGATTTCTCTTGAAGGGGGTCATCGAGGTGCTCTGCTTGACATGTATGGGAAGTCTATTCCAAAGCATGGGCAGTCTCTGGGTGAGGAACCTGTCCCTCCAGCATGTTCTGCTGATTGTGGTAATGAGGTTGAGGTGTCTGGAGCGTGTGGTGCTGAGGGATTGGGATTTCTTTAGATGTACCATTTCTAACAGAGCTGGGTCAGATATGGCTTTGTAAATCAAGCAGAGATCACCTCTAAGTAGGCAATATGAGACAGAGAATAGCTGGAGTTTTTTTAATCTGTCCATGTAGGATATGTGTTTAATGCCTATGATCCTATTTGTGAGGTACTTCTGTGGCCTCTCCAGCTGTTGCAGGTATCGAATGAGGTACATGCCAAATGGGGCATTATACTCGATAATTGGTCTAATGAGGGAAGAGTAGAGGGAGATAATGACCTCTTGCTTTCTAGATCCAAAATCCTTGGTAATGAGATGTGCCACATAGAAGGACTTTCTGACCTCAGTGGCAATGTGGTGGTCGAAGGAGATGTTGCTGTCAGCCTGCATCCTCAGATCTCTTATAACTCCTTCAGTGTTCAGTGGGCACCTATCAATGTGGTAATTAGTGAGAACTGAGTTTTTATCAAAGGGGATGATGACGCATTTTTTTATTAAGCTTAAGGCCATGGTTTTGACATCAGTCATTGTT
The DNA here is from genome assembly GCF_019279795.1 of Protopterus annectens. Classification (NCBI taxonomy): domain Eukaryota; kingdom Metazoa; phylum Chordata; order Ceratodontiformes; family Protopteridae; genus Protopterus; species Protopterus annectens. Next base: position 1,661,521,886 of record NC_056728.1, on the reverse strand, counting down.
CTCAGTGAGGCCTTTCTGTAGGATGTCTACATCACTTGGGCAGTTAATAATGACTTCCAGCTTGCAGTCGTCTGCAAACTTGGTCAGCGAGAGTCCCTCCATGTTGACCTGGACTTATGAGAAGTAGATCTCAAACGGGAGAGGACCCAGGGCTGATCCCTGTGGGACTCCACTCATGATTGGCTGACAGCCTGACTTGCAGTCCACTACTTTCACACTGTGTGTTCTATCTGTGAGCCAATTTGCAACCCACCTAGTGATATAGGGGTTGATGCTTAGTTTGGCGAGTTTATCTATAATTCCCGTGTGAGGAATGGTATCAAAGACCTTGGCCAGATCAAGGTAGGCTGTATACACTGCCTTACCTTCATCCACAGCCCTGGTGACTGACTCAAAGAAGTCAACCAGGTTGAGCAGGCATGGTCTCCCTTTCACAAAGCCAAACTGCATGGGGTCTAGAGTTTGGAGATTTCCTATATCTTTGTTAACCAGGTCCATGATGATGCGCTCCATAGCTTTACATATCTGACTTGTCAGGCTAATAGGGTGATAATTCCCAGGGTCTGTAGTTGCTCCCCCTTTATGGAGAGGGATGACTGTAGCAGTGTGCCATTTGGTAGGGACAAAGCCTGAGGTGAGGCTGCAACTGAACAGGGCACACAGATGTGGTGACAGTTCACATTGTAGTTCATGTAGAACACAGCCAGGGATATTATCGGGTTCCATGGAAGCTGTATTCTTGGCCTTGGACAATGCAGCTTTAACCTGTGCTGCAGTAATGCTGACTGCCTGGCATTCTTCAGGTATTGTGATTGGTCATTTAGGGGGGAAGAGAGGGGTAAAGTTGGCACTGAATCTGTCAGCCAGTATGTTGGCAATATCTGTTGGCTGAGTATAGGAGGTACCATTGTGCAGTATCTCAGAGTAAATCTAGGTATTGCTATGGAGATTCTTGATATAGCTATAGAAGGCTTTGTGATTGTTTTTAGTGTCTGCCACAATTCTGCCTTCATAGCTGGCTTTAGAGGATTTGATGAGGGATCTCAACTTTTTGTTGAGTCTAATAAGGGAGTTTTTCAAGTCTTGAGACTTCACCTTTTTCTGCAACAGTTTCTTCCTTCTGTTGTAAAGTTTATTAATGGCAGGGACCACCAGATTGGCTTACTTTTTTTGGAGGAGAACGTCTTGGTTCTGTTGGGTATGGCTAGTTCCATGCATTTGTGTACATCTTCATACAGTGCATTGGTGTATGATGTGGCAGTCATGCAGCTATTTTCCATTGGCATGGGTGCCATGAACTTAGCCACCTCTGTTTTTAGGAGTCCAAAGTCAGCTTTGGAGAAGTTTTTCAAGGTGGTTACCTTTGCGGTGGGCGTGGGTGAAATGTGGATTTCCATGGTGATTAGTTTATGGTAGGATCTGACCAGGGAGGGATTGACTACTGGTGTAGAGAAACAGTTGCCCATGTTAGTAATAACCAGATCAAGGATGTTGCTTCCTCTAGTGGGGGTCAGAATGAGCTGGTCCAGGGCATTGGAACTGGTGAATTCCAGGAAGCGTTGGGACAGTGTATCTATGTAAAACTGATGAGCACTGTTACTGCTCATTGTATAGCAAGGAGCTAGGCTGCCATATTTCACTCCTCCACATATTATGTGCAACCACTATCATACACTACTAATATCATTATGTGACAGTTGGCACAGATGAAATCAGGTGTGATCAGGAATTTTTAAGTACCTCTCTATGCATAATATTACACTACCAGCCATGGCTTTAGATAGAGTTTAAATCCCAAAGGTTGTGTAACAAGGAATTATTATTGTCTATTTTATTCTTTCATTCTACAACTGTGTGACACTCATGTTTCCATGAAGGTTTTTGTTGCTTGCTACTGTAGTTCTGCATGTATGTGAGGTGCCTTTGACTTTACAGGTGAAGAAGGAACCAACTCCCATGGGGTTTCATATTTTTATCTTTTTCAGTATTTATGTTCTCTAAAGAGTACGTATGTGGGAATGTAAGAATAAGGGGAGGCAGGCACATTCATTTTTTGTTCACAAGTGCTTTATTGGGCAGCTTTTCTCCAGAAGAATGAATTGCTGGTATAACTGTCCAGCTTTTCTAAAGAAGGATGAATTGCTGGTATACTGAGGATTTCCCCTTTAGCATGCTGATGCAATGTCAGAGTTGGTATTATAAATAGTTCTTATGCTTCAACCAAAAGACAAACAAGGACTCCTTACATTTCTTGAAATGAGGTAGTATCTAAGTGCATTCCATACCTGTTATAAATGAGTTTGCCATTAAAGAAATTATTGACAAATGATGTAGAATGCTACAACAGAGAGCAGAATATAATTCTGAAAGGCTTAAACAGTAAATGAAGTGTCTGCAACAAAAAAAATTAGTGTGAATAAGTCAGTCACATTCCAAGTAGATGTCAGCCAGCAGAGTGCAGTAATTCTGAGAAAGGCAGACCGGCTACTTGTGGGTCAAGGCACTTTACAAAAGTTCAGAGGAGATATGCCCAGACAGTGAACATCAACTTGTCATACTGCGCAGATGTGAAAAGTTACATGTGTTTATTTATAACAAAGCTATGCTGGTAGAAACAGATCATACACTTTTGCAGAGTTTAAAGCAAGTGCACCCTAATACTTAATTAGCTTAGGAAAGAAATGTTGTCAAAAAAAGTGAGTCACATTTATGAACTCCGAAGTGTAAAGATAGAGAACATGATGTGTTATATTACCCAGGCATACCAGTTCATATTGAGCAATCAGTAACAGACTGCACTCTGTGCAGTGAATATCACAAGAATAATACAATGGAAGAGATGATTTCTTATCATTTACTGCAGTAAAGTTGAAATGGGTCTAGTTCAGCTCAGAGATTAATTGTGTTTAATATATTTTATTATGTTAAGTTTCCATGGGTGGAAAGTTACAAAACACAAGTGCTAGAGTGATAAGTACATTTAAAGTTGTGATACCTAATGCACTTGTCTCTGATTTTTATTTTATTTATTTATTTTACTTATTTGAGTCCCCGGTGGCCTAGTGGTTGGCGTTTGCCACTCTCATTGCCACAGCGTGGGTTCAATTTCCAATCAAGGAAGCTCTGATACATTTTTAGAGTTAAAGTCATGGCTGAGTGGTTCATAGGTTCATAGGTAGGTACTAGGCTATCTGCCCAAGGGCCTAAGTAAGCCTAGCCAACAAGGTTCCCTGGTTTACGCCACCCATGAAAGTTAATTTCCTGTGCCCCTGTAGAGCAGAGCCACAGAAGTAATCCCCAGGGTGTATTTCCTATTTCCCATCTACTCATCAAGATTTCTCTTGAAGAGTGCTAATGAAAAACTTTGCTTGACATAGATGGGTAGCTTGTTCCAGAGTATAGGAAGTTTCTGAGACAGGAATCTATCCCTGCAGCATGTCCTGTTTATTGTGGTGACAAGATTTAGGTCCCTAGAGCATGTAACTCGGAGGGATTGGGATTTCTTTAGGTGTAGCATGTCCAACAGCTCTAGGTTTAACATAGCTTTATATGTTAGGCAGAGATCTTCTCGGAGTAGGCGATATGTTACAGAGTAAAGCTGGAGTTTTTTGAGATGGTCAGTGTAGGGCATCTGTTTGAGGCCAATAATCCTCTTTGTGAGGTACTTCTGTGGCCTTTCCAGCTGCTGCAGCTGTCTTGTAAGGTACATTCCAAAAGGGGCGTTGTAATCTATAATGGGTCTAATGAGTGCTGAGTAGAGTGGAACAATGACCTCTTTTTTCCTGGATGAGAACTCTTTTGTGATGAGGTGTGCCACATAGAAGGATTTCCTGACTACTGTGGTGATATGATTATCAAAGGAGAGACTACAGGCCACCTGGGTCCCAATGTCTCATCACACATTCGGCATTAAGTAGACTGCCATTTATGTGGTAGTTCATGGGTATAGAGTTTCCACCAAAGGGGATGACAATGCACTTTTTGGCATTGAGCTTGAGGCCATGCCTCTGACACCAGGCATCTGTCTCAGTGAGGCCCTTCTGTAGGATGTCCACATCATTTGGGGATTCAACTATGACTCCTAGTTTGCAGTCATCTGCAAACTTTGTTAACCAGAGGCCTTCTTTGTTAGCCTGTACTTCAGAGAAGTAGATACCAAACAGGAGAGGTCCCAGGACTGAACCCTGTGGTATACCACTTGTCACTGGTTTGACGTCAGATTTGGAGTCTGCAACTTTTACAGTGTGGGTTCTGTCAGTGAGCCAGTTGGCAACCTATCTTGTGACATAGGGATTTATATCTAGTTTAATGAGTTTAGCTATAATTCCAGAATGGGGGATGGTGTCGAAAACCTTGGCGAGGTCAAGATAGGCTGTGTGCACCCCCTTACCTTTGTTCACGGCTTTGTTGACTGCCTCAAAGAAGTCAATCAGGTTCAAAAGACATGATCTGCCTTTTACAAACCTGAACTGGGTGGAGTCCAGTGTTTGGAGGTTACCAATGTCTTTGTTTATGAGTTCCATGATGATACGTTCCATGGCCTTGCAGACCAGGCTCATCAGGCTAATAGGGTGATAGTTCCCAGGATCAGTGGTGGCTCCCCCTTTGTGGAGTGGGATACCTGTTGTGCGCCATTCAGTGGACACAAAGCCTGACATGAGACTATGATTGAACATGGTGCTTCGGTGGGGAGCCAGTTCATTCTGAAGTTTGTGTACAACACAGCCTGGGATGTTGTCCGGTCCCATGGATGTTGTGTTTTTGGTTTTAGAGAGTGCAGCTTTTACCTGCATAGATGTGATTACAGGGACTCTGCATTCTTCCTGTATAGATATGGGTCCTTTAGGGGGTGAGAGGGGGGTAAAGTTAGCACTGAACCTATCTGCCAGGATGTTGGCAATATCAGTTGGTTCTGTAATTTTCGTGCTGTTGTGCTGTAACTCAGAGCAGATCTGGGTGTTGCCATTCAAATTCTTGACATAGCTAATGAATGCTTTGTGGTTGCCCTTAGAATCAGTGGTGATTTTGTTTTCGTAGCTAGCTTTGGAGGATCTTATAAGGGATCTCAGCTTCTTACTGAGGCTGACCAGGGAGCTCCTCCACTCATGGGATTTTACTCTCTTGTGCAACAGTTTCTTCTTTCTGTTGTAGAGTTTGTTTATGGCAGGGGACCACCAGATTGGTGTCCTTTTCTTGGGGTATAGTGTCTTAGTTCTGTTTGGGATAGCATGATCCATGCACTCGTGTAAGTGCTTATAGAGTGCATTTGTGTAGGATTCAGCAGTCGTAACTGTATTGTCCATCTGCATGGGTGTCATGATGTTTGCCACTTCTGTCTTTAAAAGCATGAAGTTGGCTTTGGAGAAATTTTTTACCATGGTTTCCTTAATGGTGAGTGGCAGCAGGATGCAGATATCTAGGGTGATTAGCTTATGGTCAGATCTGACCAACGAGGAGTTGACTTCAGGTGTGGAACACCGGTCACTCATGTTGGTAATGACTAGTTCTGGGATAATGTTGCCCCTGGTGGAGGTGTGGATAAGCTGATCTAGGGCATTGGAATTTATGAATTCCAGACAGTGTTGCGAGAAGGAGTTGGTACATGAGTAGTTTTCCCAGTTAATGGTGGGGTAGTTGAAATTGCCCATTATTAGGGTGTTTGGTTGAACCCTAATATTTTCCAGTATATCAAGAAAAGAGGAGTGGGAATCCTGAGGCATGGTGGGGGATCTGTAGCACGCTACAATTTGGATTGCAGTTTTACCCAGAGTTAGTTGCACTTGGATAACCTTGGATGCATTATGCTGTTCAACTAGCCTGGATGTGTGGATATCCTTAATGAATATGGACACACCTCCACCTTTGGTGTTCTGGTCCAGGTTAGATGGCCTAAAAGTGTGGTATGAGTTATAGGCTGGTAATGCAGGGGTGCTCTCTAGAGCCTTGAACCAGGTCTCAGTCACTGCACAGATACTGATGTTCTCCATTTTAAGGAGTGCCTTGAGTGAATGCATTTTGAGATTTAGACTTCTAACATTGAGTAGCATTACCCTCTGTTTTTGCTTGCCTGTTCCTGTTACGCTGGTGAATTTGTCATTTGAACCTTGCCTAAAAAATGCACTATAGGGGCGGCAAGAGCCTTAGCCAGTATCCGGAATCCTAGGGGCGACAGGTGCTTGCCATCTCTGGCAAAGCATCATGGTCTGTCGGCCATGTCATCCCAGGCAGACAGATACTGGATCCCTTTAGAATGACTCCAGAAGCTTAGCCAATTGTTGAAGTCAATCATTTTGTCCTTGTACTACTGTATCATTTTGAGCGATGGCAGGATGCTACTTAGGGCTAGGGTCATACCTGCCTGGGCTACAAGATCAGAGAGCTCTTCCATGTCTCTTTTCATGTAGTCCAGGTAGGTACGTCTCAAGTCATTCACACCAACATGGACAATGACAGAGTCATATTTGTACTTGTTGTGGAGTGACCTGAGTGCGTGGTTTATGTGACGGATTCTGGCACCTGACAGGCAGCTGACAGTGACCTTCTCCTTGTTTAGCCTGGTGAGTGGGATATCAGTGTGCCTGACTATAGAGTCACCTATGACTAGTGTGTTGGGTACATTATTTTGCCTTATGGGCTGTGGTTTATTGGCACACTGAGTCTGTGGGCTATGTATCATTTGGGTTGTGTTGGGGAGTGGAGGTTGCTTGCGTTTCTGCTTTGAGCAGATTATTATTGAGAGCCTCCACAAATGTTTTTGTGTTTCTATGTGTGGATTTTGGTGGTGTAGGTTTAGTGGGACTATGTGATGAGTGTGTTGTGGTGCAAGTGTTTACCTTCTCCTTTTGACTGTCAAGTTCAGTCTTAGTTGGAGAGAGCTTTACCTCCAGTTTGATTAGATAAGTGCATCTCTCACAGGTTGCGGTGTTTGGTTTTAGGAGGAGAGGGTTGTTTGTGTACATGAGGCAATTGCTACATTGCCCCAAGATACCCAGATTCATCAGATAGACAGGAGAGAACACTGGGAGCTGACCCTTGGATATGCCTGAATAAAAAAAACTACTTTTCTCTAGACAAGTGAGGAAAGTGAATATAAGAGCTGTTTTTCTCTAAGCAAGTGAGGAAAGTAAGTATAAAAACTGTTTTCCTCTAGGTAAAGAGGAAGGTTGAATGCTGTAGTAATTTGTAGCTTGTTTAGTGCTAGCAACAAGTTCTGAACAAGTGCTGAGCATGAATAAGCTAATTCAAGTGCTAAAACTAAGAATCTGTACCTGGATCTTGTGGTAGATAGGCTACCTAGTGCTTACCACTCCCACTGATAAGCTAGAATGCTTCCCTCCAACACAGAAAGCCTTGGGCAGCTCAGAAGATTACAAACCGTCCTGGATACAGCAAATCTGTATCTGGACTAGACTATTTACAGAAAGGTGGGCAACAAGCATAAACACGAACGTTTAAACCAGAAAGTTGAAAGAGCTGGAAAAATTGCCCAAACGGCCAATAAATTACAATTTCTGGGCCAGAAACCACTCTTATGGTAGATAGGCTACCTAGTGCTTACCACTCCCACTGATACGCTAGAAGGCTTCCCTCCAACACAGAAAGGCTTGGGGGGCTCAGAAGCTTACAAACAGTCCTGGTTACAGCAAATCTGTATCTGGACTAGACTAGTTACAGGAAAGGCAGGAAACAAGCTTAGAATTTTTTTTTTGGAAAGAGGAAAGGGAGAAAGGAGAAACAGAAGATAATTCAAAATTAAGGACCTAAGTGGCTTGCCCTTCACAAATGTTCTCTCTGTATTAGGTGGAATGAACTAGTGACACTAGACTGGAATAGAGCTGGGATAGAGCTGAACAGATGGGACTGGTAGATTTGTCTGAAGTCAAAATATGATCTCACTGTACTCGGTTGAGTGAGCAAATGAGATAGACCCAGGAGGAGTGTTCAAACACAAATTTACAGGAGATGTGGGCAATTCCAAAGCCACCAAGATTAATACCAGAACATAAACAAAGAGGGTGGGTAGGAAACTAACTGCAGAGAGAGAGAGAGAGAGAGTGAGAGAGAGAGAGAGAGAGAGACCACACTATTCTATGAAACAATTAAATAGAAAAATAAATAACTGCAGAGAAACACAGACCACAATATTCAATGAAACAATTAAATAGACAGAAAAATAAAATGCAGTACAATTTTTAAAACTGCAAGTTTGTACTTAGCTCAGCTAGTAATGCAGTTGATTGAAGGTATGTAGCAGAAGCCAAACAACTCAGATACTGAGCAGTAATAATAGATTATGCATGATTCTAATAATACTGTACTATATAATACATAATAATACATAATTAATGGTTATGGTGATAAACTAAAATTCCACTGGGGTCTCACTGACTGCATATGTTTGAATCTTGCCAGTTACGAGCCTTTGCTTTCATGCTTTTTTCATGGTGTAATGGTTAGTACTCCGGATTCTGAATTCAGTGATCTGAGTTCAAATCTCAATGCAACCTGGTACTTTCTAAGCATAAGGATTTAGCTCAGTGTAGTACAGTGTCTTTGTGTGTAAAGTACAGATACTGTTAACTATTGCATGAATAAAGTGGATGTTATTTAAAAAAATGAGTACTGCTCTGGGGAATTAGTATTTTAATAGCTAGGGGCTTTCTTGCTTGTGGGGTGAGTTGGTTACCATTGACATAGGGTAATTTGAGTGTGACATTAGCTTTATTATTGTCTCTGTAGGTCCTATTACGGAGCCTTACAATACAATCAATAGTAATAGTATTGGTAGGATATTTGAAAAAAACTGGTTAATCCTCGACAATGAAAACCATATTACAGAAAACGTAAGCAAAAGACCCATGATAGTATATGGAAAAGCGCTGAACTTAAAGAACATGTTGGAAGGCATAGAAACTAATAGCATTAATGCCAAAAAACTAAGAATGAAAAAATGTGAGAATTGTTCGAGCTATAGATGAATGCACGTGGATAAACATCAGATAATTAACACACCCAATTTTACACTGACAGGGAATTATAACTGCGAAATGGGATAAGTAGTATATGTGGCCCTTTATCAACTATACCCGATTTTTACATAGGTAAAACCAAATGTAAATTAAAAGAAAGAGTGTATGAACATATTTATGATATAAAGAAACAGAAAGACACTAATGTACTTTTTAAACACGTTTGAGATAACCTAGGATATGGTTTTAAATTTGTAGTGATTGAAAAAGTACTACCTAACATGCCTCTTATGTTGGAGGAAAGAGAGCTATACTGGCAGCTATGACCACGAGTTGGCCAGGACTTAATGAGCATTCCTCAATAACTTGCCTTTTGGTAGAGAATGTACTGGAGTTTTAATGTATTTTGTACCTACATTTTATATATGTTGTTTTTGTTGTAATCTTTTAGGGCGATTGTATATGATAGTTAATTTTAAGAAAATGTTCATAGCAATTGTTTAATAACTTTAACTTGTTTCAGTATGATGCTATGGTGGTTTCATTGATGAATGAATGTCACCACATTTTTGGAGGGTTTGGTCGTAACATGATTGGTTCCTCAGGTTTGATTGTATGGCTTGCTGTAGATTGGGTCACCATAATATTTTAACGTTATTATATACGTTATGAGGTGGATAACGTCTTTATCTGATGAAGTTTTTGATAAAAAAAACAAAAGTGCTTAACTTTTATTTTGTGAATAAAAATGCTACCAGCACAGACTCCAAATGACTATGTTCTTTTTGTTCTTTTACAGTTTGCTACACTACCATTTTTGAGTTTATTTGGTTTACAGTTTTAAAAACTTGGGTAAGATCCCCTAACATACTAGTTAAACTACTTGCCCCATAAATGATGAGAATGTGATGAGAACACTTTATCCGCTATCATGTAGATGACTTTTAGAATGTTTCTCCTGACCTAAACCCATGTTTACATCTATTTATTAATGTACTCATATAGATAATGATATGTGATCTTTTCAATGATTTTGGTAACTGGGTAGAGAATTGAAATGAGTCTGTGGTATTCTGCTTAAGTTGGCAAATTCTTTTTGGGGATAAGTACTATTACATAACGTTCAAACTGACAGGGTAAAATTCCTGTGGTAAAGAACAAGTAAAAATATGAACTTGTAGTTTTGCTGTTACTGGTGCTGCTAGAAGAAAGCTTGGATGCATGCTGTTCTCGTTAGTATTTTTTTATTTTTTATTTTTGCCAATAAATCTTTAACTGTCTTGCCTGTAATTGGCTCGAAATAAAATGGGGTTTGGTGGACTGTTATAGGAGCTGGGAATCTGAATATGATGTGGGAGTCATAGTGTTAGCAGTGAAGATGGTGGCATTAGGAGTTATGGTTGTGTTGAACATTGAAGTTTTTTATAGTGTGGTGGAAAATTAGTTCATGCCTTTAGTGGTCTTTTTCAGATGTTTTTTTTTTTTTCAAATAAGTTATAACCCTAATGAAGTGCTGATGTTATGAGGCCATACACAACTGTTTAGTTTTCAGGAAAGAAGAATGTTCTACCTTTTTTTTACTTATGAGTTTCTCTACTTGCTGCACTTTTGTGACTGTGGAGTTATTATTTATATTTACAAGGCTAGGAAGCGAGTGGAGGAGGGTGGTTCACTACTATTGCTACAGGTAGCGCACTCAACTTTGGTGCAGAAGGCAGTAGGTTTCATTCCCACACCAGGTAGATCCATTACTGATACTGTAGTGCAACATAAGGGGGTGATACATTCCTGAGTGTGTCATCCTTCAGACGAGACACTAAACTGAGGTCCCATCTGCCTGAGTTGGCAATAGCTCAGGTGAGTGTAAAAGATCCGATGACACCCATCAGACAAGTAGATGAATTTCCCCAATGTCATGGCCAGATTTCCCCTAGTAGTATAAATACCACCTCAGGTCTCCCTTTAACAGAGGCTACTTGTCTAGTGGGGCTAACCCAGTCAACAAAGGATAAAAAAAGAGTTGTCTTGTGCTTAAGTAATATGAGATGGTCTTCTGGATTTTCGGTTTTGTTCTACTTAACCAAAGTGTAGTTTCACATTTTTTGAAGTGCTTTCAAAGAGGGTGTAATCCATGGAGAATTCTGTCCCTTCAAGCACTTATTGTCTAGCTATGTCTAGTCTAATATGGCATGTGTAGTGAAAATCAGTGAATCCAGAGTCAGGGTCATGAGGTTTAATGCATGAATGACTAGTCTAAGGCTAATAGTTCTTCTAGCATTTGTGATCATTTGAACTCAGCAATAATATATTTTGTAATAATAACTGAGAGACGGAGTTTGGGTCTTTTGAATGAAAGGAACAACTGAATTGGAAGATGGTCATTAAGGGTATTAGGTCAATAAAAGATATCAACATGCTGGTGGTTTTTGTGGAATTTTGGTTGTAGACACGTCAAGTAGGTCAAAGTGGTGTCAGTTCTGCTAGGCCTACAATGTGCAGGTATGGAATTCAAGAGCTTTTCAAAGCAAAGCAAAGCAAATGGTAACATATGACCAATAGTCCAAACTATCCAAATTCCATTGGTCAGGTCAAGATGACCGTTTAGACTGTGAATAAAAAAATCAGTGAAAAAGCTCAGAGCATTCACAGTGACTGTAGTGTATACACGTTTCTTGTTGGAATATATAAATATTCCCCTGCAAAGTGTCTATACCACCAGGTCATTTACTGAAGAATCAAATAAAGAGGAGCTTGCTGGCTAACTCTGCTGCCGTACTTCATCTGGATAGTATCATTTCTGTACAAGAGAAAGACAGAAAGCAAACTGGGCTAGACAGAGTTATCATACAGTAAAAGAGCAAGACAACTATCTGATTAGAAATGTGTGAACTTGGTAAGAATGTAGCAAAATTCCACAGAAATGCAGCTAGAAGTAGTTAAGAAATGTGAACAACTAAAATATTTTGCCATTGCTAGTGAACATGAAAAATTGCTGAGGGGGATCCAGAGGCATTTCTTCAAAAAAGGTACACCCCACAGAGACTGTGAAAAAAACTGTATCTGAGAGCCATCCAGCCAACAGCTAGTTTATGACTTGTCTGAAAAAATATCTAAGAAGGTGTCTTCAGAAGCATTTCCAGAAACTCCAGTACAGGATGAAAAGTACGGCTGCTGCAGGCAACATTCATTGTGAAAGTTTAGGCTGACAAGCACAGATGACCCACTGCATGCCCTATTTCACTTGCAACTAAGTCTGTGCAAGTCTGTAAGATTTAAGTACAAACCTGGACCACCCCCTTGATGGCTTAAATCACAGTCCCTTTCTGTCAGTCCTCACCCCATTGATGGGGAAATTAATGGACTAATTGGATGGAAGGACATTTGTGATTAGAAGCATTGTAGGGAAAAAATAACATTCCTGTTATTGTCTCTAGTACACCAGCTGTAGAAGTACTGAATCTTTTAAGTATTTTTATTACTGTAGATTACGTGGAAAGTCAGTAAGACACCCAGATGCAAGAACTGAAAAGCATTTAAATGTTTTTGATTCAGTTACTGCTAATCATTGTACAAATAAAGCGTTCAGTTTTATGCATGAAAGAAGTCTACTTTTTTGAATTCTTACCTTCACTCTGATAGTTACCGTCCTTTGATACAGCAAAAGTCTAGTGAAAAGTCAGTTAGTGTGGCAACAATGGTTTCTGTTGATAACAATATTTGTATCTGAATGTGACAAACTAACAGAGATGTTCAGAATTAGAGGCTACCCCTTAGAGCTGATGAACAACATTAAATCAGAGGTCTCTAAGGGGTGAAACACTAGCTCTATCAACTTACTGGGGAAAGGGTTGTAGAGAAATTTGGCAAAAATTACTCAAGCCACAGAGGTCCCTAAGGAATTCAATAAAGTTTTGCTGTTAAAATGTCAGTGTAATTGTGGTACAATTAAGGGTATCATGAAGAAGAATAGCTTTATTTTTAAATTTGACTAAAACCCAAATGACATTCTGGGTAATAATGTGAGTTTTATGTTTAAAAGAGGACATAACTTTAAGAACAATTTGAAAAGCAAGATGACCCAGTTCAGCAAAGCCAATTTGGGGTCTATGGTTGGGACAAAAAGATCTACCAATTGTAATCAGTATCAATATATTTATGAGGGTGGTAGTTCATTTGTTGGGGGTCACAATTTGAGACTTTCACATGGTTCTGATTGTATGACCTTTGGTGTTTACCTAGTAATTTGTACTCTTTTTATGTGGGTAAAATGGGAGGGCCCTCTCCAAACAGAATTATGAACATTACTACAACATCAAAAAAGGCTATGAAAAAAATGCCTTGTTTAAACGTACTCAGGCTTGTTCTAATTATGTTAAGTTTTTATTTACAATTTTGGAAAGTGTTTCCAAAACCCAAGGGGTGGCAGTTACAGTGGCAACTTAGACTTAATGCCGCTACTGAGCCTGAGTTGAACAATAATATATCAATCAGCAGTGTTATGAATCTTCGGGCTGCAAGATTATAAGAATGTCTTTATGAAATCATGATGGAGTAGAGCTTAAGTATTTTTTAACGACAGCATTACTATTTTAATGTTTGTACTTTCTACATTGGGAGGTATAAATTTCAAGAAGTGTGCTAAATGCTTATTCAAATATTGTTCTTTATGATTTTATTGACTTTTTTACTGCTGCAAATTTATTTATTCATATCTGTAATATCTATAAGAAAATAATTTTAACTGTACATTTTTTAAATTTAGATACTTAGTGAAATTATTTTATTTGGGCTTTTAGCTTTAAAAATATGCTAATGTTTGATCACATGACTTTCTTGTGTCATTTTTTAAATGGATTCATTACTTAAGTGTTCTGATGAAGTCCTGATATAATTTTGGGACAAAAGTGTTCAATGTGATTCATTTAATGTAGTAAATTATTTCATTTTTCACCTTTAAGTGTTTGGTGTATAGGGTTCATTTGAGAGACTTTGTTGTGGATTCATGTAGAAGAATGGTTGTCTTTTTCTTGTACTTAGCTGCCACATCTGCAGTTTTGGTTATTTATACATGAAGTATTGAATGAAAAGTAAAAGAACATGAACACTGAAATGTCCTTGTATCTGAAAAAAAGTTTACATTAAAGTTTGAGAAAAGGATTAACTTAAATGGCTATTACAATGATATACTGGGAGGAACCACATGACATGAAATACTCTGCCATTGGACTGATCAGAGAATCCAAATAACTGAATCATAGTTACTGAAAGGACCATTTGTCCAATGGCAGTACCATTATATGCTAATACTGGCTGAAATGGAGATCATTCAAGCATGAAGCAGAGGGAGTCATCAGTATTACCAATAAGTGACTGTAGTCCATTTTATCATGTTTGTGGGAAACTGGAGTTAATATATGTAACATGGAAGGAAGCTGCCTCCTTATGTAATGATGCAGGGGAGGCAGATGCTTAATCAGGCCTTTTTTATTCACTTTTTTTTGAGACAATATGTGTATGGTCATTTGGTAAAGGGAAATTTAGGTATCCTTGTGGTTGTTTATTGATTGGACAATTACTGGGGCTTTCAGAGTGTGTGTCTATAATGTAGTGGGAACTGATATGGATACATTCACTAAATCAGCCTGGATCTGAAATGTATAATATCAATACTACATCAAAAGTACCCAGCATTGATATACATTTAAATTTACTATCTCATAAAAGTAGTAAATTTAAGAAGTGGATATGATATACAGATATATAGTTTTAAGAAATAAGTGCCTCAGCCTAACATAGCAGTTAAGGGATATGTATCACAAAGTCTGACATTCCATATAATGGCATAATTTAAAATACATAACCCAAATCCAGTGAACAGAAGTAACAATAGAAAACTGCTTTACTTGATAAAACACAAACAATTAAGTAAGTACTTTCATTCTTACAATATCAGAAATATAACTTCATAAAATGTGCTTCTAATATTCCCATTTATCAATTTATTTGCTTCCTTTTATAAATGCCAGAATATGTATTCCATCTATAAATAACACAGAAATTCACCAGTCAGTAAATGTTTAACTTATTTAAAAAGAATTTTTTTTTAAATTTTTTATTTTATTTTACTGTTAATTTTATCTATTTATTGATGGTGTAAGCTAAACCCACTGGGCAAATTGTCCCTTTTCTTGGGCATCTTGGAAGTACTGTTATATAGCATATCCTTGTATCTGAAAATATGTTTGTTTATATCTTATGTGATCGTATTCACCCGGTCTGTGCTTGCAGATGGTCCATTGAGGTCAGTGCACTACGCTAGTAAAAAAATGTAAATAAAATAAGTAAATAAATAAATACTGTCTGCGACTTGTCTGGGAGCATTGTCTTGTGACTGACTTGCTCATTTAGATGAACTATAAGTGATTAGATTCTTGATTAGAATAGTGTAAGTAGTTTGGTATAATTACAGATTATTTTATTTATAGCTTCACAGTTTTAAAATATTAATTGGTAAGTATCTAATTGTTATTTATTAATCAGACTGAAACAGCTTGATTTTCCAAAATATTATATATTTTTTATAAATTATTTATAATTTTTGTCTCTGGAGCTTTTTTTCCCAGGCCTCAGCTGAAAATAGGTTCTCACCCAGTCGGACTATCCTGGTAAACAAATGTTAAATAAATAAACAAATAAAGAAATATTTCCATGTATATAAAGGCACTACATTGTATTTCTATTAGATAGCAGCACACACATGATCATAGATTCTTATTAGGCTATTGATTCTATAGGATTTTTAGAAACCTAGCCATGCATTCCCATTACGTTTTTTATTTTTTTTTGCTCCTGTAATTTAAATGCCCAGAGCAGCCAAACATTTACATGTTGCCCCTTTCCATAAGGGACAAGGGGTGCTACTCCAGGGATAAGTTTGGAGTTTCCAATCATTTGTCCAGATTATGTTTGAACTAAGAGAACTACTTTGTTTTATGTGGAGAGGAAGACACTTCCAAGGAAGTGTAATACTCTGTGATGCACATCTATTTCTCCAAATTATAGTTATAGTTATATTGCAGAAGAGATTAAGCTCACTTGAGTGTGTGTTCATGACACCATTGGACTTATAGGTGTGCATTAGGTCTGAGTGGATATGATTTGTTGAGGCTCTCTCTGCAAGGTAGAGATCACCACTCAACAGCATGTATGATACAGAGAATAGGGGCAAGGTGTTTAGAATGTCAGAGTAGCTGTTGTGATTTAGGCCCTTGATTTTCTTGGTGACAAAACTGTAGCAGTTAAGTTGTGTCAAGTGTTTATACAGGTACATGCCAAAGGGGGCATTATACTTAAAATGGTCTAATAAGTGCTGAATAAAGTGGAATAATCATATCCTTGGGCCAGGATGCCAATCCCTTTCTAATAAGCTGCGTAATGAAAAAGGACTTTCTTATAATAGTGGATACACGGTGACTTAAGGATAGTTTACTGTCTACATAGGTTCCCAGGTCAATAACTATTGTATCAATTATCAGGGGGGTGTTATCAATGTGATAGCTGCATGGGAATGATAGGCTTGTTAAAGGATACTAAACATTTTTTGGTATTTGGTGTTATTCCATGGTTTTGGAAATAGGTATTTGCTTGGGAAAGGCCCCCTTCGAGGATATTGGTATCCTCTGGAGAAATCACATTGACATCTAGTTTACAGTCATCAGCATACTTGGTTAGCCATAAGCCCTTAATATTGCTGTTGACCACTGAAAAGCTACTGCCAAAGAGGAGTGGCCCAAGGACAGAGCCCTAAGATACACCACAGGTGTCTTTTCAAGTTGATGCAGCCACCCACCTTAATTTCTTTGATTCTATTTGTAAATCAGTCTGACATCCACTGAGTTACATTGGGTTGACATTTATATAGGAGAGCTCATTAACAATACCTGGGTGTGGAATGGTAGTGAATGCATTGGCAAGATTTAGATATGTGGTGTGTAATGATTTTTCCCTCATCCACTGTTTAAGTAATCTCCTTGAAGAAGTTGACCGGGATCAGTTAGCAGGACCTGGTTAGTAGGTTACCTATATCCTTGCTTATTAATTCCATAATGATCCTTTCTATACTCTAAAACAGATGAGGCTCATCAAACTTATGGGTCTATAATTTTCTGGGTCAATTGACACCTTACCTTTTGTGCAGAGGGATGACTGTTACTGTCCACCATTTATCTGGCACATAGCCTATTTGTAGGCTGATATTGGGTAATTTCTGTATTGGGTTTGACAGGTGCTGTATTAAGCAAGCCAATAGGCATCCTAGTATGTTATCTGGCACAATAACAACAATATGCTTGGCCTTTGATAGTGCCTTGAGGACTTACTTGTTCTTGGGAGATTTGTGGGAGGCCTAGATGCAGGTATGTGATCTGGGAATGCTGGAGGAGGGAGGGAGGTGAAGCCTGAACTAAATTTATCTGCTAGCAGATTGGCTATGTCTTCTAGGTCTGACTAGGTGGCATCATTTACTGTTAGCTCTGCACAGCACTGCTAGGTATAGTTTCCGAAGTTTCTAAATTAGTTAATGAAAGTTTTGTGGTTATCTTTCACCTAGATGGTTATTCTTACCAAATATCTGTCTTTGGTTGATTTGATCAGGGTCCAGACTTCCCTGTTTAGTTCAGCAAGAGTGTTTTTGGCTTCTTGAGAGTTAGATTTATTTCTATGAGCAAGGAGATTTTTTTTTTGTTTCTGCTTTTATTGGAGCCTATTTATATTACGGTTTACCACATGGGTTTATTATTGAATTTGGCATTGTATTTATTAATGAGGGGAACAGATGCATGTATGCAGCTATTTACATGTGCATAGAATTTGGCAGTAAAGGATTCTACATAAGCAATGAGGTCATCAAGGTAGTTGGAGCACTCCAGTTTAACTAGGTCATTTCCCAGTTCTAGTACATTGGACTTTGCAGAGTCTCTGCATACTGAGGTGTTGGAGGATGCTTCAGGCTTAAGTCATATCATGAATATGATTGACCTGTGGTCCAATTTCACCGGGAGGAAATTACAATTGGTTAGGAGTAAAGCTGTCTCACATTGGTTAGGACCAAGTCCAGGATTTTATTGTCCCTGGTTGAGGTGTGTAATAAATGGTCAACAGAGTTTGTAATGATGAAGTACTGAAATCTCTGTGCATACAATTTTGAGAATGTATAAGTCTCCCAGTTTATGGTGGAATAGTTGAAGTCTCCTGGGTGAATGGTATTTGGTTTAATACATAGTTACTCCATACTGGCTAGCTAGAAGGTATGTGGTGATGGAGGCATGAAGGGGGTCCTATAGTTAGGTATGATATGCTAAGGGTTTTTTTTTTTTTCATAGTCAATTGGCTGTGGAGGAGCTCTAGGTCATTACCTTGTCTAATGAGTCTGAAGGTGAGATTTTTGTAAGAATATAGAGACATCGTTACATTTAGTGCATTCACCTAATGTGGTGGGCTTGTATGAGTGATAGGCATTGAAGCCCTGCACTGATGGAATGTTTTCACTGGTTTTCAACCAGGTGTCTGTGACAATGCATATAGCGAAGATTTTCAGGTTAAGTAGGGCCTGCACCGTGTGGAACTTTTTTGTTTAGGTTCCATTGAACAGCAATAATATAATGCTGTCTGAATTCTGTTTAGTTATGTTGGAAGACTGACATTAACTAAAAAAGGCACTATGTGGGTGAACAAGGTTTTGTCCAATATACAAAAGCCTTGGGGGGAGAGGTGCAGGCTATCCCTGGCAAAGTACTTAGGACCATTTACCATCTCTTTCCAGGTTGTTATATATTATACCCACTTTGTATGACACCAGAAGCTAAGCCAGTTGTTGAAGTCAATCATCTTATGTTAAAATTGTGGTGTCATTCTTGGTGATGGTAGAATACTGTTCAAGGCTAGGTTCATACCTGCCTTAGTCACATACTCCATGAGCTCCATCATGTCTCTGTTCATATAATCCTGGGAGGTAAGTCTCAAGTCATTTTCATCCACATATACAATGAAATATCATATGTGTGCTTGTGGGGCATGCACTTAAGTGCATGTGTGATGTGTTGAATCCTGATCCCTGACAGGCAAGTGACAGTGACACTCACCATGAATAGCCTGATGAGCAGTGCATAGGCACTGTCTCACACACTGGAGTTACCTATGAATGGATGTTTACCTTATGGGCTGTTCGACTGAATCAATGTGACTCTTAGATGTGTGTTTCATGATGGATGCTGTCTGCGCTGTGTGTTTGTGAGTCTGTGTAGACTAATGAGGGTGGTTGGTTCTTAGGTTACGTTTAGGAGGCCTTTGTTCTTTTTGTAGGTTACCTTTAAGAACCTCAGCATATGTAGGTCTATGCGCTTGGTTTAAGCTGTGTGTGATTTGTTTAGTGTGGTCTTGTGTGATACTGACAACGTGCTTGTTATTTGGCTGGGTGTGAGAGCTTTGTGTCTAGTAACATTACATAACTGCATCTCTCACACTGTTCCAGCTTGGTTAAGTTGTACATGGCTGTCATTAAACAGGAGACACTTGCAATATTGTTATAGAATGTCCTTTTCAACCAAGCTGGATGGGAAGTGCAAAGCCATGATTCTGGATGCTTACATATATGGGATAAAAAATAGTTGGGGTAGCATCTAGGAGGTTTGGAGTTGACTTACTGGAATGATATCTGTGTGAAAGACCAATCTAATTTCTAGATGAGAAGCCTCTTCATAAAACTGCTGAGATGGACTGTTTTGGTTCATTGGTAAGGTATTGATTAGGGTTATGCTAATAAAAAGTATGCTTTGCTAGAGATGGCCTGCATCTGTCTCACTTGGGCTTCAGGCTTCTGGCAAAGGCCCTTGTCTCCCTCATAGTGCTTTTTTAGGAAAAGTTCTGAGGTCGATAAAAACAACATAAAAATTTCAACAAAATGCAAATTAATGGTCATGCTGCTAAACGCTAGGAGTCTAAACATGAAACTGCACACATTGCAAGCACTCTTAACCATGGAAGATGCTAACATTTGTGCAGTCACATAAACCTGGTTCAAAGATGCGGAGAGCACCCCAGCCTTATCTGGTTACTCATACTAACATACATTCAGACCCCAAACTGTGGGCAGCAAAGCCAAAGGAGGTGGAATTTCAGTATATATTAAAGACACACACACCACCAGGCTGGTCAAACAGTATGATGCACAGGAAAGACTCCAGGTGCAGGTAACCGTTGACAAGACCCCTATTCAAATCATAGCTAGCTACAGTCCCCCAAATTTGACTCAAGATGCCCGTTCCACCTATCTGGGCCTCTTTGAATCTATCAAGATTCAACCCTTTACCCTGATCCTAGGTGACTTTAACTACCCAACCATAGATTGAAAAAACTACTCATGCCAGAAAGCAAATGACCAGTGATTCCTCGATTTTATCAAAGCAAATTCCTTGGAACGGCTAGTCGATACCCCCACATGAGGTTATAATATATTTGACTTGGTATTAACCAACATGAGTAACCACTGCAGCACCCCTACAGTATCATCCTCCCTGGTAAGATCCGACCATAAACGGTCACCTTCAAAGTCAGCATCTCTCCTGACCTCCCTCTAGTTAGGGTCAAACAAAAAAACTTTTCCAAAGCTGCTTACAACCTCCTGAGGGATGGTATAAACAGCTTCACAGCCCCCTCCCCATCTGTTGGAACTTGCACCAATGTCCGGCTCTACACCAAAGTACTATAAGAACATTTATATAGATGCATGGAATCAGGAATACCTGACAGGACAAAATCATCCGCCGCAAGGAAGAGTGAACCTGTCTGGTAGATATCTGCAATAAATAAACTATATAACAAAAGGAAAAAATTGCTGTGCAGGACCAAGAAAAGGCAGGTGCCCAATTGGAAGCCATCTCTCCTTAGCATGAACAAGCAGATAAGAGCACCAGTGAAATCTTCTAAAGCCAACTTCGAGTCCAAATTGGCCACATCTACTAGAGACAATCATAACAGCAGTTCTGTTTAGCTGCAGTTAAACTATTCCAGGCTCCACGAAGTCTGCACTTCAGTTTTTCCCTTGAAACTTGATACACTTCAACCCAGCACTAGAAATAAGGCAATTTAAGACTGGCACTTACTAAAACTCACTAAAACCAGCACTAGCTTACAGCTGCCACTTCAGCCCTATACTCAAGAAGCATAAGGCTCTTTACTCATCCAGTCAGCAATACAGTCCCAACCATCTATTCAGGCATGTTCAAGGGACAGCTTCAGGTGTACTCTCCAGTCCAGCTGGTGAATCTGGGCATCCTGAGGCAATGTTACAATTGCCTCATGTACACAGACAACCCCCTCCTCCTCCCAACCAACACAAACATATGTGAGAGATGCAGCTACACAGCCAAGCTGGAGGCTAAGCTCTCTCAACCCACGACTGGATCATCCAGTCACAAGGAGAAGGGCAACACTAGCACCACATTACCAGACTCACATAGACCAGCCATAGCTGCACCAGCAAACAACTCTCAGAAACACGCAAAAACATACTCGGAGGCTCTAAATAAGAACCTGCCTAAACAACAGAGACCTCCTAAGCATACACCCAAGCAACCCCCACCCCACAACAGAAACCAGGTAACACACGTCACAACATCAGTGTGCCAAGCAAAAACAGCCCCTAAGGCTAAATAACACACCTAACACACTAGTAATTCTATCATCAGGCACACAGACGTCCCACTCACTAGACTGAAGAAGAAGGTTACCGTAAGCTGCCTGTCGGGTGCCAGAATCCTCCACATAACACATGCACTCAGGTCACTCCACAACAAGTACAGATATGACTCTGTTATTGTACATGTTGGCGTAAATGACCTGAGACGTACCACCCTGGACTACATGAGAAGAGACATTGAGGAGCTCTCTGACCATGTAGCCCAGGCTGGTATGACTCTGACTCTGAGTAGCATCCTGCCCTCACCCAAAATTATGCCAGCATACGAAGAAAAAATGATCAGTTTCAACAATTGCTTAAACTACTGGTGTCATTCAAAGGGGATCCAGTACTTGTCAGCCTGGGATGACATGCTTGACAAGCCACGTTGCTTCGCCAGAGACGGCTTGCACCTGTCACCCCTGGGCTTTTGAATACTGGCCAAGACTCTTGCCACCCCAATACTGCCTTTTTTAGGCAAGGCTCAAAAGACAAACCCACCTCCATAAATAACAATAATAAACAAAAACTGAGGGTAATGCTGCTCAACGCCAGAAGTCTAAACCTCAAAATGCATGCACTCGAGAGTCTCCTTAGTATGGAAGAAATTGACATATGTGCAGTGACAGAAACCTGGTTCAGGGCTCCAGAGAGCACCCCAGCACTACCAGGCTATAACTCCTACCATGCCTTTAGGTCCCAAAACCAGGACCGGAACACAAAAGGAGGGGGTGTGTCCATATTCATCAAGAACACCCACACCTCCAGGCTAGTAGCACAGCATGCAGAATCTGAGACCATCCAAGTGCAACTGACAGCGGGTAAATTGACTGTTCAATTTATAGCTTGCTAGAGATCTCCCACCTTGTCTCAGGACCCTCACGCAGCATTCCTGAGAACATTAGAAAGTACGAAGATTCTACCCAACACCATGCTACTGGGTGACTTCAACTATCCAAACATTGACTGGGAAAACTAGTCAAGCTCAAACACCCTAGCCCAATGCTTCCTTGAGTTTATAAACTCAAACGCCCTGGAACAGCTGGTCACCACTCCCACAAGAGGTGACAACATACTGGACCTGGTCATCACCAACATGGGGAACCTATTTTCCACACCTTAGGTAAACTCATCATTGGTAAGATCAGATCACAAACTAATCACACTGGACACCCACATCCCGACCCCCCCCCCCGTCAAGGAAATCAAGGAAAAAAACTTCTCTAAAGCCAACTTCACACTCCTCAAGACCAAGGTGGGAAGTTTCAAAGCTCCCAATCAAATGGAAAATGATGACCCATCGGCAGAATCCTTTACAAGCGCATTCTATGAACACCTTCAAGAATGCATGGACCGAGCCATCCCAAGTAAAACCAAGACCAACTCTTCAAAAAAGAGGAAGCCAGTCTGGTGGACCCCAGCCATAAATAAACTTTACAACAGAAGGAGGAAACTCCTGAAAGATAGAACAAAATCCCAAAATGAGAAGGTATCTCTGATTAACATCAGTAAAAAACTGCACTCCCTCATTAAATCATCCAAGGCCAACTTCGAAAGAAAAATAGCCAATGACTCTAAAGATAACCACAAGGTCTTCTTTAACTATGTCAAGTGTCTAGGGGCAAACTCTCAGATATGCTCCGAGCTAGTGCATAATGGCCATAAAAACACTGAACCAACCGACATTGCCAACATCCTGGCTGACAAGTTCAGTGCAAACTTCACCCCCCCATCCACCAAAGGGGCTAGCACCCATCCCAGAAGAATGTGGTGCTCCAGATATCTCAGACATACAAGTAAAGACAGCCCTTGCAAAGGCCAAAAACAGCATCAATGGGACCAGATGGTATCCCAGGTTGTGTCTTACACGAGCTTCAAAATGAACTAACCCCCCATCTCAAAACACTATTCAAACTCAGCCTCTCTACAGGCTATGTACCCAAAGAATGGCGTACAGCAACAGTCGTACCACCCCACAAAGGTGGTGCCACAACTGACCCTGGGAACTATCGCCCTATAAGCTTTACTAGCTTGGTTTTCAAAGCCATGGAACGCATTGTCATGGAGCTCATTAACAGGGACATTGAGAACCTCCAGACACTGGACACCACCCAGTTCGGCTTTGTTAAAGGCAGATCTTGCCTCCTGAACTTGGTCGACTTCTTTGAAACAGTAACCAAGGCCATAGATAAAGGGAAGGTGGTCCACACAGCATATCTGGACCTCGCTAAGATGTTCGACACCATCCCACACTCAGGAATCATAGACAAACTCACCAGCTTAAATATCAACCCCCATGTCACGGGATGGGTTGCCAATTGGCTCTCAGACAGAACCCACACGGTAAGAGTGGCAGGCACCATGTCTGACTCTAAACCAGTCACAACCTGAGTCCCACAGGGGTCAGTCCTGGGACCCCTCCTTTTTGGTATATATTTCTCTGAAGTACAGGCAAATGCGGAGGGACTGTGGCTAACCAAGTTCGCAGATGACTGCAAATTGGGTGCAATAATTAACTCTCCGGCTGATGCAGACATCCTGCAAAAGGGTCTCTCAGAGACAAACACCTGGTGTCAAAGTTACGGCCTCAAGCTAAATGCCAAAAAATGAATAGTAATCCCATTTGGGAAAAACAAAGTACCTACAAACTACCACACAGATGGGAATCCACTAAGTACAGAAGAAGTAATTAGGGACCTGGGTACCCAAGTAGATAGCATGCTCTCTTTTGAGAACAACATAGCCAAAACGGTCAGGAAATTCTTCTATGTGGCACACCTGATCACAAAGGGTTTCTCATCCAGATCCAAGGAGGTGATTGTGCCCCTTTACTCCTCACTCATTAGGCCCATAATAGAGTACAATGCCCCATTTGGGATGTACCTCACTAGACACCTGCAACAACTAGAAAGACCACAGAAGTACCTCACTAAGAGGATTAAGGGCCTTAAACAATTACCCTATGAAGCATGACTAAAAAAGCTCGAGCTCTTCTCAGTCGTTTACCGTCTATTCAGAGGTGACCTATGCCTGACCTATAGGGCCATGTCAAACCCTGAACTAATGGACATGCTTCACCTCAAAAAAATGAGATCCCTCAGAACCACTCATTCTAGCAACTCATAAGCAAAGACATTGGGAACCTCCAGACACCGGATCCTACCAAGTTCGGCTTTGTTAAGGGCAGATCTTGCCTCTTGAACCTGGTCGACTTCTTTGAAACAGTTACCAGGGCCATAGACGAAGGGAAGGTAGTCCACACAGCCTACCTGGACCTCGCAAAAGCCTTCGACACAATACCCCTCTCAGGCATCATAAATAAGCTCACCAGCTTAAATATCAACCCCTATGAAACAAGATGGGTTGCAAACTGGCTCAGGGATAGAACCCACATGGTCAGAATTGCAGGTGCCATGTCAGACTCTAAACCAGTTACAAGTGGCGTCCCACAGGGATCAGTCCTGGGACCTCTCTTGTTTGGTATATATTTCTCTGAGGTAGAGGCTAACACGGGAGGACTATGGCTGACCAAGTTCGCAGATGACTGCAAACTGGGTGCCATAATCGACTCTCCGGCTGACACAAGCATCCTCCAAAAGGGTCTCACAGAGACGGATAACTGGTGCCAGAGCCATGGCCTAAAGCTAAATGCCAAAAAATACATAGTCATCCCCTTTGGGGAAAACAAAGTGCCCACAAATTACCACATAGGTGGTAATCCATTAAGTACGGAAGAGGTAATTAGGGATTTGGAGACCCAAGTAGATAGTAATCTCTCCTTTGACAATCACGTTGCCAAAGTGGTTAGAAAGACCTTCTATATAGCCCACCTCATCACGAAAGGTTTCACATCTAGAACAAGAGAGGTCCTTGTGCCCCTCTACTCATCACTCATCAGGCCCATAATTTAATACAATGCCCCATTTTGGATGTTCCTTACCCGACACCTGCAGCAACTGGAAAGACCCCAAAAGTACCTCACTTAGAGGATCAAGGGACTCAAACAGATGCCCTATGCAGTTCGGCTAAAGAAACTCCAGCTCTACTCAGTTGCTTACCGCCTACTTAGAGGCGATCTGTGCCTGACGTATAAAGCCATGTCCAACCCAGAATTAATGGACATGCTCCACCTCAGGAAATCCAAATCCCTTAGAGCTACATGCTCCAGGGACTTAAACCTCAGTACAGAAATAAATAGGACATGCTGGAGGGACAGATTCATATGCCAGAGGCTCCCCTCACTCTGGAACAAAATCCCAGTCCAAGTTAGGCAGAGCCCCTCACTGACCCTCTTCAAGAGAAATCTTGACGAGTGGATGGGAGATCGTAAGTTTACCCTGGGAATCTTTTCTGTGTCCCTGCTAGACAGAGGCACAGTAATCTAACCTTAAAAGGGCTATCTTCTGTGACCTACTATTCAAAGGCACAGTCTACAAATCTAAAAGGGTGGCGAAAGCCAAACAAACTCTGGCTAGGCTTATAAATGCCCTAGGGCAGATAGCCTAGTATCAACCTATGAACCTATGAACCTATGCACAACAATAAACAGGACATACTGGAGGGAAAGATTCCTGTACCAGCGACTCCCCTCACTCTGGAATAGGATCCCAATCCATATTCGACAGAGCTCCTCTCTGACCCTCTTCAAGAGTAATCTTGATGAGTGGATGGGTAATCGTAAGTTCTACCCTAGGATCACTTCAGGAGCCCTGTTAGACAGAGGCCTAGGTTACTAATTTAATGGGGAGGCGAAATCCATCACTCTGTGGCTAGGCTTATAAATGCCCCTGGGCAGATAGCCTAGTACTTACCTATGAACCTATGAACCTGTAAGACCTTCTTCACATATGTCCACAATCTCAAAGGAAGCACCCAGATCTGTTCAGAGCTGGTGGTCAAGGACACCACATACACAAATGCTGTAGATATAGCCAATCTGCTGCCTGACAGATTCAGCAAAAACTTCACCCCTCTATCCCCCCATCAGTAAATCAGGACTTCCTCAGTACCTGCCCCCCTTCCCCTTATCTCTAGGGAACAGCTCATCACTACCTTATCAAAGGCAAATAATCCAGCCTTCGTGGGACCCGATAACATCCCAGGCTGCATTGTACATGAACTCAGGCATGAACTTGCAGCACCATTAGGTACCTTATTCAACCAAAGCCTGAGTAGTGGCTTTGTCCTAGCTGAGTGGAGGACATCCATTGTCATCCCTTTAGACAAAGGTGGAGCGTCCACCGATCCAGGAAATTATAGACCCATCAGCCTAACTAGCCTGATCTGCAAGGCCATGGAACAGATTATCATGGACCTCATTAACAGAGACATTGGCAACCTCCAAACACTCAACCCTACACAAACAGTTTGGCTTTGTCAAGGGGAGGTCAAGGCTGTTAAATATAGTTGACTTCTTTGAGACAGTCACCAAAGCCATGGATGAGGGGAAGACAGTGCACACCACCTACCTTGACCTTGCCAAAGCCTTCAACATTATTCACCACTCGGGCATAATAGATAAACTATTTCATCTAGGCATCAATCCATATGTTACCAGAAGGATAACTCACTGATAGAATCCATCTAATCAAAATAGGAGCAGCCACCTCAAGCAGTAGACCCTTAACAAGCGGCGTACCCCAGGGATCGGTCTTGGGGCCACTGTTATTTGGGATATACTTCTCTGAGGTGCAGGCCAAAACCAGTGGGCTATGGCTGACCAAGTTTGCCGATGACTGCAAGCTGGGTGTGGTCATCAATTCCCCATGTGATGTGGATGTTGTCCTCCAAGAGGGTCTCACCCAAACAAATGACTGGTGCCAGAAACATAGCCTTAAGCTGAATGCCAAAAAATGCATCATCATCCCCTTTGGAGAGAGTGATGTCCCCGCATATTATCACATTAATAACAATGTCTTAAACACGCAATCAGTCATGAGGGATTTTGGCACCCACATATCAAATTAATAACACTGTCCTAAGTGCGCAATTAGCCATGAGGGATTTGTGTACCCAGGTTGATAGCAACCTGACTTTTTACCACCATGTTGCTTCTGTTGTATGGAAAGTTTTCTATATGGCACACTTGATAAGTAAAGGTATCTCATCCAGGGACAAGGAGGTCATACCATCCCTGTATTTTTCCCTTATAAGGCCAATTATTGAGTACAATGCCCCCTTTGGCATGTACCTCACAAAATACATGCAACAGCTGGAGAGACCACAGTGGTTCCTCCCCAGAAGAATCCAGGCTCTCAAGCATCTACCCTACACAGATAGGCTAAAAGCCCTGTTCCTCTACTCAGTTTCATACAGACTCCTCAGAGGTGACCTCTGTCTGGAATACAAAGCAATCTCAGACCTTGCCTTGATGGGACTACTGCATATCCGCAAGTCAAGCTCCACTTGAGTAACCCACACGCGTGACCTCAACCTGGTCTGTGACATCAATAGGAGTTGTTGGCAGGACAGATTTGTGTCCCAGAGACTCCACCATCTGTGGAATAGGCTTCCTCTCCACATCAAGCAGAGTACCTCATTGTCCCTTTTCAAGCACAACCTGGATAACTGAATGGGAAACAGAAAATACACCCCTGGGATTCCACCCGTATCCCTGCTGGACAGATGTCTAGGATGCTGACGAGTAAACATGGGCTAAACTCTTGGTTAGGCTTATAAGGGCATCAGGGCCAATAGCCTAGTAACTTCCTATGCCCCTATGCGTTCTTTCCCAGAGAGTGGACTTCAGATTAACCATTTGCAGTTCACAGAATATTTTGAACCCTGAATACCTTTGAATAACAGGTGATTCTAGTACCTCTCTTCATCTGTTTTGTGTTGTTTAGACAAGCAAAGGAGCACAAAGTCATACCATGGATCAATTCAAGCCCTGTACTCAAGAGCGAACAGATAATCATAGATAATACTAAAAAGAAACTTGAACAAATCTGCATGAAAGCTGCATTTAATATGTTCAAAGAGGAAGCTATACACTTTCATTCTGTACTTCAGTGATAATGTTGAACCAGAAAGGAGAAAAGTGGATATAAAGTTTGGAAGTAGTGCTGAGGAGGACAATGAGAAGTAGGTAGAAGTTTGTGGAGTAAGAAGGTGGGTAAGATAGAAGGTGCGTTGATGTGTCCTACCAGTCAGCTTTTGTATCTTGTGTTCTGTTATGTTATTAGTGCCTCATGGCCAGAGGCGATAAAGAAACATCATATTACCCAGTGTTGTTGGAAGAATGGTAAGTAGATTTTCCCCACATAACACAGATAAAAATTTCTGATCACCATCTAGTCATCCAGACTGGTTTTGAAGGTTACCATGGAAGTACTCTGCTTGATATGTAGGAAGGAGCCTTTTCCATGATATCCTCAATCCATCCTTTTGCAGATGAGTGATGCAAACCTCAGCAGAAGTTGAAAACTGTCAGTGAGTGTCAATTTGATTAAAGTGACTTCATTGTTAAAGTGGTTAATAAAAAGTGAAGTGAGCACATAAATGACTACTCGAACATACCCTACCAGTGAAATTCATTGAATGATCCAATTATTTGCCTAGTAGACACATAGTCCAAACAAAGCAGGTTCGAATAAATCAAATATGTTTCAGAATGGGGCATTCCAAAGTGGTGAGAAGATGACAGATCTAGGAAAAAGTAATCCATATCAAGCATGCCTGGGTAATAACACTGACTCTCTGCATGTGGATGGGCCATATTCAAAATCCAAGATGGGCCATTAATGTTAAATCTTTATACAATCCTCAAACACAGTGAAGAAGAACACACAGGATGTGTATTATATTAACAACATGTAGCATGTTTTAGGGGCACTCAGAAGTATTGGCAAACACTGTAGGTGTAAAAAAGTGGTAAATATTACAGGTATCAGTAAGCACTGACATGCACAAACTTAAGTAGGGAAAATGAATGAATGAAGAAAATCTAACAGTGTCAAAGTGGCAAGGCATAACTAAATTCCCAAAAATATAGAACAATGACAGAAAAAAAAACAAATATGGAGAGATGCAAACTGCTGACAGCTATCTATCACCATCTCAACCATCTTTTAAATGATTAAAGAGAAAGAAATGAATCTCCTAACATTCAAAAATGATGATTCTCTATATGAAAGAATGGCAAAATAATTTTTGTGATGTATGTCTGTATGTTACCACTACAACCATTCCATATTCCATCGCTGTGTAATTAATGCCTTTCTTTGGGGCTTTATAGCTTTTCATTACACTGTATTAAATCTTTGCTGAGCAGGGAAGACCACTGTAACTCTGCTTGTTCGGTCTGGAGTATTAAACGTTGATTTTTTTTTCAGAGCTGATAATAATTTACTAATATAATGTACTTACAAGTGTACTGCATCACATTCCACTGTTTAGCAAAATGATCTAATTTCTGTTAATCAGGGGAAAAGGAGGCAGTTCTTTGAAGTGGTGTGACTTATAGCTAGTTTCACACAGAATATAAAAACAGTTATATCAAGGGTGTTGTTGGGATTAAGCTTGGTGCTCCTAAGAAAAAATCATTTACGGGTGAGCTGTTAAGTAATCTGCAGAAAAAGCTGCATCCTCTAATCAGTTTGAATCACATTCAAGCTAAAAGGTAAAACTTGTTCTAGTCTTTGGACTAACTGAGGACAAGAGATCCTCTGGCTAAACTGCTATTTAAGAGTGACAGCAGAAGAAGTCAGTTTGCAAATAGAATGGGCAAGTTGGGAGTTTTCAGTCATGCTTAGTTCAGTGGCAGAGAGGAAAGATGTCATGACTATTATCCAGTTGACCTGAGTTCAAATTCTGGCTGAGACGCTTGAAGAGACAGATGGGTGGATAAGCTTGAGCTGCTGATGCTGGTTTACAAATCATTCAGGGGATGGAGCAGTGATTCTGCTCATGCAATTGCCACCAAACAAGTAGAGGCTTTTGATGCACCAAAATGTCCACAACCTGAGACGTGGGCTTGGCACTTCCATGCCAGGGATGGTAGTCCCCATCTTGTGAGATGCTATAGCAAGTACAACCATCTTGTGAGTTGCTATAGCAAGTACAAGCATGGGGAGGTTCTAGGATAAACCTGTGGTGATGTGCATGCTCTTATCAGCCAGTATGGATAAGCTTAGAGCCTGACTAGAAACACCCACATTGCCACAATGGCATCAAGAGCAAAAAAAAAAAAGACTTCTGTGGATGCCGAGGTATGGGCTCATCTGGTCACCTCTCAATTACCTTGGGGACTCTGCAGCTCAACAGTTACAGGAGAATGAATGGACTCAAAACCCTTGTGAAGATTAAATGGCTAGCAGGTGTGGTGGCTGAAATAATGGACAAAAAGGAATTTTCATTTATGATACAGCTCTTAAAATAAATGTAATGTATCAAACATACATTCACAACATAAGTTAAAATTACACTGAATATAACTTTTCAATGCTCTGCACAATGGAATGATGCAATATATTGGGGTAGTGCTTCTGTAGCTAAGAATCTTATATAATCAACCTGCAAATGTAGAAAACTGCACTGTATTTTACAAGAGGGGCTCATCACATCATAAGACAACTATCCCCTCTTATGTGCTTAAATTCAAGAAAAAAGTTTCAAATGCTTACTTTATTTTCTGTCATAAGATGACGATTGTAACCCATTACAATCTCCAACAGAGTGGCAGAAATAAAGACATTTAGGAAGGATTTCTTTTAAAGTGTCGGGCATAAATGCCAGCTAAAAAAATCCTACCCTGATTTTGTAACTAGAATTAGTTAAGCTGCAACTGTAAAATACAAAACTGGAATCTTTAAAGGATTGTTAGGTCTGTTATACCTTTTACAGCAGTAAGAAGAAATGTAATGATCAATCTATATTCATACCTTAGGCTACAGTAGCCATACATGAATGTCTGTACTGCCATACACAGTCAAATGCTGCTTCATCTTCCACTGCTCATTAGCTTATTTCCTTCATTATAAGTAACCATTAAGCAGATTAACCTGAAATCCAGTTAATGATATAACATCACAGTGAAAGAAAGTTTGATTTTGTTTTCTTTGTCTACCTTGCCCACCTTCTTGGGCTATATTCTAAGTTCTATAAAAGATACTTCTTAAATACTTTCTGACTTGTACAGCATTATGGAATAAAGACAATGGTGGCTTACATTTGCCAGGAAAGATACAAAATTAACCATAACTAGTATGGGAAAGTGCTCTCATAGTAAAGTCTTAGAACTGACTGCATGCTAGGGATCCCTTCAGACAACAACTCAACAATTAACACGTTTGGTCTTCTGCACCATCAAATAATGCAAAGTGTCCTACTATATGATAGTTTAAGTTCCACAACTAACAAGCTTGTATAATCAAAATAAAACTTTAATTTAGAAAGTACTTTCACTGCCCATGTTTCTGTGCCATACAGTAGTATTGGTTGCACCATTATTTTGTGCACCTTATTCTTCACTTCCTTTGGCATTCTTCTATCACAAAGTACACCTGACACTTTGTGCCATTTGACTACAGCACCTCTGAGTCTAGCTTTGACTTCCTCATTCAGACTTGCCTCTCCTCAACCATACCCTACAGATACTGCTCTACTATTTTCCCTTCTGGTTCAGTTTTTAGCTTCTTCTGATTTCCCCATTTAGTGCCATTACAACTCTGTTTGACATGTATGGGAAGTCTATTCCATTGATGGGGCAGCCTCTGGGAGACAAACCTATGTCTCTAGCAGGTTTTGTTGATGTCTCATATTAGAGTCAGGCCTTTTGAGTGGGTAATGTGTGAGAAGTTAGACTTGCGGATATGGAGCGTCTCTAATAGGGCAGGGTCTGTGATTGCCTTGCAGGCGAGATACAGATCACCGTTGAGCAATCTGTACAATACTCCTCCTACCACCCAACACTGCAACCTGTGAGAGATGCACTTATATAGCCAAAGTGGAAGCAAAGCTCTCTTCACCCAAGACTGGACTAGACAGTCAAGAGGAGAAGGTAAACACTTGCACCACACCACACTCATCACATAGTCTCTCAAAACCTACACCACCAAAACACATACATAGAAAAACAAAACACACACCTACATTCATGGTGGCTCTCAAAAAAATCTACCCAAGCAACAGGGACCTCCAAAGCAGAAACGCAAGCAACCTCCACCCCCCAAAACAAACCAAATGACACATAGCCCACAAACTCAGTGTGCCACTCAACCAGAGCCCATAAGGCATAACAACGTACCCAACACTCTAGTCATAGGTGACTCTATAGTCAGGCACACTGATGTTCTACTCACCAGGCTAAACAAGGTGAAAGTTACTGTCATCTGCCTGTCAGGTGCCAGGATCCACCACATAAAGCATGAACTCAGGTCAATCCACAACAAGTACAAATCTGACTCTGTCATTGTCCATGTTGGTGTGAATGACCTGAGACGTACCTCCCTGGACTACATGAAAAGAGGCATGGAGGAGCTGCCCAATCTTGTAGCCAGGCAGGTATGACCCTAGCCCTGAGTTGCATCCTGCCATCACCCAGAATGATACCACAGTACAAGGACAAAATGATTGACTTCAACAATTGGCTAAGCTTCTGGTGTCATTCTAAGGGGATGCAGTATCTGTCTGCCTAGGATGACATGATCGACAAACCATGATGTTTTGCCAGCGATGGCCTGCACCTGTTGCCCTTGGGATTCCGGATACTGGCTAAGGCTCTTGCCACCCCTATAGTGTCTTTTTTAGGCAAGATTCAAATGAAAAATTCACCACCATAACAGGTACAAGCAAGCACAATCTGAGGGTAATGCTACTTAATACTAGAAGTCTAAACCTCAAAATGCACTCACTCGAGGCACTCCTTAAAATGGAGAACATCAATATCTGTGCAGTGACAGAGACCTGGTTCAAGGCTCCAGAGATCACCCCTGCATTACCAGGCTATAATTCATACCACACCTTTTGGCCACTTAACCTGGACTGAAGCACTAAAGGTGGAGATGGGTCCATATTCATTAAGGATATCCACACCTTCAGGCTAGTTGCTCAACATAATGCATCCGAGATTATCCAAGTGCAACTAACTCTGCGCAAGGCCGCAATCCAAATTGTAGCTTGCTACAGATCCCCCACTATGCCCCAGGATTGCCACTCCTCATTTCTTGATACACTGGAAAATATTAGGGTACAACTTAACACCCTAATAATGGGTGATTTCAACTACCCCACCATTAACTGGGAAAACTACTCATGTACCAAATCTTGTGCTCAGCGTTTTCTGGAATTCATAAATTCCAATGACTTGGATCAACTTATCCACACCCCACCAGGGGCAGTGATATCCTAGACCTGGTCACTACCAACATGGGCAACCAGTGTTTCACACCAGAGGTCAATTCCTCGTTGGTCAGATCCGACCACAAGCAAATC
The DNA here is from genome assembly GCF_019279795.1 of Protopterus annectens. Taxonomy (NCBI): domain Eukaryota; kingdom Metazoa; phylum Chordata; order Ceratodontiformes; family Protopteridae; genus Protopterus; species Protopterus annectens. Next base: position 1,661,487,752 of record NC_056728.1, on the reverse strand, counting down.
ATCCTAGACATCCACATCCCACCCCCAACCCCCATTAGGAAAACCACCGTAAAAAAATTCTCCAAAGCCAACTTCACGCTTCTTAAGACAGAAGTGGCAAACTTCATGATACCCATGCTGACGGACAATATAGGTACGACTGCTGAATCCTATACAACTGCAATTTATAAGCACTTACAGGAGTGCATGGATTGTTCAATCCCTAACAGAACCAAGATGCTATCCTCCAAAAAAAGGAAGCCAATATGGTGGTCCCCTGCCATAAACAAACTCTACAACAGAAGAAAGAAACTGTTGCAAAAAAGAGTAAAATTCCATGATTGGAGGAACTCTGTGGTCAGCCTCAGTAAGAAGCTGAGATCCCTCATAATATCCTCCAAAGCTAGTTATGAAAACAAAATCGCCACTGATTCTAAAGACAACCACAAAGTATTCTATAGCTATGTCAAGAATCTCAATGGCAACACTCAGATCTGCTCTGAGTTACAGCACAATGGCACTAAATATACAGAACCAACTGATATTGCCAACATCCTGGAAGATAGGTTCAGTGCTTACTTTACCCCTCTCTCATTCCCTAAAGGCCCATCTCTATACCAGAATACAAAGTTCCTGTAATCACGGCTGCACAGGTAAAAAACACACTCTCCAAAGCCAAGAACACAGCATCCATGGGACCTGACAACATCCCAGGCTGCGTTCTACTTGAACTACAGAATGAACTGGCACCCCAGCTAAGTACCATGTTCAATCATAGCCTCACCTCAGGCTTTGTGCCCACTGAATGGTGCACAGCAACGGTTATCCCACTCCACAAATGGGGAGCCACCACAGACCCCGGGAACTACCGCCCCATTAGCCTGACGAGCCTGGTCTGCAAGGCTATGGAACGTATCATCATGGAACTTATAAACAATGTCATTGGTAATCTCCAAACTCTGGACCCTACCCAGTTCAGGTTTGTAAAAGGCAGATCATGTCTCTTAAACCTGATAGACTTTTTTGAAGTGGTCACCAAAGCCGTAGATGAGGGTAAGGTGGTTCACACAGCCTATCTAGATCTCGCCAAGGCTTTCAACACCATCCCCCACTCTGGAATTACAGATAAACTCACTAAACTAGGTATAAATCCCTATGTCACAAGATGGGTTGCCATCTGGCTCACTGACAGAACCCACACTGTGAAAGTAGCAGACTCTAAATCCAACTTCAGACCAGTGACAAGTGGAGTACCACAGGGTTCAGTCCTAGGTCCTCTCCTGTTTGGTATCTATTTCTCTGAAGTACAGGCTAACACAGAAGATCTTTGGCTAACAAAGTTCACAGATGACTGCAAACTAGGAGCCATAATCAAAACTCCTAACGATGTAGACATCCTACAAAAGGGCCTCACTGAGACAAATGCCTGGTTTCAAAGCCATGGCCTCAAGCTCAGTGCCAAAACATGCATTGTCATCCCTTGTGGTAAAAACTCTGTACCCATGAACTACCACATAGGCGGTAGTCTACTTAACACTGAAAGTGTGATAAGAGACCTTGGGACACAGGTGGACAGTAGTCTCTCCTTTGATAATCACATCACCACAGTAGTCAGGAAATCCTTCTACGTGGTACACCACATCACAAAAGTTTTCTCATCCAGGAAAAAAGAGGTCATCGCTCCCCTCTATTCATCACTCATTAGACCCATTATAGAGTACAATGCCCCTTTTGGTATGTACCTCACACGACATCTACAACAATTGGAAAGGCCACAGAAATACTTCACAAAGAGGATTACCAGCCTCAAACAGATGCCCTACGCAGACCATCTCAAAAAACTCCAGCTTTACTCTATCACATATCGCCTACTCAGAGGCAATCTTTGCCTAACATACAAAGCTATGTCAAACCCAGAGCTGTTGGACATGCTCCACTTAAAAAAATCCTAATCCCTTTGAGCTACAGGCTCTAGGGACATAAACCTTGTCACCACAATAAACAGAACATGCTGGAGAGATAGATTCCTGTCCCAGAGACTTCCCATACTCTGGAACAAACTACCTATCTATATCAAACAAAGCTCCTCATTAGCACTCTTCAAGAAAAATCTTGATGACTGGATGGGAGATAGGAAATTCACCCCGGGGATCACTTCTGTGGCTCTGCTTTACAGGCCCACAGGAAAATAATTTTTTTGGGTGGCAAAAGCCAGGGTACCATTTAGCTAGGCTTATATAGGCCCTAGGGCCAATAGCCTAGTACCTACCTATGAACCTATGAGTGATAGTGATTTGAGCCGGGCTGCATAGGACAGGTGTGGAGGCCATGGATTCTCTTTGTGATGTATTTCTGTGGCCTTTCCAGTTGGTGTAGATGTTTGGAGAGATATATAGCAAACGGGCATTATACTCAATTATTGGTCTAATGAGGGAGGAGTATAGATAGGTAATAATGTCCTTTTTTTCTGGATGCAATCCCTTTACTTATGAGATGAACCAAGTAAAAGGCTTTTCTGATCACTGCCGCTACATGATGGTCAAATGTGAGATTGTTGTCAACTTGAGTACCCAGATCTCTCACCACAGGATGTGTACTTACGGGGTTGCCATTGACATGGTAAATCAGTAGGGGCCATGTTTTTGCCGAATGGTATGATGATACATTTTTTTTACATTAACTTGAGGCCATGACTTTGGCAGCAATCATTATTTGCTGTGAGACCCTCTTGCAGTATATTAACATCATTTGGGAAGTCAGTGACAGCACCCAACTTACAGTCGTCCTCAAACTTGGTCAGTCACAGGCTTTTTGTCTTTGCTTGGACCTCTGAGAAGTAGATACCAAACAGTAGGGGTCCCAGGACAGATCCCTGGAAACTCTACTAGTGACAGGTCTGCTATCAGAGGTGGTGGCACCTATTTTGACCTTGTGGGTCCCATCGGTGAGCCACTTGGACACCCACCTGATGAGATAGGGATTTATGCCAAGTTGTGTTAACTTTTTGATGATGCCCGAGTGGGGGATTGTATCAAAGGCCTTGGCCAAATCAAGATAAGCTGTATGTACTGACTTTCCCTCATCCAGGGCCTTGATGGCAACCTCAAAGAATTCAACCAGGTTCAACAGGCAAGATCTGCACTTGGTCAATGCTTAGAGATTGCCTATTTCCTTGTTTATGAGATCCATAATAATAGGCTCCATGGCTTTACAGATCAGACTTGTCAAGCTAATGGGGCGATAGTTTCCAGGGCCAGTAGTGGCACCACCTTTGTGCAAGGACATGACAATGGCTGTTCTCCACTCTGCTGGAATGAAGCCTGTACTTAGGCTGTGATTGGATATGGTGTTCACTGGTGAAGCTAGTTCTTGCTGGAGATGGTGCAGAATACAACCTGGGATAATATCAGGTCCCATGGAAGCTGTGTTCTTTGCCTTGGATAGGGCTTTTAACACTTGATCTATGGAGATGTGAGGTGTGCGACAGGTATCGGGGATGTTGAAAGGGCCTTTGGGGGACAAGGGGGTGAAGTTTGTGCTGAACCAATCTGCTAGCAGGTTAGCTAAGTCAACAGGATTAGTGTAAGTGATACCATTAAGTGCTAATTCAGAACAAACCTGAGCTTTGCCATGGAGGTTCCTGATGTAACTGAAGAAGGCTTTGTGGTTTCCCTTTGTTTTGGAGGCTAGTTTTGATTAATAATTGGCATTGGAGGTTTTCACTAGTGATCTAATTTGCTTGATGAAGCTAAAAAGGGAGCTTTTCCAATTTGGAATTTGTTTCTTTTTACCCTTGGACAGCAGTTTCTTCCTTTTGTTGTAAAGTCTGTTGATAGAGGATGTCTACCAGATAGGTTTGCATTTCTTTGAGAAGCAGGTTTTAGTTCTGTTGGGTATGGTTGAGTCCACGCAGTTGTACAGATGCTTGTATACTGCATTGGAGTACTGTTCAGCATAATTGTCTGCATTCTCTGAGGGGGGAGGTGGTGTGAAGCTACTGATACCCTCCCTTAGGAGGCTGTAGTCAGCTTTTGAGAAGTTTTTTAGCCTGATTAATGTTGGGGAGATTGGGTGGGATAGAAACTTTGAATGAGACAGACCGATGATCTGATTTCACCAAGGAAGAATATACTATGGGAGTGGTGCAGTGGTCACCCATGTCGGTGAGAACCAAGTCCAAAATGTTATCTCCGCTTGTGGGGGATGAGACGAGCTTGTCTAATGTGCTAGAATTGATGAAGTCAAGGAATTGTTGGGTGAGTGCATTAGTGCAGGAATAGTTCACTCAGTTGTGGTGGAGTAGCTGAAGTCACCAAGGATCAGGGTGTTACGGGGTACCTTGATGGAGTTAAGAAGATTCAGGTAGGAAGAGTGGGTGCCCTGATTCATATAGCTGTTTATACTTGGATGGGTGTCTTTCCAACTGTCAGTTGCACCTGGAGCAGTTTCAGTGCGTCATGCTGGCAAACCAGTCTGGAGGTGTGCCTGCCCTTAATGAAGATAGAGACTCCACCACCCTTAGTCTTCCCAACCTCATTTTGGATTCGGAATGTGTGAAATGAGGTATAGCCTGGTAAAGCAGGGGTGCTCTCTGCAGCCCTGAACCAAGCTTTCATGATCACACAGACATCGGCATCTTCCACTGTGAGGAGAGCCTCCAGTGAGTGCATGTTCAGGTAAAGGCTCCTCGAGTTATGCAGTATGACCTTTAATTTCCATTTTGACAGATATTTTACATTGAAAGGTTTGTCTTTGGGACATTGCCTAAAAGAGGCACAATGGAGGAGGCAAGAACTTTGGCTAGGATCCAGAATCCCAGGGGTGACAGGTGGAGGCCATCTCTGGCAAAGCATCAACATCTGTCAGCCATGTCATTCCAGGCAGACAGATACTGGATCCCCTTGGAATGACACAAAAAACTAAGCCAATTGTTGAAGTCAATTACTTTTTGTTGGTATTGTGGTATAATTCTTGGTGAAGGTAGTATGCTACTTAGGGTTAGGGTCATACCTGCCTGGGACACATACTCTGAGAGCTCAATCATGTCTCTCTTCATATAATCCAGGGAGATATGTCTCAAGTCATTCACAACAACATGGACAATGACAGAATCATACTTGTACTTGTTGTGGAGAGACTTAAGTGTGTGTGTGATGTGGCGGATTCTGGCACCAGACAGACAACTGACCGTGACCTTCTCCTTGTCGAGCCTGGTGAGGGGGACACTGGTGTGTCTCACAACTGAGTTGCCAATGACTAGTATGTTTGATTTGTTGCTATGCCTTGTGGGCTGTGTTGGTTTATTGTTCTGCCTTATGGGCTGTGTTTGTGAGACACTGGTGTGTTGTCTGCTGTATGTAATGTGTTTGGTGTTGTGTGTGGAATGTTTGTGAGTGTGTTGTAGTGGTCTCTTCTGTTTAGATAAGTTCTTATTGAGGACCTCTGCATAGGTGTGTGTGTGTTGCGCTTGGCTATTTGATGTGAGTGGTGTGGTGTCTGTGCTGGCAATATCCTGTTTCCTATTTAGGGTCTCCCTGTAGTTCTACATCATTCCCATACAAGCAGCTTTACTGATCTGTACCCTCTGACCTGCCTGTTAATGTTGTCCACCACCAGAATGAACAGAACTGAGCTCAAATCTGAGTCATGACACACACACACACACACACACACACACACACACACATACACACACACACACACACACACACACACACACACACACACACACACACACACACACACACACACACACACTCCCATTGGGAACCGCTCTGTGAGTACAAACATTATATGTAATTATGGCAGTGGGTCTTTGTATGTAACCCGCCCTAATCCTACCAATGTTTCCAGGACTTCAAACTAACACAGGACTGCCCATATCAGCTTTCTTGTGTCTGTCTGAAGACAGTGAGGGATGTTATCAGAATCAGTGACAGAGCCATGGCAATCAGACTCCAAAGTAAAGATAAGGCAGTCTTCATGGTCTCAGCTTATGTGGCATAGCAAGGCTAAGATGGTACAGAAAAGAGGGCATTAATCCAGCAATTGGAGGACCATGTGGATAATGAAGGACAAAATAAGCTGATGTTGATAATGGCGGACCATTATATATTCATATCAGGAAAGACAGATCAGGATACTTTAGACATGTTCATAGGAGGTTACTAGGCTAAGGGCCCCAGGACCCTTACAAGCCTAACCAAGTTCAACCCATGTTCCCTAGGGTGTCTGGTTCAAGCAAGACATGTTGGTAACCTCAGACATGATGGCATCATGCCTAAGGTCTTTGCCTCACCAACACACAGAGATTGATCCTAACCTCCAGTCAATGTCTGTGCAGAGTTTGTATGATTTCCCTGTGTTTGTGTGGGCTCATCCGAAAAACATACTGGGTGTTTCTACCTGAAGAATGGAAGGCACTGGATTCAAATCCAGCTCTGAGTTACACTTGAGTGTATGCAAACAGAATGCATCCAGAAATGAAGTGAGCCATGTGCAGCAGCGCAGGTTCCAGTTAGTGCCTATGGGGGGAAGAGTCATGTAGACCAACCACTTTAGACATCCTTTGTGGTGTCATCTAGAAAGAGGAACGTGGACCACAAGACTGTGTGCCAATTGAGGGATTGCCACTTGTCAGTATTAAATTATCTGTAGGTGATTTGGTTATGTCATCTAACAGACCTGCCACATCTACATACAATAAAAGAAAATTCTCATGTAACTGTATCAGCTATGAGAAGTAGATTTCTAAATAACTGAATAACAGGAAGAAGACAAAATCCTCTTGTGTTTTCATTAACCATTTCAGCTGCAACATGGAATGGTAGTTACCAGAGTTGTTAGCTCTGTCAGCTATAAACTGAAGTGGTCACTTATATGATTTGCATACCTGCATCCAAACTGTAGAAATCGGAAGCTGAGCTATCATTAGCTCAGAAATAGCATCTGACCTTTGTCATGCAGTGCATTCCTTCCCCTCCATATACCTTTTTATGCCATTCTGAATCTCAAATACTGGCATAAGAGCTGCTGTCCTTAGTATACAAGGCTGACATCTAAAATGTTATAAATAATGCACTCATTCAAAGACAAGTCTAACCTTGTTGTTGTTGTTGTGTCTTTCGGCTTTTCCTGGTTAGGGGTCACCACAGCGGAACTCCTGTCCGCTAATGATTGGCAGTAGATTTTTTTATGTGCGGAGTTGCCGGCCCTGACGCACAATCTTCAACGAAGGCACGTCCATTCACGCATGTCTCCACACAGAAGATGCTCTAGCTAAGAATCGAACAGGACAACGTCTTACTGTGAGGCGACAACGCTACCGCAGCACCACCAAAGACAAGTCTAACCTGAACAGTAATATTTGCTTGTGGTGATATGTTCTGCACATTATCGAATCACATTCTTCAACAGGGACAAGAATTCTACATACCAGCTCTGCCCACTTTTCCTTCTCATTTCCTATGTATGGGTCTCTCCTCATCCCAAGTACACTGTTTTACAGACGTCTTTTCCTTATATTTAAATTACTTCTGAAAGCTAATTGGAGTAGTGCTGTCCAGTCCACACATACAAGAGCAGTCTACCATACATGCCTAGAGAAACAGATATAATACAAAACATAACACAAACATATTTCTACTTATTTACATGGGAACTTGCCAGAGATTATTTAGAAAAATGCACTAACTCTAGTCTTTTGTGATACTCTGCATACAGACATAATAAGCACTGGATACACAGTATTATAAGGATCCTCCTGGATGACATAGTTAGACACTAGGGTCATCATGCCAAGGATTGTTTTCCTTCATTTTATTCATGTATCACAGAGTGGTGGTGGGGGTCTTGCTATCACCGGCAGTTTCTCTTATAGTATATCTAGCTTTGGTTTAAGCTGTGGCAACAAGATAATTCCTTTCAGTGCTTGCATGGAAAACATGTGCAGGGGATAGTATGGAAGGAACTTCACAGTGACTACCTGGCTGCTTGGTAGCATTGCTTCTTAAAACTGGTAGGGACTGATGTAAAAGATTTTTTTGTAAAGTATGAGCAACAGAGAAGGACACTGGAACTTATCTTACATTCTGCAGACCTTCTAAATTCTGGAGTGCATATTACTTCCCATATCTCAGTATCTCACAATATGCCTGCTTTTGCATCTCTCGTCTGCATTTTCTCTTCCTGTAGCATTCTAAACCCCTTTGAAAATTTGGCTGATAATACCTGCTGTGTTCAATACAATGCTCAGCTTGAACAGGCAGAAATCATTTAGCACTCTAAATTCAAGCTTCCAGATATTTAGGTCCTTGCAGTTTAACAGTTCTAATAGAAACCCATTACTTGCATTTTAAACACTGTCTGCATATTTTCTTTCATTTTTTTCTGAAAAGATATAACGGCTCACAATAAAAAAGTTTTAGGCAAACAGCATATTTTATAAATTATATCAAAGTGAAATAGCTTTATATAGCGGTCTACAGACAAGTTTCTAATGTCAAGTGTTACACAGATTTAAAATAAAAATAAATATGATTTTATATATAGTATGTCAAACAGCTGAATGTTTGAATTATGGTCAGCATACTTTGCATCACAAAGTTTTATTCAATCTGATTTTTCATTTTAAGAGAAGTAGATAAATAGCACATCTTAATCTCTCAGCTGGATACCATATGGTTTGCTTTTATTGACATTTTCTTCCTCAAATATTGACTTTTCTCTGTTGAATAATCTGAGTTGAGTTTTATTAGAAACCTTCCTCCTGACATTTCTGTTGGCTAATATAATATCAGTTTCTGCTAAAGTAATTCTAATTACAACAGGGCTCACAGGTCATAGTATAGTAGCACCGCTTTTGAAATGCAGAACATGATTAAGAATGGACTGTGGGAAATAAATGCATACCTAGCCTTTCACTGGTGCCCCAGGACTTCAATATGCCAGCAAGCACTGGATTTCTTTTTATTAGAAATGATTTGTAATTATGTGCTACAGCTCACTGGTTCCCCATTTCTTTATTAATGGTTTAAGTAATCTAGCTTCGGAATGCATGTTCTTCCGAATTTGTTTCTGTAGTCAGTGCTTATTATATTTATTAGTCACTGAATTTTAGTCTACTGAAAATTTAAATATTCTGACTAATGAGACAGAAAAAGTAACAGTAGCAAGAAAACAGTACATCTGCAACATGAACATGGGTGAAGAGAACTGCCTTTAATATATAACCAGATGAAAATAAAGAAGCATGAACTTTAACCGTGATACTAAACTGAATGGTCGGTAGCCACTTGAAGTAAATATACAGTATTTCATTTGCAATTAAAAAGATGTATTTGGCTATACTGTTCTTATTTATTAATTGATTTACTATTTTGTGCTAATGAACTAGCCTTGTGACCCTTTTCAGCCATGACTTACATATATGGGCACATAGACAATACATGGTTATTAGCAAGGACAAAATAAAAAACGTGTAAATTATCTGGAGCAGGAGTAATAATAAATACAATGAGACTACAGGTGCAAACATTAATAATAATAATAATAATAATAATAATAATAATAATAAAAATAATAATAATACTGCTACTGCTACTAATTATAGTAATAATAATTCTGATCTGAGAAAGAATAAAGTAATGTAGTACACAGATCACTGCAGCAATGCTCCAAATTCATGATAAAGATTACTTTGTTGAACACCTTTCTGATATTAGAGAGGTGCTTAATAAAGTTTGAGTGGGTACCTTTCATCACAGTTAAGCTCTCTTCTCATGCTAGAACATAACCCGTAGCCACCGTAGAACAGCATCTGGGAACTCAAAGAGCTTTAAAAGTCATACTACACTTGTGGTTGACATGTTTCTATTTTTGGTGCGACTGTGAAGTGAATTACCAGTTTCTAATCTGTTACAGATGCACTTTTCTGGCCACCATCTGTGAGACTGCACGAAGTGTCTTTTAGCTTTAAGTGCTGTACTTCCCTCCTTGCTACCCTCAGGACTTTGTCAGCCACCAGCAGGCCTAGGGAGGTTGAATACCAAACCAGACAGAAGACTCTAACTTTGTAGAGACAGGCACATCAGCACCAAGATTTTAAAGCAGAGATAAAAAATGACAAGAAACCAATGCAAACTCCACATAATACATATAACATGTTGATAATGTGGTGTACAAGTAGCCTGGCAGCAGAGTTTTAACTGTAAATAGTCAGTCTCAGTACTGGGAAGTCACTGGTAGTGGCCATTATAGTAGTCGATATGTGTGGCGACCAAGCACATAAAGAGCTGCTGAGATGTCGGCTTTAAAAATTAGGTGATTGGACCTGAAGATATTCTGTACGAGTTATCAAGATTTAAAAATAGCTGACAAAATAGCTAGTTCCTAAGTGTCAGATGGTTATCTAGGATCACATCTAGAATGTGCATCTTGTAGACAAATTCAGGCTTATTCATCATCTTCTTTTGGCTGTTCCCATTAGGGGTCACTACAGCGGATCATCTGTTTCCATTTTTTCCTGTCCTCTGCATCTTGCACTGTCACACCAACCACCTGCATGTCCTCTCTCGCCACATCCATAAACCTTATCTTAGGCCTTCCTCTTTTCCTCTTACCTTGCAGCTTCATCCTTAGCATCCTTTTCCCAATATACTCAGCATCCTCAGCACATATCCAAACTAACATAATCTTGCCTCTCTGGCTTTGTCTCCAAATCTTCCAACCTGGGCTGACCCTCTAATATACTTATTCCTGATCCTGTTCACCCTCGTCACACGCAGTGCAAATCATAACATCTTTAACTCTGCCACATCCAGCTCTAACACCTGCCTTTTTGTCAGTGCCACTGTCTCCAACCCATATAACATAGCTGGTCTCACTATCCCCTTGTAGACCTTCCCTTTCACTCTTACTGGTACCTGTCTGTCACAAATCACTCCTGGCACTCTTCTCCACCCACTCCATCCTGCCTGTACTCTTCTTCACCTCTCTTCCACACTCATCATTACTCTGAACTATTGATCCCAAGTATTTAAACTCATCCACCTTCGCCACCTCTACTCCTTGCATCCTCACCATTCCTCTATCCTCCTTCTCATTCACACACATATATTCTGTCTTAGTCTTGCTGACCTTCATTCCTCTTCTCCCTAGAGCATATCTTCACCTCTCCAGGGTCTCCTCCACCTGTTCCCTACTCTCACTACAGATCACAATGTCATCTGCAAACATCATAGTCCACGGGGACTCCTGTCTAATCTCGTCTGTCAACCTGTTCATCACCATTGCAAATAAGAAAGGGCTCAGAGCCATAAAAATACATTATGGAAGTGCTGGATATAACAGGTCAGAAAACAATAACATGCCAGCTTTTATACCTGTTTGGTATTTGATGAATGAATGTCATACATTACTGCTTATGTACTGCTATATAATATTCTGATATTAGGAGTAATTTAACTGGCAGTGAGTCATATTACCCACTGCTGTGGGGCCATGTTTAGTGATGGTCCAGCAGTGAATCAAAGTAGTGGATTACTCTTTACTGCATCAGAAGCTCTTCATGCTGGTTGTTGATAGCACAGAAGGTACTTGTAGAAACTAGACTGTCTCTTGAAAGGAAAGAGGTACACTCCTAGTGGAGGTCTCCTTCCTCCCGCAGATGACTATCCAACTGTGCTCAGGTGCTTCAAAGCTCATTGTCTTCCTGCTTCCTTTTTCTAATAAACCATTTATATTTAAATTATTTCAGCAATCTCCACTCCAAGATGCACGAAGAAATGTCTCAACTACCCACTTAAGGAAACCAATTAAACTGTAAGTTCTACATAAAGCACATTCAATCAGTTCTTACTGTTGCTCCCTTCCCTAAACCAATCCAAATAAAGCAAGTCATATGTAAAACACACCTACCCTCCTTAGTGATACACAGTAACACTTCCACCAGTTGATGATGTCATCTGTCTTCTGTCCACATTGTATTGCATCATGTGCTAACTATTATCACTGCTACCTAGCAAGGTACAGAGCAAGCATATATCCTAATAACCATTATTCCTCTGTGATCACTCTCTTTGGCATTTCTTCCCCATTTTATATGTAGTGATACATCACATCAGACTCATCACTGTATGACCTAAAAACTGAAAGTTCACTATGTACCGCTAAATCTTTACTTGCAAAAATATACTGCCATTGTATATAACAACTGCTAAGCATACAAAAAAAACTTCTATAACCTAGTTATCACATCTCTCACTTATTATGCAGTGTAAAGACATGTAGCTAAATTGTGGTATCATAAAACAAAACAAATTAAAATATCCACATCCTTCTTAAGGGTAGATAACTGCCTCTCAGAATCTACTGTGTATAATATGTAAAATTCTATATAATAAGGTACCTAAACTAAAACCTTGGCCTCAAATATTATCTCTCTGAACATCTTAGCTGACACAAAAATATGGTTAACACCATATAGACTAGACAAAAAAAGATCATTCTCCTGTCAGTGACATTTCCAGTTTAACAGAATATACAAGGGAGCAGGAGAAATAGTAATATTCTATGAGGACAACCTGAAATGTCTTATAGATACCCAACAAATACTGCAAATTACAGGTACTAGTATTCTGAATACACTGGAAATAGAAGTTACTGAAAGTACAACTTTTATTTGGCTTATATGTTATTTTATCCAAGCTTGTCAAGCGTAAGTTGAAAAAATATAGTCTCACCAATAGACATATGCCCATATACAGATTTCTCCAGCATTCAAGTAAAACAATTCAGATATAAATCCAAATAAAATTAATTTGTTGCAGGCTTCAAATGAAGCTGTTTCACACCTATATCATTCCAGTTCAGGCCACATTTGCATAGACCTTCTAGAGATTCTCGCTCTAGGCATTTTGAGGCAGCCTACCTTCCTGTGAATCACTGTCTTAGCATGAGAACCCACATATAACTGTGGCACTTTACAGAGGTTCCACAGGTTCCAGTTATACTGTAGCTGAGGACAAAGAGCCTTCCCCTTATTACTCTGCCAAATCTCAGATGATGCCATCATTGCTTAGAAAACCCATTTTCTCATACCAAAACAAAAGTCATATTTAGTTTCATAATGACCCATCATCCCAATATGAAAGACTTTCTCCTTTAGCTAATATATATCTTTACACGACTGTCTTAAAGAATCAGCATAATGCTTGTCATGAAATAGCCTTGGCAATGCTTAAGCTAAAATTCTTGAAAAGCATACATTTTTTACAATATTTGCATCACATGTACCACTCAGTACCACAGAATAGTACATGACCTCTGTCTTAGCTCAAAATCCTGGCTTCTAAGCTTAAATGGAGGAGACCTGGACAACTCTTCCAACAATAGGAATAAGGCTGATTCCATGTTGCTGTCAGCTTAGCAGAGAGCAACACGTCAGAGTAGAATGCAGGCCAAAAGGCCACACAAGTTGCTAAGGCTTTAAGTAACCCTACAATGAAAATGTGGTACAGTGTATATGTGCTGTGAAAACTAATCACTGTTTTTCTCATACTATTCTAGAGCTGACCACTAAATTTGCTACCCTAAATTTTTGCAAAGTTACCTTCTTGTGAGTGTGTCAAAGGAACTAACAGTTAGGATACATTTTATTGGAGTAATATAAACAATATTTAGCTTCTTCTGAAGCTCTATCTCCAGTTTGCCTGACCCCTGTCTCTTTAATGCTATGCTGTATAAATATATCATTGCGTTCACAGCATATTTTAGCATTATCATTCTCAACTTTTTCCACCATGAAACATGTAGAACCAAAAATAGATTCTCTTTTTACTTGCTCAAATCTGTCCCACTGCTGAGACTTCAGGCCATGTAACTGGCTACTGTTAAAGTAACAATTCTTCACTAAAGTCATTGCTAGAATTCTTATATTCTACTGTATCTGCACCTATGTTTCTAATGTTTTCTCTTTCACTAATATAGTTCTCAACTCTTTTGCTTTGCATTTCTGTTTCATTTTCAGAATCTACTACACTTCTGACACGGTTCCTTTTCTACAGGCCTTCTGTTTCAATAATTTGTTGTACTCCTTTCATTTGTGCTTCAGACATTCTGTAGGGATTTGAATACACTTTCCCTCCTGTCCTTCCAGGCAGACCTGAAATGACTATATTTCTGGCTAGAAATTCTAGCACTTCCTGTTTCTGTGTCTTAGAGAAAGCCTTGCTTCTCTGAACAGGAGGAATGTGTTAATTGCTTGAATGCATTATTCCTACCAGTGTTACAACCCGCTATTAAAGATCCAACTTCCTTCAGTACTGTTAGAAATTTGGTGTATGATAGATTTGATCTGATTGTCACTGACCAATGTGCTTGTACTGTCTCATTTAAATCTTCCAAGATTTCAAACGGACCTTGCCACTTGGCTAAAAATTAATTTCCTGTTGAAGTCAGAAGTACAAATACTTTCTTTCCTGACTTGAATGTTCTACTTTTAGCATTCCTGTTACTGGCATTCTCTTTTGCATTTCTTGAGCTCTTAACACGACTACTTTCACTAAGGGTCCACCACTCTGAGTCTTTCTTGTAAATGAGTATAGTGCTCTGTAACACTTTTGAATTGTGTTTTCTCTTTTCCCTATGTATCTTTAACAATATGAACATTAGACGTTTGTGGTGTATCTCCTATTGCAAACAACAAGCAGGATAAACCAGAGCTCAGTGCTTAACCTCAGCTTGAATAACTTTTCTCAGCAGGAATTTCAGTGTTAGCATTTTATCGAACTTGCCTATTAAATCATGAGACTGCGGGTCACAAACTAACATTTTCATCAGTTTAAACTGAAAACATTGGCAGAGTTGCTACATAAACATTGACATAATGTTTATGTAGCACAATGGAAAATAGATGCATGACTGCCAAATCATACACCAATGCACTGTACGAACATGTGTATATATGCATGGAACTAGCCATACCCAACAGAACCAAGATACTCTCCTCCAAAAAAAGGAAGCCAGTCTGGTGGTCACCTGTCATTAATAAACTCTACAACAGAAGGAAGAAACTGTTGCAGAAAAAAAAAGTGCCAAGACTAGAAAAATTCCCTTATTAGCTTCAACAAAAAGTTGAGGTCCCTCATCACAATCTCCAAAGCCAGCTATGAAGGCAGAATTGTGACAGACACTAAAAACAACCACAAAGCCTTCTATAGTTATATCAAGAATCTCCATGGCATTACCCAGATTTGCTCTGAATTACTGCACAATGGTACCACCTATACTGAGCCAACAGATATTGCCAACATACTGGCCAACAGATTCAGTGCCAACTTTACCTCTCTGCCCCCCTAAAAGACCAATCTCAATACCGGAAGAATGCCAGGTACCCAGCATTACTGCAGCACAGATTAAAGTTGCATTGTCTAAGCCAAGAATACAGCTTCCTTGGGACCCGGCAATATCTCTGGCTGTATTCTACATGAATTACAAAGTGAACTGGCACTACACCTGTGTGGTCTGTTCACTCACAGCCTCACCTTTGGCTTTGTCTCTACTGAATGGTGCACTGCTACAGTCATCCCTCTCCACAAAGGAGGAGCAACTACAGACCCAGGAAATTATTGCCCCATTAGCCTGATGAGTCTGATACGTAAGGCTATGGAGCACATCATCATGGACCTAATTAACAGGGATATAGAGAATCTCCAAACTCTGGATCCCATGCAATTTGGTTTTGTGAAAGGTAGATCATGCCTGCTCAACCTGGCTGACTTCTTTGAGTCAGTCACTAGAGCGGTGGATGACGGTAAGGCAGTTCATACAGCCTACCTCGATCTGTCCGAGGCCTTTGATACCACTCCTCACTCAGGAATTATTCACAAACTCACCAAACTAGGCATCAACCCCTATATCGTTAGGTGGGTTGCAAACTGGCTCACAGATAAAACCCACAGTGTGAAAGTAGCAGACTCCAAGTCAGACTGCCGACTGTTCACGAGTGGAGCCTCACAGGGATCAGTCCTAAGTCCTCTCCTGTTTGGTATCTACTTCTCAGAAGTCCAGGCCAACACGGAGGGACTCTAGCTGACCAAATTTGCAGACTACTGCAAGCTGGTAGCCATTATTAGCTCCCCAAGTGATGCAAACATCCTACAGAAAGGCCTCACTGAGACCAATGACTGGTGTCGAAACCATGGCCTTATGCTTAATGCCAAAAAATGCATCATCATCCCCTTTGGGAAAAACTCAGTTCCCATTAATTGCCACATCGATGGCAGCCCACTGAACACTGAAGGTGTTATAAGAGATCTGGGGACACATGTTGACAGCAACCTCTCCTTCAACCACCACATTGCCACTGTGGTCAGAAAGTCCTTCTATGTGGCACATCTCATTACCAAGAGTTTTGCATCCAGGAAGAAATAGGTCATCATTTCTCTTTACTCTTCCCTCATTAGACCAATCATAGAGTATAATGCCCCATTTGGCATGTACCTCACTAGATACTTGCAACAGTTGGAGAGGCCACAAAAGTACCCCACGAAGAGGATCCTAGGCCTTAAACACATCTCCCACATGGACAGACTCAAAAAACTCCAGCTATTCTCTGTCTCATATTGTCTACTAAGAGGGGATCTTTTCTTGACTTACAAAGCAATGTCTGACCGAGCTCTGTTAGAAATGCTACATCTAAAGAAATCCTAATCCCTCCACACCACACACTCCAGAGACCTCAACCTCATTACCACAATCAACAGAACATGCTGGAGGGACAGGTTCATAACCCAGAGACTACCCATGCTCTGGAATAGACTTCCCATACATGTCAAGCAGAGTACCTCACTAGCCCTCTTCAAGCGAAATCTTAATGAGTGGATGGGTAATAGAAAGTTCACCCCGGGGATCACTCCAGTGGCTCTACTTGATAGAGAAACTAGGAACTAACAATGGATGGCACAATGCCAGGGCACTTCTATGGGCTAGGCTTGTAAAGGCCCCAGGGCCATTAGCCTAGCACACACCTATGAACCTATAAAGTGTACGTCTTGGTCAGTATATGCCTTTAGGAACACACATTCTAGAGAATAAGAGTGCTAATTATCTGGCAATGAACTTTGTATTAGTTTTTTGTAATGGCACAATGTCTGGAAATGTTAAGGCATACTCTGCTATGACCAAAGTATATTAGTACTTAGCTAGCTCTTACCAGTGGCCGAGCAATGTCCATAACATGTGTTCAAATGGCATGTCTCTAATAGACATTGAAATTATAGGATTCATTGAACCAGGTTGTGGAGATGTTTTCTGATATTCTGGGCAGAATAAACCCCATTCATGTGAAGCACAGTTTCTCTCTAACCGAATTACCCAATTCAAGTGCAACTTGGATATCTGGATGGGGAACAAGAAATGTGTACCTGGCTTGGCCCTTATGTTTGTAATGGACCCAGACAGCCTGTAAATGGTTTGTCTCCCTGTGCCCTGCTTACACTCACCAAGGGTACCAGAACTTTCTAGAGATTTGGGATGCATGGCTAGGCTTAAAAAGGACCCAGTGGTCATTAACCTAGAGCACAGATATGAACCTATGAACAGAAGATTTCTATTTTTTTTTTTTATAATTCCTGGCCAGAAAAATCTGGCTAATAAGTGGGCTTTAGATTTATCTGTTCCCAAGTGACTTCCAGGTATATAACTATGTGCAAGTTTTATAACTAAAGTATTGTAAGGTTTGGTACTAGTGAGGTTTGTACATTTTCTCGTTTTTCCATACTTGCCTTATTCTTATGTAAGATATCATTATTTAATTCAAAGTAAGAAGTAGGTTCAACTTATTATCATCTCTCACTATCACTTTTATAGTATCTCTTGATTTTGCTAAGGTATCATCCTTTCACGGAGCTTTTCTGAAGCTAATATGCCTCAGTTTTAGGTCTGTTAAGTTTGAATGGTATTCTTAACTACTTGTTTTGAACAGGAACTACTTTCAGCTACTTTTCAGCATACAATGGTGTAGGTTATTGCATATCTAAGTCTTCTTCTACTAAGGGTAGTTTTAATAAAAATTGCCTCCAGTTTTTACCTTTCCCTCACTCCCACATACGTGCTGCCTAGATTCCCCCATTTACTTGAGTTTTCTGTTTTAAACTGACATGAATAAATTTAGGAGTCTTATGGTTGTGAACATCAGGATGGGCGGCCACGGTGGTGCAGTGGTTAGCATTGCCGCCTCACAGCAAGAGGTTCTCCGGTTCGATCCTCGGCTGGGGTGCCTTCTGTGCGGAGTCTGCATGTCCTCCCTGTGGTCGCGTGGGTTTCCTCCGGGTGCTCCGGTTTCCTCCCACATCCCAAAGACATGCTGCAGGTGGATTGGACACTCTAAATTGGCCCTAGGTGTGTGTGTGAGTGTGCCTTCTGTGGAAGGTTGGGCGCCGGGCTGGCAACTCGACACCGTAAAACTCCACTGCCATTCAATGTGCGGACAAGGTGATCCGCTGTGGCGACCCCTAACCGGGAAAAGCCGAAAGAAGAAGAAGAAGAAGATGGTTGTGAACATCAGGGGGGTTTAAAGATTCTGTGTTTTAGAGTATAGCCAAACAGCTCAATTATGCTGTGCTGATGAGACCATAAGGAAGCCAAATGTGCATGTCCACAGCTAGTGGTGTTTGGCTTTGGTGGCCTGAATCTAAGACTTAAAAAGGAAAAAAGAAAAACGTGACGGACATTCAGAAGCCATATAGCCAAAACACTTGATGTCTTTAAGGGTCATTTGCATATATCCCAGCGAGATTGTTTCATCAGCCGAAGAGCTTTTTAGGGAGTTAGCTGGGTGTTAATCTTCACTTGAGAGTTACGTTTGCTATGCTTTTATATTAAAAAGTTCCAGGGTCATCCATCTTGTGGCAGAAAGTGATTACCTAGTCTCTCTGAGCTGAGAGGCAATCCAGGAAGCTTAAAGTGTGGTTATTAGCCAGAAGACATGAGACCTAGTTTTCAGAGTTTTCTGTCTGCTACAAATTAGGCGTGTTTTCACTAAGCTGTTTACTGCTCAGTGGTGGTTAGCGGTACCCCGCATAGTAGCAAACCTATAAAGCTAGTACTTAGGACTTTAACCCATAACACTAAAGTCTATGCATGGAGCTATGCTTAGGGTAGCTAAACAGTGTCATACAGCACTAAGATCATAGCATTATCTATCATCTAGCCTTAACCCTAGACCCCTCTCAGGTGACCCTTGTAGAACCAAGACCCTAAACTATAATAGTCTGAGCTTAATACAGATACTGACAACATGGATTTGTACTTTTCTAGTGTCTCTGTAGCTAGCTGGGTAGATATGGGCATCTTGAGACAATGTAGCAACTGTCTCATGGACTCAGACAGCATTTTAATCCTTTAAGAAAGTAACGGAGTATGTGCCCGATGTACATACATAACTTCCTTGGAGGCACAGATCTGGCTTATAAGCAAGGTCATCAAAAACACACTCACTCTACATCCTTCACACATGCTGCTCACCACACACATACACCTTTTTATGCTGAAACACTTAAAAGAAACCTCTCCAGACCTCAAAGACCTCTTAAGTCATCAAACTGCAAGACCTACCCTCAGCAATCACTAAAGCACACACCAAAAGCAACATCTAATACTACACATAAGCCTATGCCCAATGAAGCCCATAATGCAAGCAAGCACTTGACCTAGTACTCATGTGTTAGGGGATTCTATTGTGCAACACACAGATACTCCTCTTACCAGGCTGGTCAAGGATAGGATAATGGTTAGTTGCCTATGTGGAGCCAGGATCTGCAATATGATGCACGCACTCAAGTCACTGCACTACAGGCACCGATATGAGTCTGTCATGTCCATGTGGGTATAAATGACCTGAGGCAAATCTCACTGGTCTATATGAAAAGAGATATTATAGATCTCTCTGAATATGTGCCATAGATAGGTACATGCCTTGCACTGAGCAGCATACTACCTTCACCAAGGATGATGCCACAGTATGAACATAAAATGATTAATTTTAATAATTGGCTTAGTTTTTGGTATCACTCCAGGAAAATCCAATATCTGTCAACATGGAGGACATAGTTAATGTACAAGTTTGCTTTGACAAGGATGGGCTGCACCTGCCCCCCCCCCCCATGCTTTTGGATATTGACTACAACTATATTTATCCCCTTAAAGCCTTATTAGTCAATAACAAAATTATCAGCACAGCAAAAAAAAAAAAAAAAAAAACTCAAAGCAACCTTAAGGTGTTATACTTCAGTGCTAGGAGCCGAAACACAAAACTCCACACTCTACAAGCTCTCCTCACTCTGAAGAATGTAGACATCTGTGCTGTTATTGAGGCTTGGTTTAACACTGCAGAAAATACTCTTTGCAGTGGAAGGTTACAGTGCGTGTCACGTATTTAGACCAACAGCAGCACAGACAGAGGCTAAATATGGAAATATCTTAATCTACAATAGCAGCAAATATAACTCTAGGTTTGTTTGTTAAACAAGATGATGCCCTGGAGTTCATCCACACCCAAGTCACCATAGACAAGATTCCCTACCATGTACTGGCCAGCTACAGGTCACCCTCCATGACCCATGAAGCTCATAACTCATACCTTGTTCTACTAGAGGCTCTCACCATCCAACCAAATACCCTATTCATGGGAGACTTTAACTACCCCTTTACATACTGGGAAACATAGACTACCTCTAACTCACAGACACAACATTTCCTGGACTTTATCAAAACAAACACCCTGATCTAGATAGTGTGTTCTCCAACCAGAGGTTCAAACATATTGGACCTAGTACTAACCAACATGGGACAGCATTGCATCTCCTCAAACCCTGTGCCATGTCCTCATTGCTGAAGTCAGACATCAAAGCTGTCTCCCTCTAAATAAAAATCAACTGGGAAAACTCAACTAAACCTGTAACAGTTAAGGAGTATACTAAAGCAAGCTACATCTTATTAAGTGACAGTTTGTCAAAATTCATGGCTTCCCCAACTCTGAGAACACAGCTACTTATGCAAAATTGTTTACAGAAACCCTGTAAAACATGCAAATGGCTGCATTGAAGTTACCATATCTACTGGAAGTAAGCCCAGATCTAAAACTTAAAACAAAAAACACTGGTAGAAGCTTTATCTTAACAGAGTATATAACAAAAGAAAAAGTCAAGGCCAAAATCAGAAATCAACTCTCACAGACACAAAAGCTAAATTAAACAAGAAACTGAGATGTCTAATAAAGTCCAACAAATACATTTATGAGGTCAGGATAGCCTCCCAGGCCAAGGACAATTAGAAAGCCAACTTCAGCTATGTCAAGAATATTAAAGGTAACTCTTAGCAGTGTGCAGAACTGGTTTTAAATGGCACAGCCTTCACCGACCAGGGTCACATAGCAAATCTACTGGCTGATAAATTTAGCTTTAAGTTTACCCACCTTCTTCCCGCTACTTCCTGTGAAATTCCAACTAGCATATCCCCCCAGCTATTAACAAGAAGCAAGTCCTGGAGGTGCTCGCCAAAAATACTACTTCATTGGGCCCTTACAATATCCCTAGTTCCCTCCTTATTAGCCTAAAATATGACCAAGCAGGACCACTTGAAGTAGTCTTCAACTTCAGCCTTAAAACAGGTTACTTGCCAGGTGAATACAGGGTCAAAACAGTCATCCCTTTTCATAAGGATGGGCCATCAACTGATCCATGAACTACAAACTTATCAGAATGACAAGTCTAATATGTGAAGCCATGGAATGAATTATCATGGAAATGATCAACAAAGAAATTGGCAACCTACAGACACCAGATCCAGCCCAGTTTGCCTTTAAGGGAAGGTCTTGCTTACTTAACTTGGTAGACCTCTTCAAGAGTGTCACCATGGCTTTGGATGAGGAGAAAATGGTGCATACAACCTATCTTGACCAGGTAATGGCCTTTGATAATATACCCCTGTCCATAACTCCCAACCTCTCAGCACAAGAAATCTGGACAAAGACAGAAATGATGGGGGGACAAATTTTAAATATTGCTCCAATAAACTTAGAACGTTGCTAGAAAAGTTTTGAATGATTATGTATTTTCTGAAGGAAATGAAGTCTGAAACTCAGATGTATGTCATTATTTAGTTTTATTTAGTTACTTCAACCCACAGTGATTTTCCAGAAACCACAAATTTTTGAGGAGCAGACCAAAATATGAAGCAAAAATCTGGACATTCTGCGAAAATCTGGACAGTTGAGAGGTATGACCCAGTCAGGTATTGTTGAAAAACTGTCAGAACTAGGCATAAAATCCCTACATAACTCACTGGATTGCCAGCTGACACACAGATATGACCCAAGAAATCAGGATTGGTGAGAGCACCTCCTTCAAGAGACCAGTCACCAGCAGAGTACCCCAGGGCACTATGTAGGATCTGCTGCTGTTTGGCATCTACTTCTCAGAACTGAAGGCTAATGTCAAAGGCCTCTGGCTCACCAAGTGTACAGATGACCTTAAAATAGAAACTATTATAGATTATACCTACAAGAGGGTGCAACACAAACAAAATGACTGGTGTGAAAGTCACAGATTAAAATTCAAAGCAAAGAAATGTATTATAGTGCCCTTTGGGAAAACATTCACCCAAGCTAATTACTTCATAGATAAAACAACCCAAGAAATGATCCAATAGTTAGGGATCTGGGAACATATGTAGGCAGTAATCTGGTGTTCTACCAACATGTAGCCAAAATAGTAAGAAAAATAATTTTACTTCACCCAACTCTTAAGCAAGGGTATGGCATCCAGGTCCAAAGAAGTAACAGTACTGCTCTACTCAGCCTTTATCAGACCCATCATTGAGTACAATACCCCCTTTGGTAATAACTGTAAGGATAGTCAAACACCATACTAAATCCTAGCAAATAAATGTATGAATAATTTTTTTTGAACTATAATTACTTTGCATTTAATATGCTGATTTCCTTATTGTATCCTAATTATTATTTATATTTGAGATGTCATGTTCTCAGTTATTATAAAGTCATTGTTTTAGTATATTAACACTTTATGACAGGAAAAGAGCTCAGTAATATCTATGACTTGTGATAACACAACAAACAAGTTATGAGTTTCAGTATGACACTATTACTATGGTAGATATTTACAGATATCTCTATCTTAATTTTGTCTTTGAGTCATTCACTTTTGTTATCCATAGTAAGTTTTATATAAATAATGTTTTTTTTACTAATTTTTGTCATTTTAACTGATGCCAGTTAATTATTATTGATTTTTTAAACATCTGCTATTCCAAAAGTTTAGGAGTTAATTAAGGACAGATATGTCTTACGGAATATTTCTAAAAACCTATGTTAACATCTTTTGGGAATGACACAAACTCACTATGTGCTAATACCCAATTCTCGTGAAGTTTTTATTTAGTGGGAGTTTGTCATGATAAGATTTATTCAAAGGTCAAATAAATACAAATGCAAAATGATTCTTTGATTTGTTCTGCCATTTTGAAGTTTTAATTAGAACTAATACAGATGACATGCTTAGGTATTTTGGGTAATCATTTAGATTGTTAATAAAGCTAATGTTTCATTAGTCTATTAAGGACTAAATTCAAATTATATATATCCTAATACGTCTCTTGCTTCCTTAGTGAATAATTACTGTAGAAATGTTTAATGTTTCTAATAATAGTGTATATAACTCACCTCTAAAACCTAACTAGAATCAATATCTGATTAGTTGTTTATCACTACTATTTTTCTCTTAATTTATAATATATTCTCCATTTTTTTACTTTGTTTTCATGGGCTCGAACCAACAAAGGTTGATGGTTGGGATAGGTAGTCTATCAGATTTAGTTTTGTTTGCTAGACTAGAAATGTATCTCATTCCATGTATAGGGTGTATTAAAGTTTATATCAGATTTAAATATGCTCATATTTTGTTATTTAACTGTTTTTCTAGTTTTGAAATGCCTGACACAATTGTTTTACTTTTATATTTCATGGGGAAAGTTATTTGGATTGAGATAAATAGAAATACAACAATTGATATTCTATTGTCTATTCAGGAAGAGAATTATGTATACAGGATTCTATTAATACAAGTTCCTTTATTATTTGTTATCTTTAAAGAATTCTGATATGGATTTAACTTTGATATCCTTAAATACTAATGGATTAAACAACCCATATAAGAGAGACAACTTACTAAGGTATCTTAAACTAAACAAGGCTCAAGTAGTTTTTCTCCAAGATACACACTTTAAAATAAATAACACATTTATGTGGGACCCTAAGGAATACACAATACTTGTTCAATCTTCTTATAAAAATAAGACTAGAGGAGTAAGAATTCTATGGAAAAAGACTTTCTTAAATCCCCAAATCATTTACAAACATGTAGATAATGATGGACTCATAGCCTTAGTTCTACTTAAGTTTAATAATAGAATTTGGACCCTGGTTAATTTATACTGGTTCCCGGGTATGGGGGTAGGACTAGCTATGAAACTCTTAGACTTTATTACAACTACTTCTAAAGGTAATATTACACTAGGAGGTGATTTCAATTGTATCACAGATATTACAGAAACTACCAATAGGAAATCTCCTAGACTATTGTCCTCAGCCAAACAGTTAAAAAATGAACAAACATTTTTAAATGAAAAGATACCTTTAATGCTTTGAGACCAAATTATTTACTATTCTCACACCAGGACTATAGACATGGTACCCAAACTAGAATAGATAACATTTATATCTCACAAGATCTTTATTCCAAAATCTTGAATTTTTCAATACAACCTTGTCCCTTTTCAGATCATAATTCCCTGTTGTTAACAATACACTTGGAATGCAATCAATTAGTTATTACTTCAAGGATTCCTTCATATATCAGAAAAAATAAAGACTATAAATCTTGGATAACTTCTGAACTTCAGCTTTTCTAAGAGATTAATTATAAACCTGAAGCAAACACAATTATGGTTTGTGATTCTCTTAAGGCCTATTTATGGTAAAATCATTAGCTGGTATAAAAATAAAATTAACGAATGGGAGTCAGAGTTACAGCAACTCCAAAATCAAATATGATCTCTTAAATGTAATAAAAACTTAATTGCTACAGATAATAATAATAAGAAAACAAAAGAAGTAAATAAGAAATACAATGAAATATTATCCCATAAAACTAATTTAGCCATGGAAAAACTGAAATTAAATTCTTATGCTACCTCTCTTAAGCATCTTCATAATCTGTCTATGAAAGTTAAGATACAATCAAAATTAATAACATTGATAGTATCTTTCATGAAGAGAAAAGGAAAAAATTCTCAGACATAGGGGACTTTCCGGAGGCTTTTAATTATCATTATGCAGAACATCATAAAGATAAAATAGTACATATGAATGTGAGAAGTTAGAGAATATAGTTCCCAACATAACAAGAATTCCTGTGGAACTTAAGTCTGATCTACACAAACCTATTTCTCAAAAGGAAATTGTAGATGGAATTAAAGGAAGTAAGTCTAATAAAACACCTGGAATAGATGGCTTAATTATTGAAATTTATAGATTGTTTCCTTCTTCTATAATCTCTCTCCTACATAAAACCTTTCTTGAAGTTCAAACATTAGCAAATATTCCTCCTTCTTGGAGATATTCTCTAATTTCCCCTATATTAAAAGTGAATAAGGACCCTAATCACTGCAACTCATATAGACCAATTTCTTTGTTGAATAATGATTATAAACTATTTATGTCAATTATGGTCAATAGATTAAAAATACCCACATCTAAAATAATTAATGAAGACCAAACTGATTTCATACATAACAGTCATACACAGGATAATATTGAAAGAGTATCAACTCTGATAGATTACCTCAATAGAGGAAACCATGAAGCATTGATAATAGGTCTAGATATTCAAAAGGCCTTTGACTCCTTAAATTGGGGTTATTTATTTAAATTCTTACAGTTATTTGATTTCCTCCCTTTTTTATAACAATGATAAAGAAAATCTATGAAAATAATCTAGCATATGTCAAATTAGGTCCCTTTACTTCCAAACAATCCAAATCACTAGAGGTACTAGACAAGGAGGTCCCATGTACCCTATCCTATTTGCTCTTGCCATAGAAATACTTGCCATTTTAATACATAATAACTGAAAGATAAGAGGTATAAATATATATGACCAATATGTTTCTAAAATAATGATGTTTGCTGATGATGTCTTACTTACCTTACCCAACTCTAAGGAAGTGTTAGGTGAAGTGTATATAGTAACAACAAATTTCCAAAAAATCTCAGGACTCTCCTTCAACAAATCTAAATCAAAATATTTATTATTAAATAAAAAAAGAACATACAGGTTCCAGTTAATCATATTATTGGAAACCAAGTTTCAACTCTAGACTATTTAGGGATAGTCCTAGGCAAGAATATAGAGGAAACCTTACAGCTTAACTATGGTAAAGCCATAGACATAATCAAGACATTAATAAGCAAATTGAATGATTTGTTTATAACATTTGATGATAGGCTACAACTGATAAAAATTGTTTTCTTACCTAAAATATTATATATAGCACAAGTCCTTATACTTCCACCAGGAAAGAAAATCCTTAAAGAAATCACTACAACTCTGATGAAATTCCTATGGTACCCCAAAAGAAATAGAGTGGCATATTGTCATCATATTCGAAAAGGGCGGCCACGGTGGTGCAGTGGTTAGCATTGCCGCCTCATAGCAAGAGGTTCTCCGGTTCGATCCCCGGCTGGGGTGCCTTCTGTGCGGAGTCTGCATGTCCTCCCTGTGGTCGCGTGGGTTTCCTCCGGGTGCTCCGGTTTCCTCCCACATCCCAAAGACATGCTGCAGGTGGATTGGACACTCTAAATTGGCCCTAGGTGTGCGTGTGAGTGTGCCTTCTGTGGAAGGTTGGGCGCCGGGCTGGCAACTCGACACTGTAAAACTCCACTGCCATTCAATGTGCGGACAAGGTGATCCGCTGTGGCGACCCCTGACCGGGAAAAAGCCGAAAGAAGAAGAAGATTGTCATCATATTCGAAAATGGGAACAAGGTGGGTTAAAATTCCCAGAGACTGAAACTTATATAAAGGCATCTATAATTAAAATACTGATGAATTGGATAAATCCTAGATACTCTTCCAATTGAAAACAGTTACACTCCATTATACTAATGAATGAAAATTATTTATCAAAGAATGCTTTGGTAACTGACAAAGATAACAAGATATGACACTATTTAAGTTTAAATTTGCAGTATAGTACAACAAAATTAACTAAACTTACACTAATAAACAATATTTTTGATGTGTTTAGAAAATGAATTAACACAAATTTAGATATAAAACTGTGGCATAGATTTTTAATACCATTTACTATTACAAGGGATTTCCCTGATAAAACACATAGAGAGATTTTTGGTTTATGGGAAAATAATAACCTATTTTGTTGGTTGCAATGTGTTGAAAACCAACAAGCTTTGAACACACAAAGTATATTGTCAACCTATGGCCTATCCCCTAATGACTGGTTGGTTCTTCAGAGTGTCACAGCATACACTAAGGATCTGTGTAGAATAATACATAACTCATCATTCAAAACCATACCAAAAATTATAAAAAGGATTTTTGGAATTCTATATAATAATATCAATGTTAAGAATGAATTATCATATCTATATAACTCTTTAATTGTCTATAAGACAGCTCCTAAATATTCTTACTGACACTACCTTACTAAAGGGTTTCAAGTATCATTATCATTGGAAGATAAAACAAACATTTTATTTTCAGTTAAACTAACTTCTTACTTACAATTCTGGAGGATTTTTCATTGGAAATTTCTACACAGATCCTTTTTGACACCTGAGAAACTCTCAGAAATTAACCCTTTAAACAACAAGTTATGTCCACTAATGCTGACTGGTCTCATATTTTTTATGACAGTACTAATATTAAACCATATTTGAATGAGATTAACAAACTTCTTCAAGCTATCTTTACTGATATATTTGTTTTGACAAAGTCTTTAATTTTATTGAATGTTGTTAATAGTAATAATATGAAGAAAGATGACCTGTATTTTTGTGGACAATATTAGCAATAGCCAGAAAATGTATAACTAGAAGATGGAACTCTAATGTAGCACCCACAATGGAGTAATTCCTATCATCACTGAATAAATGCATACTAATAGAGAAAAGAACTAAAGAGTTAAGAATGTTTCCTAAGCCATTGCTTAAACGTACATGGAAGAAAGTTTTGAATTTGATTGATACCCTGCAGATGGAACCAAACTCTTCCTAACTATCATAGTTTATATATTAACTTATTATTTAACTAGACATGTTTTTATCTGAATCCTTTTTATCAGGCTGAATGTAAATACTGTAACTAGTTACTGAATGTTATGAATGTATTAAATTATTGTGTTATTTCATCAAAATAAAAATCATTTGAGTAAAAAAAAAAGAAAAAAATTAACTTTGATCATTGGATGGGAGATTGGAAAATTCCGGTCCCTTATGTCTCTGATGGACTGAAGTTGCCAGTAAATAAATTAATCCACAACAAAAATTCACCCCCACATAACCTTGAACTAAATTTTTACTAAGATGCTCCATGGTATAGACATCCAAGGAACTCTGGGATAAAACTGGGTTGAGTGGCATGGCTAGGCTTGTAAAGAACCTGGTGGTCATTAGCCTAGTATGAACCTATGAACTCATGAATCTCTGAACCTCCCTTTAGACAAATTGTTGTGGAGTGTAGATCTGAAACATAGCCTCTATTAATATATGGGGACATAAAAATGAAGTTTTTTTTACTTGGTATGATTGGGTGCTTAAAGATTTATGACACATGAACACATCTTCCACAGTAGCTTTTTCAACTGACTTATTATTTGTGCAAATAGATTTAGTATTTCGGCTATTTCTCATTACATGGGCTTGAAATGTTTCACTGAGACCTTGACAAATTTCTACAATCTGATGTGTATAGGCAGCTTGTGGATAATGCTATATTTTATGGAAGTAGTGTTGGTTAACAATTCTTTTTATTTGTGGAGAATTTTTCCACCTGAATTTTGGTGTGGCAATTGGTGCAGTTACAACGTCTATATGTGTAAATATATATATATATATATATATATATATATATATATATATATATATATATATATATATTTAATTTACTGGCAAACTTGTTTAAGTTTTAAATCAAAATAGAAAAGAGATTTACATTCTTATTCTAGGTTTTGGGGTGATGTATATTTTATGGTCAGGTCCAGTTCAAGAATTCATGTTATATTTATTTATATAATATTTATTTTCTACATCATTGCTCTTGAAATGTACATTTGAAATGATAATTGTATTACGTATTTGGATGTTGAGATGTACATAGACATGACAAACATTTTTCCAGTCTTTTCATATTTAAAACAATGAGTAACAAGGTGACACGGAAAAAAAAAATCAGTAAAAACTAAAAGAAAAACCCAGCCAAGCTAGATTTTCCACTGTGTGATTCCTTAAAACCTCCTGTATGAGATTACATGGGATATATGCAAATGACCCCTTAAGGACATCAGGAGTTTCAGCTATATGACAGTTCTGAATGCCCATGACTCTTTTTCTTTTTAAGTCTGTTATGCTCAAACTCATGCCAATAAAGCCAAATCCCACTAGCTGTAGACATACATGTTTCAGCATTCTTATGACCTCATCAGCGCAGCATAAGTGGACTGTTTGGCTAACGTTTGGAAACACAGGGTTGTTGTACCCAGCTGTTGTCCATAAACATTAGGGTGTCTGCAAAATATCCCAACTAGCAAACTAAAACAATGAGTAACAAGGTCATGCAGAAAAAACAATCAGTAAAAACTAAAAGAAAAACCCAGCCAAGCTAGATTATCCACTATGTGATTCCTTAAAACCTCTTGTATTAGAGGTAAAATGGGATATATGCAAATGACCCCTTAAGGACATCAGGTGTTTCAGCTATGTGGCAGTTCTGAATGCCCATGATCTTTTTCTTTTTAAGTCTGTTATGGACAAATTCAACCAAAAAAAGCCAAACCCACTGATTGTTTTTCTGTGTGACCTTGCTACTCATTGCTTTAGTTTGTTATTTTATTTATTTGCAGTTTGTTAACTGGGAAAGTCCATTGGGCCAAAATAAGTCTGTTTACAATGGAGGCCTGGGAAGAAAAGCTCCATATACAATTATTACAAAGCTAATATCAGAAAAGTTAAGTACAATACAATTTTCAAAACTACTAAAAACACAGTAATATAGAAGACAGAATAATAACATTTGAGCAAGGTGTTGTAACAAAGCATTGAATGAAATTAAAACATAAGTATTTTGGAATACATAAGTATAATTTGGAGTGCAGGCACTTATGCACTCAAAGTTTCACAAGGTAAGAGGTAGGAAGAATTAGAGCAAGAGAGTAGAACAGTGAAAGGTGAATAGGCTGAAGCAAAAAAGGGAGAGGGAGAGGAAATGAAATGAAGGGACTCACTAGGTTGAGTTTTGAGAAAGGAGAAAAAAGGATGGGGGAGCAGAAATGATATAGAGGGAGTCAGGTGGGGTGAGAGGATGAGCATTCCCAGTGAGAAGAGAGATGGGAATGAGCATGGCCTTGAAGGTGGAGTGGTTTTGGGTGATTCAAATGTGGGGGGAGCAAGTGAATTCCATAGGTAAGCGAGGGAGAAAGACAGGAGAAATTGCCCAGGTGGACATAAGAGTTTGTACACTTCAAGGAGATTCTGGTTACTGGACCTGAGTAGTCTGTCAGGATGATGCAAGGTGAGTATGGAGAAGAGGGAAGGGCAGTTAGAGGGTTTTTAAATGAGTTTGTGAGCAGTTAGTTGAATGTAGGAGAGATAGTGGGGGACTTCCAGCCAGTTCAAAGAGTGGAGTACATCACAGTGGTGGGAGGAGGATTTTGTCCCAGTAGGAAACTTAAAGATTTTATTGTAGCAGGATGACAGTTTTGACTTTAGGGAGGATTGAAAGTTGGTGAGGAGAGGGGATGAGGTAGGAAATAGATAGTATATGTTTGGAAGAGGGAGTGAGATAATGGCTGTGATGATACAGCATTCCGAGCTTTTAGTGTGTTTTCTTAATACTAGTTTGTATATGAATGTCAGACATTAAATGTTCATCAATGATAACACCTAGAAGTTTTGTATGGGAGACTATTTCAATGGGAATCTTATTCTGACTGACTATGGAGAAGGAATTTTTATTGATAGAGGTGTTTTTATATGGGATAAAGATCATGATTTTGATTTTGGATGCATTGAGAGCAAGGTGATTTTTCAGCATTCAAGACTTGGTACAAGAGAAGGCATCTTGTGTTAGTTGCATGAGTTTGGGGAGAGATTGAGCATAGCAAATTATGGTGGAATTATCCACGTACTGGCAAGTTTGGTATAGGAATGCACTGATGAAAATTATTAATGAAGATGTTAAAAAGTAAGGGTCACAGTATTGAGCCTTGTGGAACTTCTGTTGGAGTGTGAAGGAAGGAAGAGTTACTATTGTCTGTTAGAAAGGTAATTGGAAAACCAGTTTATACAGGAGGGGGAAAGATTGAGAAGAGATAGTTTGGACAAGAGAAGGTTGTGGGAAACAATATTGAAGGCCTTTGATATGTCTAGGAGAAGGGTAGCTACAATGCTGCCAGAGTCTTTGGTGTGGTTGACGATGTCAAGGAAGGAGAGAAGGGCAGTGGTAATACTATGTCCAGGTCTAAATCCATGTTGAGTTGGAGAAAGAAGTTGATTGGTTTGGAGGTAGGGAAGGAGTTGCAAGTGTATGCATTTTTCAAGGACTTTTGAGATAGGGGACAGGATGGCTATAGGACAGAAGTTGGACATTTCAGTACTGTTGCCTCCTTTGTGAAGGGGAATTATCAACACTTTCTTCCAGAGGAGGGGTACATAGGATTCTTGGATTGAATGGTTACGTATGGTGATAGTAAGGGCTATGGCATTGGCAGCTAGCTTGAGAAAGTTAGATGGAAGGTTGTCTAGGGCATGAGAGCATGGTTTTAGTTTTAGAAGTTTTTTATTGTGTGTAGAGAGATGGGTTGTATGGTAAAGGAGGGGAGATGAATAGTGTTGATGTCAGTGGGACTAGAGTTGAGGGTGTGGGATGAGGGTGGATTAGAAGTGTTATTGGAGAATGATGTGGTGATCTTTGTTATTGAATCAATAAAGAAAAAGTTGAATTGGGTAGCTAAGATATGATCTGGAGAGTTAGGGTCAGGGCAGGGCTTGCCTTTTTTGCCAGGAGAGAGCAGAGCAGATATACTGTTCCAAAAATTTTGGAGGTTGGATCTATGATTGTTTTGAAGCTTGGAGTAGTAGGACTTTCGGTCTAAAGCAATTTGTTTTTTCCCTTTATTACGGAGTTGCTTATACTCAGTAAGGGTGTTAGGTGTTTTAGATTTATGGAAATGCTTCCAATATTTATCTCAGAGATACATGAGTGTAATAGTTGCTTTCGTTAGCCAAGGGATGGGTTTGGTTTTGATCCTTTTAGTTCTGGGGGGAGCAAAGCTATCTAATAGGTTATTAAATGCAGTATTGAAGTATGTAACAGCATCGTGAAGAGGGAGAGTTTTTACAGGGTTCCAGTTCACATGTTTTAGTGAGTCAGAGAAAGCTAGAGAGTTGATGTTTTTTAGAGTACAAGTTGTGATGTAGTTGTGGTGAAGATGGAGGGAGGATGGTGAGCGACGAGCAAAGGAAGGAAGATGATCACTGAGGGAGTTGAGTAGGGTGCCGTAGTCAGAAATGGAGTTGGGGCAAGAAACTAATATCCAGTCCAGAATTCTATCAGAGTTATCGTTATTAAAATTGGTAGGAGAGGTAATTATTTGGGTGTAGTTGTATGGGTTTATATTCTGAGGTGATGTAGGTGATTGCATAGAAGTTTAGTTTATATTTACACCACCTAGGAGTATAGTTTCATTGCTTATGTTGGATGAGAACCAAGAGAGGATATCTTCAAGAATGGGGATGTTATTTCCTGGTGGAATATAAAGAGCAGCTATACATATGTTTTTGTGATTATTAATTTTTAGGAGGGTCAGGGTTAGTTCAGCTGTTGTGAATTGGGGTATAGGCTTGGTAAAGGGTGTCACTGTTAGGGAAGAAGCGAAAAGTAGAGCTACTCCACCACCTTTCTTTAGAGTTCTATCATTTCTAATGATCGTGTAGTTGAGAGGGGTAATTTCAGAATCTTTTATGTGGGGTGTTAACCATGTTTTGGTGATAGAGAAAATGTCAGGATGATAATGGGATAGCCACGCATGAAAGGTAGGAAGTTTACTGCATAAACTTTGGGTGTTAATTGTAGAAACAAAGGAGAGATTTATGGTGAGAGGGTGAGGAAGGCAAGTTAGGGTTAGAAGCATGGTTGACTAAGGGTCCAGGATTAGGATGTATGCCACCAGAGAGGAGGATAGAGATAAGTTGGAGTAGGAGGGAGGCAAGGTCTTTAGATTATCTGCAGTTGGTGTTGAGAGCAGGGTAGCTGGTGAAGTATGGATTGTGAGGGATTGGGACTGTATTACAGATGTGAGGAAGAATCTGTCTAGTAAAGAGGAGAGAGTCATTATAGTAATAGAGGCAAGGAGAGATACAAGTTGAGAGGTGAGATTCTTTTAAGGCATGTTTTGAAGTTGTATGATAGAGAGGGAAGTAAAAAAAGTCAGGTGGTCTGGTAAGATAGAGTAGGCAGCAGAGGAGGAAAGATAGACATATTAATGGTGGAGTATGTGTAGGTTTGATTTGCATGGTAGTGTAAGGTTATAGTATGCAGTGGGGATGTACAGAGGGGAGAAGAAATTAGCAGAAGGCAAACTGGTGTGTGGTCCTTGGTAGTAAGAATGGGGAAGGTAAGAATAGGTAAGGGGAGGGTACTGGGTAGTGGAAACAGGAGGGGTTGGTGGGTAAGGATTTTTCAGATTGGCTGAATGCGAGAGGGGGTGTAGTTTTGGAGTTATAAGTGTAGATACACTGGGGTGGGTGGGAATTGGGGGCAGGGTAGGGGAACAGAGTGAGCCAGAAGGGTGAACAGAATGGGCAGAAGGAAGAAGGAGCAGAAGAGACCAACAAAAACAATCAAGTGATGCAGTCACTCTTGAGCACTCAAAGGTACTGACAAGCTCAGAGGTATGTTACTTATGAGTTAAGGTTTGGTCTAATTCAAGGAGAATTCAACAGGTATGACAATTGTACAAATAACAATGGGAAAGGACAACAGGCCTTACAACTGCAGGGAGCAGGGAAAAAGTATTGAAAGTTACCGAATACAATGAGTGAGAATATATCGCCACCTAATGGCATTCCTGAGAAAAGTAAAATGTAGAATCTACTTATTACAGGGAGTGAAATGGCTGGAGGGGAGAGAGTTAGGAAAAGGGACTGCTGCAGAACTGCTAGTGTGTACACACTGGGTAAGCAATATAAACACCTTAAAATAAGCTTTAACTAAGGTTATTGCACATACATGCAGATGGAGGGGGTTAATTTTCAGAATGTCCCTGGATTTCTTCTTTGGGGAGGTATGTTCCTCAGTCTAAATGGAGCTGTAGAAGGGGGAACCCCAAGAGAAAAATACCCGAGCGAGCTGAAAAAGAGAGAGAAGTACTTTACTATAGAGGCATGGGAGAACTGGGAGAGGTAGTAATAGGATAGGCTGGAGAGATCCAGTTACATGTGATAAGTACAGCACAAAAAAGGGGGGAAGACAGTTCAGAAAGGAAATATGAGAGCAGTTCCTGGGAGAAATAAAAACATTATATGGAAACATCACAGTTCAATGCAATTCAATAGGTAATGGGTGGATATGTAAAAACGAGTTGCTCTAGGAGAACTAACAGCAGCAGGTACTTATTCACTATGCAGTCAACAATACAAAAACAAGTTCCTCTATAAGAACTGACAACAGCAGCTTATTCACTTTGCAGATAACAGATTACAGCAGGAGCTAATGCATTTTACAACCAGAAGTGACCGCAGCAGAAGTATTGCACACAAGGCATTAGTGTAGAAAATACTCTGTATATCTCCCTTTGACCACACCGGTTGTTAGTTGGGATATTTTGCAGACACCCTAATGGTTATGGACATCAACTGGTTACACCAACCTTGTGTTTCCAAACTTTAGCCAAACAGTCCACTTATGCTGTGCTGACAAGGCTATAGGAATGCTGAAACATTCATGTCCACAGCTATTGGGGTTTGGTTTTATTGGCCTGAATTTGTCCATAACAGACTTAAAAAGAAAAAAGTCATGGACATTCAGAACTGCCATATAACTGAAACTCCTGATGAGTTATTTTTTTATATCACATACATTTATACATTCATTATTATTTTGTCCCAAAATAGTCACTTGCAATTCCAATGGATTACCATCATGAAATCTTTAAAAGTGAAAGGCTATAGGACTTTACACCCTACCCTCTTTGATGTCCTTAATATGTTCTTTTAAAGGGGAACTATATAAGCTGCTTCAGGGTACAGCCATGGGGACAGCATTTGCCCCCATGTATGCAAACTTATTCATGGGCCTATGTGAATCTTTATATATTTATAATATTGATTTTTTAAATAAATTTGTTGTTAAATATTTTAGATTTATAGATGACAGTTTTTATTTGTGCAGGGGGACGTGATAGTGTACGGGAATTTATACAATGTTTACATAGGAAGAGATTTGGTATTTGTTTTGATGGCTTACAGGTGGGAATAAAATGAATTTTGTAAATATTTCAATGGAAGGTATGGTTAATGGCACTATAAAAACAAAATTTTTAGAAAATTTGAACAGTATAATCATATTTTACATGGTCAAAGTCATCACCTCCTCACACTCTAAAATCTATACCTTTGGCAATTTCCTAAGAATAAAAAGATTATGCAGTGATGAGGATGATTGTCAGCAAGAAATGGGGAAAGCCATCCAAACGTTTTGTAATAGGGATATGAAACAGAGGTAGTTTGAGATAGTATTAGGAAATAATGTGAGTGGTATAGTGGTTGTGATCAGTATATGAGAGAGAGAGAGAGGAGAGGAAGAATAGGTAACAGAATAGAGGTACAGGAGGAAATATTTTTTCTTACAAAATATACCTTATTTTCTGAGAGGTCAATCAGTTTAGTGAAATATTTTTGGGACATTCTGGAGAGATGTAGAAATTTAGATTCTATTAGTAAAAATCATCCTCAAATTTCT
Source organism: Protopterus annectens (assembly GCF_019279795.1). Taxonomy (NCBI): domain Eukaryota; kingdom Metazoa; phylum Chordata; order Ceratodontiformes; family Protopteridae; genus Protopterus; species Protopterus annectens. Next base: position 1,661,451,442 of record NC_056728.1, on the reverse strand, counting down.
TATAGGAGGAGGAAGAGTAAGAAGTATTAAAGATTTTGTGGTGCATGTTAGATTTAGTATGCCTAAGGTGAGGAGAAATGATGAGCTTAAGTTAAAAGGAACCTTTCCTTGTGGGAAGTGTTCATGTTGTGAAATTGTACTTAATAGTTTTTTAGAAATGTGAAGAAGTTTCAGGCAAAAGGTATTTTTGGATGTGAAAGCGAGGGGGTGATATATAGTCTAAGATGTCCATGTAATACATTTTATGTAGGGGAAATCAAAAGAAGTTTTTCTGCAAAGTTAAAAGAACATATTAGGGACATCAAACAAGGTAGGATGGGAAGTCCTATAGCCCTTCACTTTCAAAGATTTCATAATGGTAATCCATTGGGATTACAAGCGACTATTTTGGAACAAATTAATAATGAATGTATAACTGTATGTGATATAAAAAAGAAGCTGTGGAAAAAGGAATCAATTTTTATTTTGAAATGCAAAACTTTATCCCCTAGAGACCTTAATATGGAATGTAATTGGAAATGTCTTTTGCAATTGATTTTTAATTGTTTTAATTGTTTAACTATGTCATTGTAAAATTGGTGTGGCTATTTAAGGGGTGTATGTGAAAACATATACTCCTAACAACCGAGATGCTAGAGATTTCATGTTTCTGCTTGTTGTTTTAATAAAGTAATTCAGTGTTTTAGGATAAATGGCCATCTCATTTTTTCATGGTTTTGGTTTGTTTTTGCCATTGGTGGTTGTATACACTTAAAGGATCACCTAACAAGGAGTTGGCTATGCTCTTACAACTCTCCTTAGACAATTTAAATGCTGCCTCTCTCTCAGCCTCTTTACCTGGGCCTCTCTGCTCTATATGTAGCCTTGCTATTCACTAAGTAATTCTTATACTCCTCATGGTATAACCAAAATCTGGTCTACTGCATTTTAAACTTCAAAGTACCTCCTATGCTTATTGTCAACCTCAGAATATACAAAACATTTTCTGTTATAGACATAAAGCTTTGTAGCAAATTGCATTATAATATATTTATCTAAGTTCAAAATGTTGACCAGAAAATATCTACATTGCAATTGTTCAGCAACAAACTTGATGCATGCAAAAATAATACTTAAAAAAACTGAAGAAAAATATTATCCCTGTACCCCTCATGTGGGGATCTGCACCCCCACCCCCTGCTAACTATATTTACTAACTCTAAGATTACACATTATCAGGAAATGGCATAGTTCTCAGTCCCAAGAACTGACATTCTGATTAGTTTAAGTTTTGTCAGCTAAACAGTTGTTGACTAAAATGTCAATTGACAAAATTCAGTTTTCCCATATATCTATAGAGGTGTTCATTTGGTCAGCCTGTGCATTGTTGACCCACATTGGTCGACAGATGCAAATGGTAGACAATTAAATGAAATCAACAGTCTCCATAATAAGGGGATATGCTTTTAACCTGGGAATTGTTTAATCTCAGAGTTAATATATACATATATATATATATATATATATATATATATATATATATGCATATATATATATATATATATATATATATATATATATATATATATATATATACACACACACACACATACATATATGTATGGGGTCTATATTATAAGATTGATGGCTGAAAACATTGAACACCATCTGGTCGACACCATATGGTTGATGTCTTCAAACGTCGACCTTACAAAAAGATCCAAAAAAAAAAAAGAAAAGAAAAAAGTACCCTAACAGGTTTAAGCAGGGAGGCAAGACCCCCTGCACCCCCACCTCCTACTACTTAAATATACCAACTCTGAGACCGCACTACATTGTAGTAAATAGAAATCTCCCCTTACAGAGATTTCCATTTACGCATTTGAGATTCTCAGCATTCGCTATTCTCATGTCGACAATGTCAGATTCGACATTGTCGGCATTCGAGAATATAATATAGACCATATATATATATATATATATATATATATATATATATATATATATACACACACATATACATATGTGTGTGTATATATATATATATATATATATATATATATATATATATATATATATATATATATATATATATACACACACACACACATACACACACACACACACACACACACACACACACACACACACACACACACACACACACACATACACACATATGTATATTAACAATTATCAAGGGGTGTGGGTCGTGCATCCCCCTTGCAAAACCACTTTTCTTTACTTTGCATGTTCCAAGGAATAGCTATAGAATGTTGTTACATTTGTCGACATAAAGCATGTCAACATTTACAACTTCGACAGCTTAGAACGCCGACAATGAGAACACCGATGCCAGAAGATCGACAACTGAGAAGACCGACGGATGAAAACCCCGACGCTGAGAACACCGACATGGGAAAAGGCTGTGTAAGTATGCGGTAGTGACAGACGTTAGGGTGCGAGTAAGGTAAGTGTGCGATATTGACGGTCTGTAGGGATAGGGGTGGGTTAAGTGAGTTAGGGTTAGGGCGCGGGTTAGGTGAGTGTGCGATAGTGACAGTCTTTGGGTTAGGGGTGGGTTAAATGAGTTAGGGTTAGGGCGCAGGTTAGGTAAGTGTGCGATAGTGATAGTCTTTGGGTTAGGGGAGGGTTAAGTGAGTTAGGGTTAGGGCGCGGGTTAGGTGAGTGTGCGATAGTGACGGACCTTAGGGTTAGGGTTTGGGTTAAGGTTGTAGATAGTTGTGTATGTGAGGTTTAGTGTGGGTTTGTAAGGATTTTGATGTGCTTGTGTTGTGTGTGTGCTGTTTGGACAGGGGATTTGTTTTGTTTGTTGATTGTCGGGATTATGGTGTGTCGGGCATGTGAGGTTTCGTGTTTGTGAACTGTCGGTTATGTGGTGTTGGTGATTTCGTTGTCGGTGTTGTGGTGTGTCGGTGTTGTCAGGTAGACCCATATATATATAATCTATATATCTCTCTCTCTCTCTCTCTCTCTCTCTCTCTATATATATATCTATATATATCTATATATATCTATATCTATATATATATATATATATATATATATATATATATATATATATATGTCTGTGTGTCTATATGTATGCATATATATATATATATATATATATATATATATATATATATATATATATATATATATATGTGTGTGTGTGTGGGGTTGTGTCATTTTGTTTAAAAGGCAGAATATCTAAACACAACTGATCAAACAAAATTATTTATATGACACATATTTATATATTCACACACACACACACACACACACACACACACACACACACACATACACACACACACACACACACACACACACACACACACACACACACACACACACACACCCACGTGCGCACACACACACAGATCTATATCATTACTTTGACTACTATCAGCAAGACAATTTAATACACTGCATGTCATGTACATCCACCAATACTGAATGCTCATATCTCACAAATGCCAGACCTCCATCCCTCACATGTAAAAACACATACTACACTTTTCATAAAGACCATTCCCCTCACATAAATACAAAATATAAGCATAACTCATTGACACTCCAACTACAAAAACAAACTCTTCTCACTCGTGCTAAATACACATTTTCAGCAGCAAATGTGCATAACCAATTACACATCTGCACACACTACACACACAGTATACAGACACAAATATCATTTAACCCCTCAGCTTCTACTGCAAAGACACACTTAAAAAAAAATCCAAACCTGCTCGTACTAATCTACAGTAAACACCGTTCCCATACTACTCGTGACAGCAATATATTATGTTACAATAACTTTCACAGCTTTGCTTTCAATTAAAAATCTCTCCCATTTGTATGAGTAAGTTTGGCTGTAGAAATAGCCAGAGAGCACAGCTTCTGTGTTCTGTAACTCATATAATGCAGTCTGAGTAATAGAATTATTGCATTCCTGGCAGTTAGAAGTTCATGCTCACTGTATAACACTGTAACATTTAGACCTCCTAAAGACCTTGGTCAATAAAAACAAATGTGTGATCAGCTCTCATGTATAAACTCTGGCACATCTCTGATATTATAACTCATTCTTACTTTAAATCTAGAACTATCTTCCTGTAGTGTTATAGAAATGATCAAGTTAAAGTAGCCTTTGTGTAGATATTTAATGTCAACTGCAGTGGTGGTGCTGCGGTAGAGTTGTCGCCTCACAGTAAGACATTGCCCTGTTCGATTCTCAGCTAAAGCGTCTTCTGTGTGGAAGGTTGTGTGTCAGGGCTGGCAACTCGGTACGTAAAATTCTACTGCCAATCATTAGCGGACCGGAGTTCTGCTGTGGCGACCCCTAACCGGGAAAAGCCAAAAGATACAACAGTCTCACAGTAAGTAAAATATTTATTTAAAAAGATGGGAACAAAACAAACAAAACAATAATACTGTTAAAGGTAAGAGAATAACAGGAAAAAACAAGATTTCAGAAGGATAACATATCAATAGGAACTGATTCCTTTATTTGCAGTCTAGCCTCCCATATCCCAGTGGACAATTTCTGCATTAAGCATAGATAATGCTCCTGATGTTGTTTCTACAAAAATACTAATGAGGTGATTGGCTACAACACAATGTCGCTAATGATAAACTACCAAGTTGATAAAAAAGTAGGAAAAGAGTCATCAGATAAAAAAGTAAGAAAAGAGTTATCAGCCTCCTTGTTCTTTTGAGGATATATAGTAAATCCCTGCAGCCAACTGGCCTAATGAAGAGTGAATCAGCATTTTGCTCCCTTCATGTCTCTTTGAATGTCATGCAGTAACAAAGATTCAAGCAGACAGGGGCCAGATATTTTGCTAACAGAATGAAAAGAGTGGCTAATGATATTGCCTAGTTCTGGGCAGGAGTTTGGGGATGTGATTTAAAAAAAAAATACCTTTGATCATACCATCATGTGAACAGCAGCCTTTTACTCATTTCAGCCCACAGATCCTGCTTCAACCACAGGGAAAGGGAAATAAGAAAGGTAATTATAATATGTCATTTACTTCCATTCCCTGTGAGATGATAGCAGTTGCCTAAAGCAATTACTTTGGTGGGGAGAAGAGTGCCTCTGTCTCAGCTAGATGATGTCTGCACTACACAATGCAGGTCATCTACTCACAACTGGGCAATCATTTTCAGAAAAGCTTGTAATTAGGTCGTAAAAGGGATACAAACAAGATGAAGCAAAGAGGCAGCTGTGTATGCCAAAAGCAATTTGGCCTTCTCCTTTGCAGCTCTAACATGTTTCCTTCCTTTTTATTAAAGCTGTGTAATATATTGTGTCACCTAGTTATGGATGGTAACGGGGAGACAAGTGCTTAACTTCAACAGAATTTGATTTTCCTTTTTATCTGCCAACACAGTGGTAACAGTACTCCCCCTTTCTTGTTCTGTGTTATGAAATGTGTATGCAGCAGGCTTTTGTGACACTGAATTCCTGAATTTCTGATACAAAAGGATAAATAAATGAAAGGTAACAGAGCTGGAGAAATGCAAATAATCTCTCAGTCCATCAGTCTAACTGTCTGCCTATCAATCTATCTCATCTATGTATCTATCTATAGTGCCATCCATCTGTATTACTAACAATCTATATATTAGTTCACTTGACTTCCAGTATTTGTCTGCCATTGTGTTTTCTTTTTCTGTCTCTTTCTTTCTCTGCATCTATGGCATTAGTAACACAACTAAAAACCTGCATTTGATCTTATTGGAAAAGGGGTCCAGACTGTCATTAATGATGGAGTATTTCAATTAGTGGTTGTAAAAGCCCATAACGCCTTGCAAGTGCTCATCCATGCAGTTTTTAGAAACTACATTTGAGCAACAGTTAAATAGAACTTAAATGTGAATACACTATCAAGGGAAGAGTTAACTGCCTTACAAAGAAGCTGTAATTCATCAGTGATAAAATGTTAGGATACCATTGTTATCATATCATCTGCATAGTGAAACAAGCTGGATTCCAAAATATTTAGCTTACAAGTAGTTAAGTGTCATAGTGTGAAGTGCTGGGCAATGTTATGTCATCCAGCGCAATAGCATGCTAGAATGCTTCAGAAGGTAGTTTTTATCAGTGCCTGGAACATTCACATTGCCCATATCACCTTTCTGGCCTTTAAATGTTTTTCAGTGATGGATATAGCAAAGACCATAGTCAAAAACAAGTATTATTGTCAATGAGAATGTATTCTTTTAGCATAAAATTACATAGAGTTTCAGTAAGTTTAAAGGATTTTTTACCTGAATTTGGCCAGAAGGTGATTTATATATATGGACGTTGCCTTTAAAACATAGCTGACAGACCCATGTTATGGAAGTGGGATGCTGTTAGCAGGTAAGAGTGCTCCAACAGTGAATGAACATGTAAGCAGGTGAGGGAAAGGACAATGTTGACCTGTCTAGCTCATATAAAATTACACAAAAACTTACAGTATCTTGAAGTCAATAGTTTTAATATGTATTTCATCTATCCATCTATCAATCAAACCATTTATCCACATACCAATTTTCTACAGCACTTACCATGGCAAAGGTCATAATGAGAAGAAGGTCAGAATGGTTGATTAGATTTCCTTATCTCCAGGAAAAAGTCTTCAACTTGTCCTCTGTGATGTCAGCTATTCCAGGCAACCTGAGAGATATAATCTCTCCAACAAGTTCAGAGTTTACCCCAGGGTCTCCTCTCAGTCAGCTAACTGGTATGCCTTTGGAGGCAGGTGTCCAGAGGGTATTCTCAGTGAGTGCCTAGCACGTCAACTAACTCCTGTCATGCTAGAAAAGCAACTGTGGCTCCATTCAGGGATAGTCTTGGATTTCAGTGCCTTTATTCTTTCACAGAGAATGAGGCCAGCTAACCTACAATGGAACATCATTTGTGATTATTGTATCTGTGATTTCTTACTTTTACTCAATACTAATAGCAGAAAATGGGGACATAAAAGGGCTAGTGAACTGACAGCTTCTGCCTATGGTTGAGATCTTTGTCAGCATATTCCGGCTCAATGTCTGCAGTGCTGCTGTTGTTATATCTGTCTGCTGCTCAGTTTCCTGACCTCTTCTACCTTTACTCATGAACAAGATGTTAGGATCCTTAAACGTCTCAGCCTGAGGTAGCTCCTGAACTGCAAATCACAATCAAATTCTTCATTGGTGAGAAGCATCATCCCTGATTTGAAGGTGCTGATTTTCATTTAACACTGCACATGGGAGAACACAGTCACTTGAAGTGCAGAGGACAACATTGCCTGCAAACAACAAAGATCACCAGATTGGTAACCCTGAAGACCTTGGCTGCATCTTGACATCTTGATCATGAGAATCATAAACAGGAGGGGGTCAGGACACATCCTTTGTAGAGTCCATGAATGTATCTAAAGTGGGCACATCTCTCATTCCTCCAATACAGAGAGTCTTTACAATGCACCTGCAGCCACTTGACCCTTGATGTTGTAGAACCTCCCATAAGATAATCAGGGACATGGAGTGATTTGTGTTCTGCATGTCAACAAAACACTCATGGGCAGTACTGGCAAATTACCATGAACTCTCTTATAATTGCAAAGACAAAGATGGTTCAGTTAAGGAATCAGATATTTCTAGCTGTATTGTCTAATGGACTCAGTATGGTACTGTTTTTCATTTCTTACTTCTATCTTTATATTTTGTTTCAGTTTGTGGTGTGTGTAGTATTTTTGTAGAATGTGCGTGAGTGTGTGCATGTGTGTATATATATATATATATATATATATATATATATATATATATATATATCTGTGTGTGTGTGTACTATATATATTTTTATTAAAGAAAAACAATATAACAACAGTAACAATAACTGTTAACAGTCAAGAGAAATACAAATTGTAACTGGTCATCACTAAACACATGAGTAAGATATTAAAACTGAGTGAACGCGTAGCTGAATACTGAATTATAGCATAATAAAAGACCTAACATTGAACATATTATAACTTACTAACAACAGATTTTAAACTAAACTGAACTAGACTATTGCATGTCAGTTATCAAAATAGAAAAATACAGATTAGTATGATAAGGAGAAATTATACGGAAGGGAGGCGGTGGGTGAGTATGTATAGAGTAGAAATACAATAAATGCTTAATTATAGTTTAAAATCAAATTCATTGTAAATCTGTAGAGTACATTCCCATAAAGTCTGTGTTTCAGTCACTCTATTCTCTATATTACTAAACAAAAGGCAGGAAGATGTATTATTATATTTCTGTTTAGATAAAAGCACAGCTTATCTTTATAAAAAATCATTAAACCAGGTACATTAATATCCCTAGATAAGCACCATTTAGATCCAATATATAACTATTACTGAAAGTTGAATAAGCCACAGTTTCTGGGAAAAAGGCAGTCTGATTTCAACAGGGAGAAAGCCTAGAATCCATAAAGATGGTTCCTTTAGGGAAGTGTTCTGACAAGACTGCAGAAGCCAGCTCTGACATAACTCACCAGAGCAGTCATAGGGCATTTCCAAAAAAAAAATATGAAATTCATTACTAATATCCATTGCACATACAGAGCTCATCCCTGAATATCCTCCCTCTGATAATTTAGCTGGTGTCCAGTATCCCTATGTCTGTGTCTATTTTTGATATATGCATTCAGTGTATTTGTTCTGTATTTTTGTGAACAGGGATGAGGTACGGGTTGAGTTATACTGACTAATAGAGCATGTAGAATAGAGGTAAATGCTTTATGAAATAAATATCCTAGGATTCAGAAAGATTTTCACTACTGACATAAATTACTTAACTGCAAGTAGGTCAATTTAAACAATGGTGAGAAATTCAATTTAGAGATGGCTATGGCTGCAATGCAAATAAACTCATTATCAGCTCATCAGCATATCTCTTAATCACCCTTGTTTACCACTACAGCTTTCAGACCGGTGACAGTGGTGGTGTTAATCACCCTTGGTTAACACTACCATTTTCAGACCTGTGACAGTGGTAGTATTAATTACCCTTGTTTAGCACTACCGTTTTCAGACCTGTGACAGTGGTAGTGTTAATTACCCTTGTTTAGCACTACCATTTTCAGACCTGTGACAGTGGTAGTGTTAATTACCCTTGTTTAACACTACCATTTTCAGACCTGTGATAGTGGTAGTGTTAATCGCCGTTATTTAACACTACTGTTTTCAGAACCATGACACGTTAATCAACCTTGTTTATTACTACTGTTTTCAGACCAGTGATAGTGGTGGTATTAATCACCCTTGTTTAACACTATGGTTTTCAGACCTGTGACAGTGGTAGTGTTAATCATCGTTGTTTAACACTACCATTTTCAGACCAGTGACAGTGGTGGTGTTAATCACCCTTGTTTAACACTATGGTTTTCAGACCGGTGACAGTGATAGTGTTAATCACCGTTGTTTAACACTACTGTTTTCAGACCTGTGACACTAGTGGTGTTAATCACCCTTATTTAACACTATGGTTTTCAGACCTGTGACAGTGGTAGTGCTTACCCTGGTAGCCCATGTATCACTTTGGCAAAGGCAGCCCCAACACTTACTCAATCCATTCAGACATCCATGTACGTGAAAATGCACACACACACACACACACACACACACACACACACACACACACACACACACACACACACACACACACACACACACACAAAAATCCAACATCAAACAAGCCCTGTAAAGTTGATTGCACTTACAGACATATTCACCCATTCACAAGCATGCATACTTTAACACACACACACCCGACAGAGCGCACATGTGTACACACATACAAATGCACACACACACATACACACACTTGTCCTGCTTCATTCATGCCCCCAGAGATGTGCCCACACACATCCACAAATGTATATACACATACTAACAGGCAGTTACACTCCCAGGTCTTGCTAATCTTAACTACATCTTGACTGCTTTCACTGGAATCATTAGAGTGAATGGGAGACCTCTGTCTTTTGACTTCATTATTTTTTTCCTCCAAATATGGAAATTTACACAGCAGACTGATTTTATGAATCACTCAGCAGTGCAAATGAGAAGCCACTGGTATTTCCATGGAGAGCATGTGGCTAGCTAGCCCCCACCATGCAGTGGCTCCCACTAACAGGAAACCACACTGATAGGGAAATCTGTGAATCCAAAAGACTCATTATGAGGATGAAACATTCTTGTATTAAGGTTTCTGACTTGCAGTAAGCTTTTTGAATCCCAGCCATAAGAGTGGTGATAAATTCTTTATGACATGGGTAGAGTGGTGATAAATTCCTTATGACATGAGTGGCACTGTTCTCTGGCTCAAATAAAGTGTATTTTCATCACATCCTTTATCAGTGCACATTGTTAGAATGTGTTCTTATTCTAACAGTAAATTTTGGATACATTGCAAAATAAAAATACATATTTGGTGCACAGTATAATTTTTTTTTGGTCTATATTACATAATCAAAAATGAACTTAGTCAAACTGGATTTAATATTGAAATTCACTTCATCAAGCTTTTGATAGTGAGATTGGGGTACAGTGAAGATTAGAAAATTTGCCATTTCCTTACTGTAGTGTGATCTCGGAGTTGGCATATTTAATTAGCAGGGGTGTGGGGGGTGCAGCCCCCCCCCACAGGACTGAGTTTGATGAAGTGAATTTCGATATTAAATCCAGTTCGACTACGTTAATTTTCGATTGTGCAATATAGACTCAATTTTTTTTATCTATAATCTTTGCTCCTTATAAAAAGTTATCTCCACACTTGGCATGTCACTAATACTTTATCTATATCCATAACACATGATCAAAGTTAGTAGCATTCCTATAAACCACCTCCCCATATTTGTATTACTCACTAAAAGAAACACATTGCACAAGCAAAACTCAGACATATATAACCTTTATATATGCATATCAAAAAAATTAAAAACAGAAAAAAAATGGCACAGACCAGATTTCACATTCATTTTAATATGAAAAATGTAACTTGCCACACTTTACACTCAGAATACACACAAGTGCCCCAAACCAACACGACCCATGATGCATATCAAACTCTAGAAATTTATAGAATTTTATTTACATTTGAATGAAATATGCTACATTAAAAGGATAAAAAATCAGACTAAAACACTAACCACAGCTAACCAATTATTCTCTTTCTGATAGCAGACTGCTGAAAATATATGTGATGCATATAAGCAGATGGTACACTGTGCCAGTGGTGTGCTAGTTACGTATAAAAGTGATGCGTTTCTATTACTAGTTACTTTTCAGTGAAAATAATATATTACTATTACTTATTACTTTTCTAAAGTAATGCGTTACTTTTACATAAGTATATTTTATCAATTATAATATTGAGATTTACTCACACAAGTAAGCACATGCATACAAGGGTATTATTAAAGTTGTATACACAATTTTATGATAATGAATAGCATTTAACAGTTGAAAAACTCTAGCAGACTAATCTTTCTAGCTGGGCAACACAATGGTGCAGTGATTAGCATTGTCACCTCATAGTAAGAGATTCTCTGGTTCAATTCTTGGCTGGGGTGCCTTCTGTTCAGTCTGCATGGGTTTTCTCTAGGTGCTTCTGTTTCCTCCCACATTCCCAATACATGATACAGGTGGATTTGACATTGTAAATTGGCCCTAGGTGCTTGTGTCTGTCTACTGAGGAAGGTTGGGTGCCAGGCTGGCAACTTGATACTGTAAAACTCTACTGCCACTTGTTCTGCAGACTGATAATCTACTGTGGTGACCCCTAATGGGAGCAGCTGAAAGGAGAAGAAGATGACTAGTCTTCATACATAGTGAGTCACAAATAATAATTAAACCAAACCATACACAGCCAGCAGCACAAGACCTATAAAAACCTCTCACATTTTGTCTATTTTCAGCAACTAAATATCAAAACCTGAAAAGAATGTGAAATAGAACATGACAAAAAATTGTCAAGACAAAAGTTGGTTGATCACAGATCCACCCAAGAGTCCTGCTTGGTGCAGTGAGTTGGGGTGTCAGGTGTTAAACCAATGAGTGGTGAATTGGATTCCAATGGATGGCAGTATGGAGAACCAATGGCGTTTATTATAAGGCAAGGTAAGGATATGATCTCTAGCAAACTAGAATTGTCCCAGTGTTAGGGGGTGTCTTAGTGTGTGAAAGTCCAACAGTATCAGGGCAGGGACAGAGTCTGGTCATCATTAGCTTTCACCTCCTTACAGTGCTAAAAAATGAAGTAAATTATGCTCCAGACTAATTCTAATGATCTATTATGACTCATACCTCTCAACCTGGAAACATCAAAAATCTGGACAAAGGTCCGTGAAAGATAGGCACAACTGGTCAAAAATCTAGACATTAATCAACATAAAATTTGCATGTATAATAATGTAACTCTGCCCATTCTGATGGAATTGTGGGATACCAACATTCAAATAATTGTGAACATGTTCCTCAATTTAACATTAACTCTGAAAATATACAGTCACACAGAAGCACCAGTTATAGTCCCTTTACAGCATTAACAAAAAATTCTTAAGGGAAGTAGTAAGCAATAGGCATGTAAAACACTTTACATTCTACTTTCTGCCCATCCACACTTCTAGCATATACACACTGATGTCACATTAGCTGCACCTTTACAGAAATTCATTAAAATAACATACATCAGTAACTGTAACGTATATTAAAGAATTGTGCACTCTGTTAGGAAACTAAAATCTGTCATAACAATCATTGGTATAACAAGCCACTGTTGTTGTCAACATGTGGGTATCAGGCCAATCTGATCAATCAATAAAATAAATCTGATTCAAAAACCTTCTACTCTTGCAGTTATGTGAATACTGCATTAGTAGGTTTTGTAAATGAATCTGGTAGTGCTGATGCTGGGCACTGACTCATACCTCTAACTGTCGCCTAAAGGCAGGACACCGGTGAACTGGCAATCCCCCGAATTGTCTGTGAGTATATATAATATGATAGATGTATTTGTGGGTGCGAGTGTGTGTGTGTGTGTGTGTGTGTGTGTGTGTGTGTGTGTGTGCCCTCTTATAGATTGGCACTGTACCCATGATTTGTTTGTCTACCTTGCACCCACTGCTTGCTATGATGGGTTGCTGCTCCCTCACAACACTGAACTGGTTAAATTAAATATCAGAGAATGACTGAATAACACAGTAAGGTAATGTTTCTGTAATGGATAAAATAACTAAATTGTAAAGCAGTAGTGTTGTACTCATATATGTAGAAGCTGTAGCAGTATTGTTCTTTAAGAGTTCAGCAATGTGTGCTTAAAATACCACTTTAATAGTATTGTAAACATTTTCAGAGTGGAATGTGATGTACTGTTAAATGTCTTGTTTTATTAAGCAGCACAAATAATACCACATATATGTAGTGAAACAGCTGTGATCAACACTGAAACATGTGATGGGAAACATTTGGTTGGCAATATATGTATACCAGCATCAAGAGTGTGGTATCTTGGGGAATTAAATTTGTTCTGTGGTACGGTTATCTCACACTTAACATAATTAAGTAGCACGGGTATGGAGGAGACCCTTGCTGTTTGCAGCATTCCTCTTTGATAACTGCATCAATTAAAATGGATCAAAGACTAGTATAGTGGGAGGACAAAAGCTCAAAAATAGGGAGTGAATTTAAAATATTGCTCTTATAAACTTAGAAAGCTGATAGAGTGACAGGATTTGTGTTAGTATGCTTTTTATCAAGGATATGAAATCTGAAATTCGTATATGTTACTATTTAGTGACTTCAGTCCTGCATGATTTATCAGAAAACCCCAAATTTTATGAGAAAAAGACCAAAACTTCCTCTTCTTCTTTCAGCTTTTCCTGGTGAGGGGTTGCTACAGCGGATTGTATGTCCGCTGATGATTGGCAGAGGAGTTCCACGGTGTCGAGTTGCCAGCCAGGCACCCAACCTTCTACAGAAGGCACATACATGCACACACTCACACCTAGGGCCAATTTAGAGTGTCCAATCCACCTACAGCATGTCTTTGGGATGTGGGAAGAAACCGGAGCACTCGGAGGAAACCCACGCGACCACACGGAGGACATGCAGACTCTCCACAGAAGGCATCCCAGCCGAGGATCGAACCAGGGAACTTCTTGCTGTGAGGTGACAACGCTAACCGCTGCACCACCATGGCTGCCCTGAAAAAGATCAAAACTATTAGGCTGAATATGGACAGTTGAGAGGTATGTTACACACACACACACACACACACACACACACACACACACACACACACACACACACACACACACGTACCTTTTCTCTGCTTTCACACAGCCACAGACTTATACATACACCTTTCTTTTTTTCTCAAAATTTTTTTTATTTTTCAAATACATTTGAATGAATTCCATAGTATTTATACATAACATCTTAAATAACTATGTTCACTATTTACATTAGCCTGACACTATAACAGATCTTAATGTATACAGTTACTTTATAAGTATGTCCAATCCATTATCAGAGTATCTGATCAATTATTGTATTATGTCAATCAATGATAAGACTTTTCCCCAAGGGTTGTTGATAAATGGCTTTGGATAAATTTTTAATGCTTTAATTTTAAGTTCCAATAATGCTGTGGTCTTCAGTAGGCTGTAGAAGTCTTCCAAAGTTGGTATTGTGTTTGTATTCCATCTTCTTATTATACACTTCCTTGAAATTGCAAGTACAGTCCATACTAGATATATGTTTGACCTATTCAAATGAGGACCTTTGTTCACATTTACTAATACAAGAGCTTTAGTTAAATAAAATGATCCATTAAATAAAGTTTGTAGAAAGTTATTGATACCATTCCAAAATGACTTAATTTTAACACAATCAAAAAAAAATGTGGTTTAAATCTGCATTGTTTATTTGCTCACATCTCCAACATATTCCTTTTATGGAAGAACAAATTTTACTGATTCTGTCTGGGGTTAAGAATGCTTTGTGCAAGCATTTCCAATTAAAAATGTTCCAGTATCGTGTAAAGGATATATATTTTATTGATAATAAGATATTTGTTTTAATATCTTCAGTTAACTGTATCGAGTGTCCTTTTGTTATGTATTACAAATATGAAGTTTTGGGTGTTGTTTTATAGTTTATCAATATTTTGTAACATTTTGAAATAATGTTTCCCATGTCAAAACCATTATATATAATTCCATATATGTATTTCATAAATTTAGGTGTTTCTTTAAATGAAGAATTTTTAATTATTCTACTTAAATCTTGCGAATATGACAGAATACTCTGTAAAGTTATCCAGTCCTGTTGTGGAATTTTGTATGTTGTTTTTATTCAAACAAACTGAATGAGGCTCACCACAGCAATAAGAATCAAACCAACGATTTAATGTTCATATAAAATCACAAACTGCAGTAACAAAAAAGTAAGCGCTTTCACGTTACAAGAACGCTTCTTCAGACTTAAAACCACTGCTATCTAAACTCTTATTTATAATACAATCAATCTAGTTAATTCAATCATTGATCAATTCATCAGAGAAAATTAGTTAAAAAAAGACTTAAAGCAACAACTTCACTACTAACTTTGTATACATAAACACATTACTATAGAAGTTAAACAAAAATCAAACAAAAATAAAAATAACAATAAAAAATAACAATAAAAACTCATGCTTTCATTAACAATTAATATATATAGGTATAAAATATCTATGTATAGGTATATACATCTACATAAATACTAATAAACTGTAGATATGCACATATAGTAAAACAATATAGTGAAACTAATGCATACAGGGGCGCACTGCTAGAAATGGTTTAAGAGAAACCTTCTCATTTAAACCATGTCCCCTATAACTCTGCACCTAATAATCCATCTATTTTCACGTTCTTCAGTAAAGTTCCTTATATTCCCTAACCTATTAGTTTCTTTTATTAGTTCAATAACATTAAAATTAAATTTATGCACTTTCCCAAATTCTATTGTATGTCGTGCTAAGGCGTTATGCTCATCTCCCTTACTAATGGCATATAAATGTTCCCTAATGCGCTCCTTTAAGCTCCTATTTGTTTTGCCTACATAAAAATGTGTACAAATTTGACAAACGGCTAAATACACTAGATTCCTAGACTTACAGTCAGAATAGAAATCAAATTTATATTCACGTCCTGTATCAGGATGTGTAAAAAACTTACTTCCTGATAAATATGTACAGTAATTACAGCTTCTACATGGAAGTGTGCCCTGTCTATCTGTCTCCAAACCCTTTTTATCACTCCTATTTTCATAGCACAATAACCTCTTTAAAGATTTCATATTCTTATAGGAGAAGCTGGGTTTATTACCCACTATTCGGGTTATTCTTTCATCAGTAGTCAATATACCCCAGTTTTTCTGTATAACATTTCTAATTATATTATTCATATTAGAATACTGAATAGTTACCCTATGTTTATTAACATTTTTATTGTCATTCTTCACCATATTCTCACTATTCCTAAATAAATAAGGTTTACCTTTACCTCTTCTTATTGTTTCATTAACTTCATAGACAGCATCAGCTTCATAATTGCTATATCCCCTTACTAAAAAATCATTCCTCAGCATGTCCTGTTTCTTACTATAGTTATAACTATCTGTAGTAAGACGTGACATTCGTAGAGACTGTCCTTTCACAATATTACCATATAAATGTTTAGGGTGCATACTGCTTCTGTGTAGGATATTGTTCCTCCAACACGGTTTCCTATAGATTTCAGTATGAATTTCATTATCTATCTTAATTATTTTCACATCTAAAAATTCTATTGTCTCATGGGAGTACTTCTGTTCAAACTTCAAAAAATCAGTTGTCCCATTAATGTAGCCAATGAATTCATTAAGTTCCATTTCAGTACCTCCCCATGTTAAAAACACATCATCTACAAAACGCTTATAAAACTTTATGTGTTTGCTAAAATTCACATGTGATAGAACAAAAGTACTCTCCCAATAAGCCAACACAAGGTTGGTATAAGAATTAGCGCATGGAGTTCCCATCGCTACACCTTTTCTCTGTAGATAGTAAGTATTGCAATATGAGAAGACATTGTTCTCTAGCACCAATTCAAGTAAAGCCAAAATCTTAATAATTATTCCCCTCGCTACTCCTTTACTTATTAAATATAATCTCAAATAATCCATACCTGTATCATTTGGAATGGAAGTAAAGAGTGAAACAACGTCCAAAGTGACTAATAGCTCACTATCTCTCTCATTATTATTCATAATATATGTACCATAACTTTCTAAAAAATCCTGTGTGTCTCTTAATATAGAATTTGTATTATTGACAATAGGACGAAGTTGTTTCTCAATGAATATCGAGGCTGGTTCCATCAACCACCCACCACCCGATACTATCGGTCTTAGAGGTGGGTCTATACTAGTCTTGTGCATCTTTGGTAAGCCCCGTATTACAGGAACAAGTGGATGCTCAACTAACAAATACTTGTACAAATCATCATCAATGGTATCACATAGTAACATATTATATAATTCAGAGTGTACATTCTTAATCAAATTATTGAGCATTGCTTTATTCAATGTACTATAAGTCCCATCATTACTCAACATATTGACCATGCTGGTGGCATACGCTTCAGTATCTAAAATTACTATCGCGCCACCTTTGTCTGCCTGTCTAATAATTATTTCCTCATTTTCTTGTAATGTTCTAATTGAACATAACTCATCATAGGTTAAATTAAAAAATTCTGGTTTACTTTCCATTTTATATATTTCAAATAAATCACGTTCACAAACTTTCTCAAAAGTCTCTAAAATGGGATGTACCTGTGGAACAAAAACAGAAGGTTTCGAAAAAACATTCCTTTTTCCCATCTCATTTGTGCCAAACAACAGATTCAAGCCAACATTTCGTATAAACATCTTTAAATCTAATATTATGTCCGTAATATCTATGGACTTCGATGGTATAAAAGAAAGACCATGACTTAACAATGATCTCTCAACATTTGTCAGACAATGTTTTGACAAATTAACTATTAGGTTTGGGTAACAGATCTCAGTATCTTTCTCTGGAATTCGTACCTGTCTTCCATTGATTTCCTTTTGGCTGGACGTCCCCGTGACGTCCAATTCGCCTCTGGCTGTTGTCGAATTGGTAACGGAAAAGAAGGAAAAGAATGATCCTTATCAGTGAACACATCTAAAGTGTCCAAACCATGATCAGAGTCAGAATAACAATCCTTCCTTCTTGCCCCATTCAAGACATCAATACCCATATTCGCAGCTGAGGAACATTCTCCTGTGATAGCAGTCCCATGCACACCCAAACTTGCTGCTCCTGCAACTCCTAAAGATGAAACTTCCATCGAGGGTGTTGCTCCCACAATGGGTGGGACATCTATCATGGGCGAAACCTCCAATGATGTCACTGATGATAGTGGAGCAGCAGAAGAGGAAAGAACAGTAGAATCATTATTTCTGATGTTACTAGAGCTCTTCTGATAAGAAGCATTCACTTCTTTAGTGTCTGATATTAACATCCTACCATTCTCTCTTGGCCAAGAGAAGACATGTCCCCCTTGGAAATCCCATAGATCTCGTTCTAGTTTTTTCTTTTTGTCAGATAGTTGTCTCTGATCTAGGGCTGTTAACCTCAGTAGAGTATCAGAAATAAAAGATTGTCTATCTTCCACATTGATTTTGTCCGATAAATCATTTTCAGCTGTCATGATATCTTGAAGTAAACCAGTTTCTATGTCTTGATATTGTTCAATTAACAGTCTCATGTAACTGTTACTTGTAACTATATTTAACTTCTGCCACTTGCTTAATAAACTGGGATATGTGGTGCCAAAAGTCGGCATCTTTAGCACCCTCAAACCCCTAGGTATTACCTTAAAGGATATGCAAGCCTCCATGTGTAGCCTTTGCCATTGAGTGACACGTAATTTCTGAAGTGTGTTTTCTATCTTCCTGGTTAATTGTAATACCTCTATGCTTCTCTGAGTTCTTCTGGACTTCCTTCCATCATTACATAGTTCATCAGTCGTGTACTTAAGGAGCGGATTATCAGTCATCACTGCTGCTCCCCACACCGTATTCATACTACCATTTCCATTGTGTATCTTGGAGCCAATCTCGGTTCCTTCCGCCATGTCCCAAAAGCCGTCAAGAAAAAAACGAAGCAAAAATATCTCAGACAAGACAGCTCATGGATGAAGAGCCTCAGTAGAGCATAAACACATATATCCAAATGAACTGAATGAGGCTCACCACAGCAATAAGAATCAAACCAACGATTTAATGTTCATATAAAATCACAAACTGCAGTAACAAAAAAGTAAGCGCTTTCACGTTACAAGAACGCTTCTTCAGACTTAAAACCACTATCTAAACTCTTATTTATAATGCAATCAATCTAGTTAATTGAATCATTGATCAATTCATCAGAGAAAATTAGTTAAAAAAAGACTTAAAGCAACAACTTCATTACTAACTTTGTATACATAAGCACATTACTATAGAAGTTAAACAAAAATCAAATAAAAATAAAAATAACAATAAAAAATAACAATAAAAACTCATGCTTTCATTAACAATGAATATATATAGGTATAAAATATCTATGTATAGGTATATACATCTACATAAATACTAATAAACTGTAGATATGCACATATAGTAAAACAATATAGTGAAACTAATGCATACATGTTGTTTTTATTACTTGCATATCTAACACTTTTAGTTCTTTGATACACTGGAGCCAACAAAGAAATGCTTTCTGTTCCCAGGAATTAATAATTTCTCTATATATTTTATGTGGAAAGTTTCTTTGCAACTATAAATGGTGTTAAAAGATCAAACCAGATTTTTAAATCTATATTTGCATAAATAATTTTCTTAAATAGTCAATGTAATAGTTAATCATATGAGTTTTAGTGGGTTTAGTTATGTTATATTGCATACTAATACATATGTGCCATGGCAAATTGTTTTTATCTGTTATTTGAATTTTTTTTGTAAATCAAATTTATTTATTGATATTACAGTTAGTAATTCTTTCCAATTTGCAGAGTAATTTGAACTTATCCAATCTGAGATTGTTTTAGATATTGATGCTTTTGTATATGTTTCTTTATCATGAAAGTTTAATCCTCCCTGTTTCCATGGTCTGATATGATGTATTAAAGATATTCTGTTTCTTTTGGGAAATCATACAAAGTTTATTAGGCATGAATTTATTTCTTTAAGTATATTCCTTTTGGGTAACAGTTGTATTGCCAAGGCTATATATAGGATATTGGGCAGTAAAACCATTTTTATTAAGTGTAGTCTATCTTCAAATGTTAGTATCATTTTGTTCCATTTTTCCACAGAGATTTTAATTGTATTGATGATATTATTGTAGTTTTTTGAGACTAATTCATTATTATCCTTGCATAACTCAATTCCTAGATGTTTTAAGGTAGATTCTTGTTTCCCTATGATGTGATCCCCCTTAGTCTGCAGTTCGTTTTTAAAAATAAACATTTTAATTTTGATTTATTGAAATGGAGTCCTGAAGTCATGTGAAATTTGTCAATTAATATATCTAATTCTTCTAATGTCTCTTTTGTATTAGATAATGTTAATAATATGTCATCAGGAAATAGCATTACTTTAGAATTGTATTGTTCATAAACATCTATTCCTTTGATTTTTCTATTGTTACGAATTGAATCTGCCAATATTTCAATAGCCAGAGCAAATATAAATGGTGACATGGGACATCCTTGTTTAGTGCCTTTTGTTATATGTATAGATTCAGAGGTAAAAGGACCTAATTTGACATACGCTAAATTATTTGTATATATATTCTTTAGGAGATGAACAAAGGATGCAGGAAATTCAAATAGTATTAGGATTTTGAATAAATAGACCCAATTTAGGGAATCAAATGCTTTCTCTATATCTAAGCCAATTATAAGCATTTATTTATTTTCTTTATTAACATAATCTATAAGAGAAATTATCCTTTTAATATTGTCATGTGTGTGTCCATGATATATAAATCCAGTTTGATCATTATTTATTGTTTTGGGTAGCAGTATTTTCATTCTGTTAGTTAATATTGTCATAAATATCTTATAGTCATTATTTAATATTGATATAGGTCTATATGAGGCACAGAGGTTTGGGGATTTGTTTTCCTTTAGGATTGGTGTGATTAAGGAATGTCTCTAAGAGGGTAGTATTAAAGCTTGTGACTGAATTTCTAATAGAGTTTTATGGAAGTGGGATAGTATCTTTGAAGGAAAAGGTTTATATATTTCCATAATTATGCCATCTATACCTGCACCTTTATTATTTTTACCTCTTTTATTGTATCTGTAATTTATTTGTAGGATATGGATGTTTTCAGATCTAGTTTTATTTTTTCTGGTATTTTTTAAAATTTATCATCTAGATTTAATTAATCAATATGTATATTTTCTTTTTTGGAAATGTTCCATATAGTGATTTCTATAGGCATCAAGAATGTCACCTATGTCTTAGACATTGTTCCCTTTCGTTTTATGAAGATACTTTTAATGTTATTAGTTTTTGATTGTATTTTGATTCTTGTGGATAAAGTATGTAGATATTTGGAAGAAGTGGCCAAGGTATTACTTTTTAGTTTTCTTAAAGCTAAACTAGTTTTATGTGTTAGAATTTTGTTGTATTTATTGTTTAATACTTCTACTTTCTTTTTCATCTCCAAATGATTTTGATTTTTTTCAGCTTTTACTGACAAAAGTTTGGATTGTAGATCTAATAATTCAGAATCTCATTCTCTGATTTTTTTTTTATACCAAGTTAGGGTTTTACCATATATGTAAGCTTTTAATGAGTCCCATATCATTATTTTATTTATCTCTGTGGCATAATTGATATCTAAGAAGAACTGCAATTCAGATAATTTATTTTATTTATTTTATTTTACATTTGTTGACCGGGATAGTCCGACTGAATGCATGTCCATTTTCAGCGGAGGCCCAGGAAGAAAAGCTCCAAGGATAATAACCAGGGTTTGAACTCTTTAATTTTAGTTATATATGCTGAAATTCTGGAGTTAAAGATTAATGGTCTGTACTCATTTTGAAGTTTTAGTATCAATGAATTGTGGTCTGAATAGGGGCAGGGAGTGATTGAGAAATTAATGATTTTAGAATGCAAGTCATGGGCAGCAAATATTTTATCTCTGTGATCTTGATGGGAAAACAATAAATATTTATCTTCTTTAAATTTGAAAGTATCTACCAGATGAAACAATTCCACCCACTTGTTTAAAGCTTTTGATACAACATATGTATGCAGCAGTCTTTTATTTGTAGTTTTAGACATATCAAATATACAGTGAAAATCTCCTCCTAATATTAAGTTGCCTTTATAAATATTAGAAATGAAATCAAAGTGTTTTTTAATGGTTCTTGTTCCAATGCCTGGGAACCAGTATAGATTGTTCTAGGGTCCATATTCTGTTATTATATTTAACTATTACTAGTACCATAAGACCTTCTTTATCTTCATACTTATAAATGATTTCTGGGTTAATCACATTTGTTTTCCATAAAAGTGTTACCCCTTTTGTCTTTGTCTTATAAGTGGATTGTGCCAATATCAGATATTCCTTGGGATTCCATTTATAATTGTCATTTGTTTTGAAATGAGTTTCTTATAGGAAGACAATTTGTGCTTTGTTCAGTTTAAAATATTTCAGTAGATTTGATCTCTTGCTATGATCGTTTAAGCCATTGGTATTTAAAGATAATAAAGTTAAATCCATCTTAGGTTATTTAGACTATGTATTTTTTGTTTTATTGTGACTATTAAACATTTTCCTCTGATAACTATAAAGTATATGTTTGAGCTTTTAAAGGAAATTTTCACATCTAGGTACTTAAGATTTCCCTCTCTCCTCCCCCCTTGGCTGACCTGGTGTGACTCACTTTGAACTCTACAGTTACCTACACTAGCATACTGCAGATCCTGCATAACGGTGTCTACAGGATTTCAATTGGCCACGACAAGAAAAACTGTTTCTCCCAGTAATTAATCAGATTGAACTTCACTTACCTACACTAACATACTGCAGCTTCTGCATAACGGTGTCTACAGGATAGCAACTGGCCACCACAACAAAAACTGTTTCTCCCAGCAATTAATCAGGGTAGGTCACACATATAAAAAGCATTTGTTAAGCTTTCTCTTGCAGTGCTGTGTAATTAAGCAAGTCACCATTTTGGTCAGCCATAGGGCTCTTTTCTACTTAAGTGTTTGACTCCTTCCCTGTAACTAAAGTACACTGACTCTTACAGTTGTCTCTCTGACCCTAATTTTTACAAGTATACTTTGTACCTTTCTGGCTTTCTAACACTCAGACATAGATTCCTGTTGAAAGTTTTACTTGTCTGACATTTGAACAAGTGACCCTTGTAAAAATCCTCAAAATTGTATACTGTTGGTCTGTCTTTCCTGCTAAACATAAGTAAAATTAAAGTGCTGAGTGTAAGTAACATTAAAGTGCTGGGTACAGATTTTAGGCCCTTACATTTAACTTACCTCTGGTGTGGTGTCTTGAGTCAATCAAGGTATCCCTCTAACCACTCCTACTGCCTTCTATTTTCCCCATCCCCCTCTTTCCTCATACAGGCTAAACTGCTACAACTTAGTACAGGCATTGGTTCATCTGATTCATCCCTGCTCCGTTTGCCCTCGCTTTGCTTGGGCTCGCTTCACACCCCACCCTGCCCCCAAATTCCTCCCACTCCTGGTGCTGCTACATTTATTGGTACTAGACCACACCCCACTTTTTTAAACCAATCAGTAACAACTTGTCACTCAACAGCACCACCCTCAACCTGATCCCACCAGTCCTCCAACTGTACTATTCCTTTTGCCTAAGTTTCAAGTCTCATTCAGTAGGTATGCTATCTTCCAAAATAGTCTTATTAACTCTACTAGTACCCCTTTTACTCATCCAATATTTCCTAACTGCCTACAAATGTCAGGGTGACCCAGGTTTCCACTACCCTAAATTCCAAGCATCCATCCCATCTATAACAGATAATAATGTACCCTTACTCACTCCCCTCATGCTTACCTCCTTAACCCCTAAATACTACCATCTTACTAGACCTCGTTACATTAGTCCTAAATCTAGATACTATTACAAACCTTTATTCAAAATCTTAAACCTCATACTTAGGATATAGTACAACCTCACAAAGGGTGGCAACATCCACCCAAACCCTGGTTCATCCCCACCTGTTGACCCTAATCCCCCTACTATATCCCCTACCACCATAGCTCCAACAAATAGACCTCCTAACTCACTGCTGGCTTGCTGACTAGACCATACAACCAGAAAGGGTGGTGGGGTAGCCATACTTTACAAGTCTACCCTATCTGTCAGCATGGACACCCAACAACCATCCCAATAATGCTGAAATTCTTATCTCAAAACTACAAATTAATAAAAACAAAATTGTAAACATTGTCTATGTCTACATTCCCCCACGGAGGAACACAGAAATCTTAGAAGACTTCTTCTATTGGTTATCCAATAACTACTCCAAAGAAACAATTGTTCTTGGGGATTTCAGCATTGACTGGAACACTTGCTCTTGTGAAACCCCCACAACCCACATAAACCTCTATTTATTTACTCAAATCATAACCTCCCCCACAAGGACAGGAAAACCCAATAACAAGGAAAGTACCCTAGACTGGATACTTGTCAATATCCATCTTCAGTCCTATAAATCAGGCAATTTGCCTGATGACCTAAGTGACCACTGTCTCACCTGTGTAATCAAGCTCAAAGTTGACTGCTCCTACCAACTCACCTATAGAACATTAAGAAACAACAAGAATTTTATTCTCACCAAGTTTCAAAATGAACTTAAGGCATGCAGCTGGTCAGTACTAAAAAGTCTCCCCCTAGATGAAGCAGTAGCATACTTTAACACCAAATTCCTTGCTATTCTCAACTCCCATGCTCCCAGCCGCTCTATTAGAACCAAAGTTAATATTGCACCATGGCTTTCTAAAGATACCAAAACCAAAATTTCACTCAGAATCAAAGCATGGGCCACCTAATGAAAAACAAAAGTCCCACTTGATCAACTAAGATTCAAACAGCTAAGGAATGACACCAAAAAATCCATAACCTTAGACAAAAAAACACTACTACCATCTACTGCAAAAACACCAAAACAAACCTCAAAAGTTCTGGGCAAGAATAAACAAACTACTCCACCAAGGCCAAATCGCCACTCCACCCCCCTCAGCTTCCCAACAAAAATCCCCAGTAGACATTGCTAATAACTTCAACAGCTTCTTCACAGAGACTATCCAGTCTCTTGCCAGTCAACTCTCTCCCAATGGCTCTAATTCTAATGCAGCCAGACCCAGTACCCAAACATACTTTACCTTCCAACATGTTCCTACTCAACTTATTCATGCCCTACTTAAGAAACTAAGACTCACCACCCTGGCTGCTGACCTCCTCCCAACAGACTATCTGCAAAAGGCTTCTGACACCATAGCATACCCCATCTCAATCTTGATCAACAGAGCTATATCTGAAGCTACTGTACCCACTATATGGAAAATCTGCCATGTCATACCTCTCCATAAAGGAGGCAGTTCCACTGAACTGTCAAACTTTAGACCCATAGCTATTCTGTCACCTCTAGTTAAATTATGGAGAAGTGTGTACACATACAGCTCATGCACTACCTCACACAGAACAAGCTGTTGTCCAACTTTCAGCATGGCTTTAAGCCACACCACAGTCCTACTTCTGCCCTCATCTCATTCTTTAACATCATTAACCAGAACTGCAATAATAACAAACTATATTCAGCACTATTTCTAGATCTATCCAAGGCTTTTGACATGGTTGACCACAAGATGCTTATAAATATCTTGACGGCCTTCTCCTTAAACAACCATGCATGCCAGTAGTTTCAATCCTACCTGCAGGGCAGGCAACAGGCAGTCCTATGGCAGGACAAGCTATCATCTCGCCTACCCATCACATTAGGAGTCCCCCACGGCTCGATACTAGGACCCCTTCTTTTCTCCATCTTTATCAATGACCTTCATTCAGTCATCCCAGATGCTACCTGTATTCAATATGCGGATGACTCCACCTTGATTTGTTCTGACACCTCACCAGCTACTTTATTCACATTAAACCAAAATACCTTCAATACAGTGGAAAATGGCTCTCCAATCAACACCTAATCCTAAACCCCAGCAAAACTAAGCTGCTCCTCTTCTCCCCCACATGCAGGACCCCCCCCCCCGCCATCCTTCAACATAACTGATAACTATGGCACTATCATCTCCCCAGAAACCCAAACTAAACTACTGGGTGTTATAGTTGATAATAACCTGAAGTTTGATGTGCATATCAATCAAACTATCAAAACCATTAATGAAAAACTTGGCTCTCTTTACAGAATCAAACCTTTCCTTACCCCATTTGCTAGAACTGCAATTGCCCGGTCCCATCTACTATCAACTCTTCTCTGTGCCATACCACTATTCTCCAACTTAAACAAAACATATCTTAATAAACTATCATCCTGCTATAACCACATTGCCAGATTTGCTACTGGCACAGCCTACCGCAACACCACTGTTACAACCTAATTCGCCTAGGGTGGCTTGAACTGCCTAGCCTACTGCAGCTCTACCAGCTAATAGTGGCACATAAAGTCCTTAACCAACCAGAAAATACACCTTTACTAAAAAAATATTATCAGCCCCTACACCAGCACCCGGCCACTGCGATCATCCACTAGACTCCTAGTTCAAACATACAAATCCAACTACTCAGTTGGGGACTCTCTGTTTGCCAACTCTGTTGGAAAAACATGGAACAGACTCCCAGCTGACTTGACCCTAGAACCTTCACTAACTCAATTCAAAAACAAACTCAAGAAATACTTCAAAACTCATTGGTTATGTCCTTGCACTAACTCCAACTAGTGACCTCTCTGTTTCTTAGGTGCCTTACCTTCAACTACCTTTAACTTTTTTCTACCACTCCATTTCAGGAAGGGTCAATTGTATAACTGCTGCTCAGTGTGTCTTAAACTTGAATGTAATGTTATGTATATAAAACTCTGAAAATAATGTTATGTTTTGTAAAGTGTTTTATAAAATGTTAGTACTATATGTGCTAAATGCTGGTATTGCTTATGACTGTAATCTGCTTGAAACTAGCATTTACTAAATGTTCAATGTGTATTATTATCTTGGAGCTTTTATCCCCGGGCCTCCGCTGAAAATGGACATATATTGAGTCGGACTATCCCGGTCAACAATTGTAAAATAAAATAAATAAATAAAATAATAAATTATCAGTTTTATACTTTGAGTGTTTACTTATAAAGTAATATTTTGGTCAAGCATACTAAAAATGCTTTTGCAAAATAAATTTAAATTAATAAATGTTAACAAAACTAAGATCCACACTAGTCATGGAATGAAAATCATTCCTAAACCGATGGATAAACCTAAGTCCATCAGATTATCACTCATACCTTGACAATCCAGAACATCTGAGCTCCATAAATTGAATTATCATATGGAGAATACTTGTAACAGGAATAAGTAATATTTATATTATTTTGAACAGATATAGTACTATTGTATATTAGACAGTTTACAATATAAATGTCTACATATTGTATAAGTAATTAATATTTACATGAAAGATAGATGACAAGCAATTCAATCATAGTAAAGTAGGATGTATCATATATAAAACCTCAGTAAAAGATTATAGCACACAGTTATTTAACATATTCACCCTTATTGAAGTCTTTCAAAACGTATTACTTAATATAAATAGATGGTAATAATATTTATACCTAATGTTTTTAATACAATGTATTTTACTAGATACATCAGAGGTTATATTTCATTGTTTGTCAGCATTTAAGTAATCATTTTGTTGGTTGCTAACTTAATTAAAGCATCATGTTTATTTTATGTAAACATTGATGAAAGTTAGTGCATTTTAATTATCAGTGCATCCCTCCCCCCCCCATTTCCTACACATAAGGATTTTAATATCTGTCATTTCTTATTATAAAATGAGTGAAATTATAGGTTAAAAACAACAAATTCACTTATTGTGATTAATGATTACAAGTTCCCTTTCCATATTCATAAATTACCATTTTATGGCATATACTGAAAGTTTTTAGATTTAAATGGCAACATTCTATTTTGTATAATCAGCAAAGGTTAATCTGAGTGATTATTGTCAATTTAATATATATATATATATATATAGTTTATGTCATTTATGACAAGTTAAAAGATTAGTGTTATTATAGACAAGCCCATGTTATTAAACTGAGTGTCTATTGTCAATGTAATACTATTTGTTCAGAATATGATTGTTACATTCTGTGACATTTCAAGTTCAGGCTTTGATTGTTTGTCTTGAACAACTTTGTCAGTTTGATGTCATGTATAAAACATTAGTTACCTTGGTAACCACTTAAGTATTATATATGGTCAAGATGGGTTACAAAAACTACAATTCAATTTAAAGAAATGACATGACTTGTTATGCATATTTACTTATATAAGAAAATCATCATGCTTCCCCTTGATGTTCAATGTAGTGTATGTTATTTATGACAAGTTAAGACAGTGTTGTTATACACAAGATGTCAAAACAGCAGCCAGCACACTAAAAGGGGAAAAATGACTTTTAATAAGTCTCCATAGTTGCAGACTGGTTTCAGCCAAAGGCCTCTAACAATGTACAAATATAACTGTGATTATTGGCCTATTTATAGGCATATGCAAAACTACCACCACAAATCAGATTGCACCTACAAAAAAATAAAAATAAAAAATAAAAAATTACTTAAAAATCATAATAATTATTATGAATAGTGTTATAAATGATCATTGAGACTGGGTGGAAATAATCCCCTCAGTCTCACTATCAAAGCCTTCTCTTTTTTGTTAAGTATATCATGCCAACCAGCCTTGGAGAATATAGGACCACACACCTTGTCAATTATAATAAATTGAAATTTAGCAGTGACATGACCAATGGTGTGTTTATATAATGCATTAGTAAGAACTTTGTTCTTGACATTACTAAGATGTTCAGAGATGCGTAACTTCATAGGTCTAGAGGTCTGGCCTATGTAAAATGCTGAACAAGTGCATACGGCAAGATAGACAACCCAATCACTGCTACAGTTTGCAAGTGTGTTTATTTGAAAAATATGAGGCATATTTCTACTGGTAAATTCTTTAGTTTTAACAATATATTTGCAAAATGTTCAATGACCACAGGGGAAACAGCCCATCAATTTGTTTCCATCTATTGTTTTTTTAATCATATTAGTTGATGACGTTTATAAAAACTGAAACACCCACCCAAAGTAACACCTCTGCAGAATGAAAATGAACATCTATTATCTAATAATTCACATAGCTGATCATCTGCTAAAAGTATATCTCAGTGTTGTTGTACCAAGTTCATAAACCGATATGTGTTCCTGCCATAAGTAGTTACAAATTGAGAATTTGAGAAAGAGCTAAAGGAGTGGAAGCTCCGGAAATTTAATAGAGATTTAAGGGATTATACTCAGGGTCGGCCATTTGAACAGGTAAAAAGTGTTAAGTTTGCCAAAACTGATGTTTCTTATTCTGGTCAAAAAAGAAAAAGGAAGAAATCTATTCCCAAAAAGTTTAATAGTGACACTACGAGGGAAGAATTATCCTCATACACAGATACAGAAACTGACACTTCACAAACAACACCAGCCCATAAGAGGAGTTTTTCCTCTGAGTTGGGCAACGTAGAACAAAGTAGCAGTAAAGTCCTTTTAATGGTAGAAGGAGGAGGGAGGCCGCAAACATAAAGACAAATGTAAATTCAAACATATCCTTAGAAATGATGTTGCAACTTCTGGAACCGAAACAAGTACCAGCAATGTGCTAAATATTTCATCTGTTTATTTATTTTATTTATTTATTTAACATTTGTTGACCGGTAATGTCTGACTAGGTTCCACAGATCCTGTTTTCAGCGAAGGCCCGGGGAGAAATGCTCCAGAAGCATGTCTTTAGAATGTGGGAGGAAACCGGAGTACCCTGAGGAAACCCACGCGAATGCAGGGAGAACATGCAAACTCCACACAGAAGGCACCCCAGCCAAGAATCGAACCGGAGAACCTCTTGCTGTGAGGTGACAGCATTAACCACTGTACCACTGCGCCTTTTGTTGATGATTTACTTTCTTTTTGTAGACTGCTTAATATTAAATTGTTTTTCGGAAATTTGGAAAATAGAATCATGATGGATTCTATTGAACCTAAATTCAAATTCCATCCCTCAACCTTCATGCCACCCATGAATAAACATGTCGATATTTTTCAAAAATGCACTCTTACGAACTACATTTTGGCTTTAATAAACAAGATTTTTCCCATCCAAATAATATTACTTCAGCAGAGATGCAAGTATTGGATAAATTACAGAGGGATAAAAATCTAGTTATTATTCAAGCTGATAAAGGTGGGTCTACAATAGTGATGGATTGGTCTATGTATGTTGCTGAAGCAAACAAACAGTTACAAGATGATAGATTCTATATGGCAATGTCCATTGATCCCACATCCTGATTTAAGGTCGAAATTGATGAGTTTTTAGACACTGCTGTGAGTGAGGGGATTATTTGTGATAAAACTTGTTTCCATCTTAAAGTCAAAGATCCATTGCCCCAACACTTGTATCTCCTTCCAAAAATTCATAAAAACATTAGCAATCCACCAGGCTGACCCATAGTTTCATGAAGGGGCTAATTAACAGAACCATTTTCTGTTTATTTGATAAGATATTTGAAACCTTTACAAATGCAGTTAGGGCTAGAACACAGGATACAACAGAATTTCTTAACATCATATTGGACACTCAATTAGAACCTAGGTGGTTGGTGTGTACCCTTGATGTTACATCATTGTATACCAGCATTCCCCATTGGGCTGGTCTTATGGCATTGGAATTTTGGTTGAGAGAATTATCATTGTATGGTCCAGTGTTTAACACTTTCCTTTTATGTTTGACGGAACATGTCCTTACAAAAAATGTTTTCTATTTTAATGGAAACTGTTATCTACAGCTTAAGGGCAGAGCTATGGGTGCTTCATTTGCACCCATTTACGCTGATTTATTTATGGGATATTTTAAGCAAATAATAATTTATGATAGCAGTCACAATATATTCATTGAAGAAATTGATATTTGGAGGCCGTTTTGGGATGACTGCTGGATGATCTGGAAATCTGACATTACATATTTACATGAGTTTGTTCAATATCTAAATGAAAACAAATGGGGTATTCGCTTTACAGTGAATTTTGATATGTAATTTATTTATTTATTTTTATTTTACATTTGTTAACCGGGCTAGTCTAGCTGGATATATGTCCATTTTCAGTAGAGGCCCGGAGAGAAAAGCTCCACACATAAATCTATACCACGAGACATATTAATAAAAAATTTAAGTACAATAAGAATATACATTTAGTAATAAGAACAACAAATACTTAAGGCACACACAAAAATATGCTAGGTCAGTAGTAGCATCACAATTTAAAATGCTAAAGATTAGCAGTTAGTTTCAATAATCCGGAGAGAAAGAAGTATAACAAGAGATTAGAAGGGATTAATGTAGAAATACAAGAGAGGAGAAGAGAGAGAAACAAAAGTCTAGAAGGGGAAGAAAAAAGAAGATGGAAATGAGGGCAGGGGAGAGAAAAGAGGAGTGAGTCAGAGCATAAGAGGAGAGCAACAGGGCAAGAAAAAATGTAAGTATATGTGTAGCTAATAAGACAGTATATAGTTAAAGTAGAGTAGGGGGAATGAAGAAGGTTAGTCAGGAGTCCAACAGGAACAAAGCCAGTGATTTTGGAAGTACAGTTTGATTTTTGTTTAAAGAGTGGTAAGGAGGAGATTAGAGTGATATCTGTGGGTAGCAGATTCCATGTCCTACCTACAGTATTAGTGAACAGAGAGTCACCAGCTAAGTTATGAGATTTTACAGATTTGGTCATGAGTTTAGAAGAAGATCGAAGGGAGGTAAGATTGCTATAAGGGATTAAAAGTTGAGAAAGTATAGGGGTGTTATCAGGTTGGTAAAGTATCTTGTGGGCAATAGTAAGTTGTGAGATCATAAGACAGTTTTGTAGCTCTAGCCAGCCTAGGAGTTTTAGGTTATGACAGTGATGTGTTCTGAATGGGTTACCGGTGGCAAAGCGGGCAATGCTATTGTAACAAATTGCTAGTTTATTTAGGTTAGCCTTCTTAAGGTTAGTGAAAATAGGTGAGGCGTAAAAGAGAGTAGATATCAGATGGGAGTGGGCGATAGTAGCTCTGGTAGAAGGTGTGAGAAATGGCTTAATACTGTATAATGATCCTATTTTTTTGTTAACTGTTTTGATGATGTTGTTGGTGTGTTGATCAAAAGTGAGATTGTTATCAATGGTTATTCCTAGCAGTTTTGTTGTCAAGTCAGGAGAGATGACAGCATTGCCATTTGACAAGATGTTGAAGTTTAATGGGGAGGCTCGAGTGGTAGGAGTGAAAAGGAGCAGTTTAGTTTTTTTTAGCATTGAGGAGGAGGTACCGTCTAGTAAACCAGGTTTCTACAGTGTTAAAGGTAGTTTGAGTTAGTGAGAGTAGCTCTGAGGAGGTAGATGCTGAACAAATAATAGTGGAGTCATCAGCGTATTGGATGCAGGTAGCTTGAGGGATTGCAGTGTTAAGATCGTTTATGTAAAGGGAGAAGAGAAGTGGCCCAAGAATGGAGCCCTGCGGGACTCCAATAGAAACAGGCAATAAGGAAGAGATATGGTTGTCCCAAAGAACGGCTTGTTGTCTGTTGCTTAGATAAGAAGTAAACCATTTAATAGCAAGGTTATCAAATGAGAGGGATTCAAGGATGTTAATGAGGGAAGAGTGGTTCACCATGTCAAAAGCTTTAGAGAGGTCAATAAATAGAGCAGAGGAGAAAAGATTGGAGTTACGATAGTTGTTGATGGTATCAACAAAGGAGAGGAGGGCAGTGGAGGTGCTATGGTGAGGTCTAAAGCCATGTTGACAGTTGGCTATAATGTTGTGTAAAGAGAGATACTGAACAAGTTGCTGATGGATACATTTCTCCATTATCTTAGCTAGAGGTGAGAGAAGAGCAATAGGTCTAAAGTTAGTGTAATCAATAGAGCTACCACCTTTGTGTAGTGGGGTAATGTGAGAGACTTTCCATATATCTGGTATGGTTCCCTCTTGGATAGTCCTATTTATGAGTATAGATATTGGGTATGCAATCTGTTTAGCAGCCTTTTGAAGAAAGAGAAAAGGGAGTTTGTCAGCAGAGGAGGTGCAGGGTTTCAGGGTAATCTATTTCTTTTCTTGATGTGATGTTGAACAGACAGCCTGATGGTACTCTGGCTAGTTCAGTTTTTTTGGAAACCATACCACTCTAATACTTTGTTACATGCATCCAGCTGTCATCCATCATCATCTTCTTTCGGCTGTTCCCATTAGGGTTTGCCACAACCGGTCATTTGTTTCCATTTCTTCCTGTTCTCTGCATCTTGCTCTGTCACACCAACCACCTGCATGTCCTCTCTCACCACATCCATAAACCTTATCTTAGGCCTTCCTTTTTTCTTGTGACCTGATAGCTTCATCCTTAACATCTTTTTCTCAGTATACTCAGCATCCCTCCAAAGCACAAGTCCAAACCAATGTAATCTTGCCTCTCTGACTTTGTCTCCAAACCTTCCAACCTGGGCTGACCCTCTAATATACTTATTCCTAATCCTGTCCACCCTCATCACACCCAGTGCAAATCTTAACATCTTTAACTCTGCCACATTCAGCTCTAACTCCTGCCTTTTTTCTGTTATCATAATATTCCCAAATCTCAGTACATGAGAATTCGGCGTATATGCCCTATTATCCATGATTTTTCCTATTTTAACATGGAATTGACATTTCGTTTTATGGAATGTGGTTATCCGTCAGCACATTTATTGAAAACCAGTAATGAAGTTAGTAAGATACCTAGGAAGGAATTACTTACATACCACAGTCAGAGGCCCAACTCAGATCCTAAAATCAGATTTGTAAC
This sequence comes from Protopterus annectens, assembly GCF_019279795.1. Classification (NCBI taxonomy): domain Eukaryota; kingdom Metazoa; phylum Chordata; order Ceratodontiformes; family Protopteridae; genus Protopterus; species Protopterus annectens. The sequence continues at coordinate 1,661,417,182 of NC_056728.1, read as the reverse complement.
TACTTATGGCAGGAACACATATCGGTTTATGAACTTGGTACAACAATACTGGGATATACTTTTAGCAGATGATCGGTTATGTGAATTGTTAGACAATAGATGTTCATTTTCATTCCGCAGAGGTGTTACTTTGGGTGGGTGTTTGCAAACTGTAGCAGTGATTGGGTTGTCTATCTTACCGTATGCACTTGTTCAGCATTTTAAATAGGCCAGACCTCTAGATCTATGAAGTTATGCATCTCTGAACATCTTAGTAATGTCAGGAACAAAGTTCTTACTAATGCATTATATAAACACACCATTGGTGATGTCACTGCTAAATTTCAATTTATTATAATTGACAAGGTGTGTGGTCCTAAATTCTATAAGGCTGGTTGGCATGATATACTTAACAAAAAAGAGAAGGTTTGGATAGTGAGACTAGGTAGGTATTTTCCACCCGGTCTAAATGATCATTTATAATAATATTCATAATAATTATTATGATTTTTAAGTCATTATTATTTTTATTTTTTTGTGGATGCAATCTGATTGGTGGTGGTAGTTTTGCATATGCCTATCAATAGGCCAATAATCACAGTTATATTTGTACATTGATAAAGGCCTTTGGCTGAAACCGGTCTGTGACTGTGGAGACTTATTAAAAGTCATTTTTTCCCCTATTTGTGTGCTGGCTGCTGTTTTGACATTTTGTCTGCCTTTTTGAGTCTTTGGACTTGCCGTCTGAGCAGAGGCTTTGGTTGTTGGATTTATTATACACAAGACCATGTTATTAAATCCTGCCTTTAATATCTAAATTCAGCAGACTGCTTCATCTTATATGACAATTATATATTTTATGTCTAGATTTACTAAAATCATACATTACCTAACTATTTTGTGTGTGTGTGTTTTTTTTTTTTGGCTATTGCTTAGTTATTTGAGAGACCACAAGCTGTAATGGTTATTCTTATTATTAGCTCCTTCCAAGCATGTTTATACAGTCCATAGAATTTAAATTATGAGACCCTTTTAGTTTCTTATTTGTTATATTTCCATCCTTACATACACACATATCAGTACTTCAAGTACGGGCAGCAATGCCCATCCAGTTTTGCCAGAATACCATTCACTAGTTCATGTGGTGTGTTTCCAGGCTGTTCTTAAAATGTCCAAACCGATATTTGTCCTGTTCCATTTTACCAGCCTGTTCCATGCAGTGGCCACTCTGCCAGTGAACCACTCAACACACCTTCCATTCCCACGGATATTTCCACAAAGGAAATCTGATGACTCTCTAGCACTTCCCGGCAGCCACAAACACCCCTAGAATCAGCTATCCCCATATGCCCAACACGTCCAAGCAAGCTCACCTCCCAGACCACTGCAAAGGGTACTGCACAAGACCAAGTGCTCTTAGTCTTTCACAATAACTCAGACTTCCACTCTTATGTAAGTCCTTAATGTGTTTGGAAAAAAATATGTTTTATATATAAATTGCACTTATTATTTTAATTTTTTTTATCAAGAATCAACTTAATGAGCTAAACAAAGTGTTGGGAGACCATCAATATGTGCACATGTGGTTTAAAACAGCCCCTTTATTTTATATACATATATATAAAACGTCATTGCCAAGAATCATCTTGGAGGATCCTCAGAGCCGTTAAGCATTACTGGCACTCTGTCTCTGTTACCATAGCAACCTAGAAGCATTTGTTTCTATTAGTGTGTCTGTGCACTGCATACCAGAGGCTCATGATGCACCTGAAGCAAAGCTTCACTTCACTGCAACTTCAAGCCTAAATTCCCTCACTTTCAGTGATGCAGCAGACAGGAAAGGAATAGAGAGCAAACAGATAAAAAAAAAACTCCCAACAAGCCGCCACATCAAGAGATAATACATTCGTCCACCCTTCCCACCTCTCACTCAGCAGATGTATAAACAAATTAATCTCTGTTATATCCCAAATAACAGTTTTATCCATCCCCTTCCCCTGGATCCAAGCTAAAACACCAAATGTCTCTTCCTAATACACAAGCATCAGTAAACCTCAATCACAAGCTGCAACCCACAGCTTCCAGGAGATGAAAACGGCAACATACAACAGCTGCCATACACAGCTGCATCCACACACACCATGTCAGGCTTAATCAAACAACACTTGAAGCTATGATACCTGCCATAATTGATATTAACTATGTTTAGACAGAATAATAATGACATTTATACTAGCTGGCAGACACGGCTGCATCCATGCACACCATATCATGATTGATCAAACAGCACGCAAAGCTATGATACCTGCCATAATTGATATTAAGTATGTTTAGACAGATTAGTAATTACATTTGTACTAGGTGCCAGACCCAGCTGCATCCACGCACACCATATCAGGATTATCAAACAGTAGTCATAGTTGTGATACCTGACATAATTGATATTAACTATATTTACACAGAATCTTCTTCTTCTTCTTTTGGCTTTTCCTGGTTGGGTAGCCACAGTGGATCACCTGTCTGCTCATGATTGGCAGTGGAGTTTTTACAGTGTCGAGTTGCCAGCCCATGCACACAATCACACCTACGGCCAATTTAGAGTGGCCAATCCACCTACAGCATGTCTTTGGGACGTGGGAGGAAACCGGGGCACCCGGAGGAAACCCACGTGACCACAGGGAGGACATGCAGACTCTGCACAGAAGGCACCCCAGCCAAGGATCGAACCAGAGAACCTCTTGCTGTGAGGTGGCAACGCTAACCGCTGCACCACCACGGCCGCCCTAACTATATTTACATAGAATAATGATGACATGTGTACTAATCGTGTGCTACTATTATTTAACCAGAATATGCATGACATTTCTAAATCTTACTTTAACTGAAGAAGGCATTAGTCTTCATCACAACATTTTTTTTTAAAACACTCTACTGTTACTGCTATTATATATGATGTTAATTTGTTACATTTGAGTCTGAACTCTGATGAATGGTACCTTGTCGAATTAGGTAATTAATTACTTAAATTATTATAAGTAAAAACAATGAAAAATGAACAAGATAAGTATTCACTGAGTTCAAGTAGGGGAATATAAACTTCAATGTTTGTATTATATGTTGCTTTGTTTGGGTTATATATAATGTAAATAGTAATCCATCTTGACCTACCTTTGTTTGTGAAGAATTATTGGACTCTGAACATTGTGAATAAATCATTATTGTTTCTCAGTTGTCTAAGAAACCCTCCTTTCTTTTAAATAAAAACAGATGACAAGTGATGTACCATATCAGTTGATACTTTGAGAGATGTAGTTGTAAGAGGTATTTTTTGGGACAGCTATCTTGGAATCAGTTTTTTGTTTCTTCTTTCTAGCATCAGTCCAAGGATTTGTTTCTTTTATTCTTTTAAGAGTAGGAGCCATCCATTTCATTTCCTCTGGGATAGACACTATGTTGTTGTTTTTGATGAATATAGTAGCTTCTTCTAAGTCATTAAAGGTTCTCATCTCAGTGGCAAAAATTATTTTATCTTGACTGGAAAGGCCAGCTGTGCTTTAATGTTGTTTTGTTTCAACAGTTTAATTATTGGCCAGACTTTTTTCCTTTGTTCTAGTATTCTTGAAGAATAATCATTGTCAAACCTTATCAGGCTTTGATTGTATTTTAAGGGTGATTTTCTCCAGGCAGGTTTTAATATTAGTTCCTTGTCCAGAAATGAAAGAAATTTATGACTATGGGTCTAGGTGGAGTATTTGTTGAGTTAGAAGCAGGTTTCCTCAGTGCTCTATGCGCCCTTTCAATTCCAAATGAAAGTCCCTCTTTCAAGTCTAAAAATTCCGAAATCCAGGGTGTTAAGAATTAAATAATGCCTTCTCCTTCAGTGTTTTCAGGCAGGCCAAAGATCCTTATATTGTTTCTCCTTTCCCTGTTTTCTAAGTCATCTATTTTGTTAAGCAGCCATGTATTCTGTTTAAGGAGAATTTTTTTTTTGAAATTCTTCCTCTTTGAATCTCCCTTCAATGTCATTTAGAAGTTTCTATATTTGTTATTTTTGTATGGTGTTACTGCAATAGTTCCTTAAGAGTATCAGTCTATTTTTGAGAATTTAATTTGAGATTTTCTAAGTCATTTTTAAAGTCATCCATTCTATCTTCAAAGATAGTTCCTGTAAGGTAGATTTCATCAATTTTAGTTCTTTTTTCAAAGCAGCATCTGGATGAAAATTCCTTGAGTTATTCATATTCAGTGACTCAATATATCTCCAAATTACCTGACAGGAACATTTTTGCATATTTCTGCCAAAATTGATATTTATGTAATTTAGTAGTTTATCTATAGATTTCTGACGTTTTAAACTTGAAAAATAATACAATTTTCCTATATTATTATACTAGTTTATGGAGGTCTCAAAATTCATTGCTCTCAGTTGGCCATCTAGGCTCCGCCCTTTCACACACATACCTACTTTCTGACACAGCAACAAACACACTTTATCTTTCATACTAACAGCTAGCTTAAATTACATAGACAGAAGCACACACTATCTCTCTCACACAGAAAAATGAACCGCCAGTTTAACTAACACACATACGCATACACTTGTAGATTTATACAGTCACTCACTCTTAGCTCAGCATGGCTAGTTTAAATTCAGCAGTAAATGCAGACTGAGTTTACATCCATAGCATGCATTAGTAGTCACACTAGAATTGAAGTTGTTGCCTTTCAGTCCTAGAGGAGAAGTTAAATGCTGGATTTTGTGGCGGCTGCTTTTACTTTTTATTAATATTGTAACTTAAGATACCTAGTATTTACAAACTTTAATTATGGCATGTACGCTTGTAGAGGACAGTTAAAATATTTTCCCATTCCATGCATGGACTTGCTAACTTGCATGGCTCTGTTAGTTTGTAAAACATTTACATGCTGCACTTATGTTATTTTAATGCAATACCACACTTATGCAGAATTCTGTGGTTACATCAGTCAATACCACTCTAATTATTATCATTATTAGTTGACAGCAGTGTATTCCTATTTCTTGAAAATGTTTTAATTCTTGATATCCTTCAGAAAATGCACACTAACGCAAAAAGTGTCATTCTAAAACTGTTCTAAGTTTATAAGTGCCCTATTGAAAATGTATTCCTGATTTCAGACCATTGTCCCCTCCACACATTATGTTTTTCTAACAGCTATGTTTAAATTTTTTTGTGCTGAAATGCTAAGCGGTATATGAGTTCTGAGGGCTACTGGCTCTTAAAATGCATTTCATTACATGGGGGAAACATTTTAAACACGAATTCACTAACATGACATCCACCTTACAAACAGCAGGATAGTATCTGATTGTAAATACCAATTATTCCTGGTTTTGTCTTCATTTTTGTCATGCCTCTGCCAAATGCTTGATTTTCTGTTACATTGTTGAGAATTTCAGCAATTTAGTTTATCTTATTGTTCAAAATGCATACTGGCACAAAATCTGTAAGTGAATTAGAATAACAGATGCCTGAATCTGAATCCCTATACCCCTCATCTGGCATTATCTACATGTGGATCATGAAATCAATGACATCGGCAATTGTTCCAGAACCAAGTAAGGAGAAGCAAATGGCCCTCCTTAAAGGAGAAGATGCCGCCATCACAGGGTGTTTGTTTTTACTTGAAGCCTCTTAAAAGTGGGATGGTTCCAGCGCCCTTGTCTGCATGTCAAAATCAGGATTTAATGGGATCAATCAGGAATTCATGCCACCCTATTATTTTGAGCAGAAAACCAGGAAATGCCAAGGAATTTGGTAGAGTTGAAAGTTATTTTATGAATGCTATGTGCTATGAGTTGTGCCAACATTATGTTGTAATTTTTTATCCAAATTTCCCCTTCAAAGTCTCTATTACCTCCTAACATCTGATTACTATCCATACTGTCCAGGACCAACGGAGGTTTTCTATCGCTCATTAGGTGTGAATTCCCCACATTGAGAACCACTGGTTTAAGCAAAAATAACTCAAAAGTAATTCACGTTTAAGTTGCTAGTTACTAAAAAAAGTAATATATTACTATTACTTATTTACCACTTTGAAAAAAGTAAGTAGTTATATTGCTAGTTGCTAGAAATTGTAATATATTACAGTAGTATATTACTTATTGTAATATATTACAGTAATATATTACTTATTGTAATATATTACTCCCATCACAGACTCCACGTGGGCCAGCAGAGTAATCCAGGCTGCAGAGAGCTGAATAAGTGACTTTTCTTGATACTAAGTATATTTTTTGTTGCTTTCCACATCTGAATACCTAGCAACTGTATTTTGCCTGCCTTTCTGTTACATTGAAGCTGTTTTACTGCATTTAACTTAATATTGCACTTGGAATCCTTGTTTGTTACTATTTGACTGTATTTGTAGCAAATTCTTCTGTGTAAGCTGTAGTAGCTGATTCATAGCATTTATAAGTGTTTGCTGTACCTGTTTCTGCCTGTTTTGTGAAAAAAAAAGGAAAAAAAAGAAAAAAATATCTCTTGTTTTTCCTGCTTTACTAGTTTAGTCCAGTTTCAGAGTTGCTGATTCCTGGGCTTTGGTTGTAGTTCCTGTGTACTGTTTCCTTGCCTTATTTGGGGAAGGAAGCTACCTTGCTTACCAGTGGGAGTGGGAAGCATTGAGCTGCCTTTTGTCCAGTTTTGTGAGGTTTCAGCCAGTAACTAGTAGTTTATTGGTCGTTTTGGGCCAGTTTCTAGCTTTTTCCAGCCCCTGGTATAAAACTTTCAGCTTGTACCTACTCAGCACAGACTCCACGTGGGCCAGCAGAGTAATCCAGGCTGCAGAGAGCTGAATAAGCGACTTTTCTTGATACTAAGTATATTTTTGTTGCTTTCCACATCTGAATACCTAGCAACTGTATTTCGCCTGCCTTTCTGTTACATTGAAGCTGTTTTACTGCATTTAACTTAATATTGCACTTGGAATCCTTGTTTGTTACTATTTGACTGTATTTGTAGCAAATTCTTCTGTGTAAGCTGTAGTAGCTGATTCATAGCATTTATAAGTGTTTGCTGTACCTGTTTCTGCCTGTTTTGTGAAAAAAAAGAAAAAAAGAAAAAATATCTCTTGTTTTTCCTGCTTTACTAGTTTAGTCCAGTTTCAGAGTTGCTGATTCCTGGGCTTTGGTTGTAGTTCCTGTGTACTGTTTCCTTGCCTTATTTGGGGAAGGAAGCTACCTTGCTTTCCTGCTTTACTAGTTTAGTCCAGTTTCAGAGTTGCTGATTCCTGGGCTTTGGTTGTAGTTCCTGTGTACTGTTTCCTTGCCTTATTTGGGGGAAGGGAAGCTACCTTGCTTACCAGTGGGAGTGGGAAGCATTGAGCTGCCTTTTGTCCAGTTTTGTGAGGTTTCAGCCAGTATCTAGTAGTTTATTGGTCATTTTGGGCCAGTTTCTAGCTTTTTCCAGCCCCCTGGTATAAAACTTTCAGCTTGTACCTACTCAGCACAGACTCCACGTGGGACAGCAGAGTAATCCAGGCTGCAGAGAGCTGAATAAGCAACTTTTCTTGATACTAAGTATATTTTTTGTCGCTTTCCACATCTGAATACCTAGCAACTGTATTTCGCCTGCCTTTCTGTTACATTGAAGCTGTTTTTACTGCATTTAACTTAATATTGCACTTGGAATCCTTGTTTGTTACTATTTGACTGTATTTGTAGCAAATTCTTCTGTGTAAGCTGTAGTAGCTGATTCATAGCATTTATAAGTGTTTGCTGTACCTGTTTCTGCCTGTTTTGTGAAAAAAAGAAAAAGAAAAAAAAATATCTCTTGTTTTTCCTGCTTTACTAGTTTAGTCCAGTTTCAGAGTTGCTGATTCCTGGGCTCTGGTTGTAGTTCCTGTGTACTGTTTCCTTGCCTTATTTGGGGAAGGGAAGCTACCTTGCTTTCCTGCTTTACTAGTTTAGTCCAGTTTCAGAGTTGCTGATTCCTGGGCTTTGGTTGTAGTTCCTGTGTACTGTTTCCTTGCCTTATTTGGGGAAGGGAAGCTACCTTGCTTACCAGTGGGAGTGGGAAGCATTGAGCTGCCTTTTGTCCAGTTTTGTGAGGTTTCAGCCAGTAACTAGTAGTTTATTGGTCGTTTTGGGCCAGTTTCTAGCTTTTCCAGCCCCTGGTATAAAACTTTCAGCTTGTACCTACTCAGCACAGACTCCACGTGGGCCAGCAGAGTAATCCAGGCTGCAGAGAGCTGAATAAGCGACTTTTCTTGATACTAAGTATATTTTTGTTGCTTTCCACATCTGAATACCTAGCAACTGTATTTCACCTGACTGTCTGTTACACTGAAGCTGTTTTACTGCATTTAACTTAATATTGCACTTGGAATCCTTGTTTGTTACTATTTGACTGTATTTGTAGCAAATTCTTCTGTGTAAGCTGTAGTAGCTGATTCTTAGCATTTATAAGTGTTTGCTGTACCTGTTTCTGCCTGTTTTGTGAAAAAAAGAAAAAAAGAAAAAATATCTCTTGTTTTTCCTGCTTTACTAGTTTAGTCCAGTTTCAGAGTTGCTGATTCCTGGGCTTTGGTTGTAGTTCCTGTGTACTGTTTCCTTGCCTTATTTGGGGGAAGGGAAGCTACCTTGCTTACCAGTGGGAGTGGGAAGCATTGAGCTGCCTTTTGTCCAGTTTGTGAGGTTTCAGCCAGTAACTAGTAGTTTATTGGTCGTTTTGGGCCAGTTTCTAGCTTTTTCCAGCCCCCTGGTATAAAATTTTCAGCTTGTACCTACTCAGCACAGACTCCACGTGGGCCAGCAGAGTAATCCAGGCTGCAGAGAGCTGAATAAGCGACTTTTCTTGATACTAAGTATATTTTTGTTGCTTTCCACATCTGAATACCTAGCAACTGTATTTCGCCTGCCTTTCTGTTACATTGAAGCTGTTTTTACTGCATTTAACTTAATATTGCACTTGGAATCCTTGTTTGTTACTATTTGACTGTATTTGTAGCAAATTCTTCTGTGTAAGCTGTAGTAGCTGATTCATAGCATTTATAAGTGTTTGCTGTACCTGTTTCTGCCTGTTTTGTGAAAAAAAAAAAAAAGAAAAAATATCTCTTGTTTTTCCTGCTTTACTAGTTTAGTCCAGTTTCAGAGTTGCTGATTCCTGGGCTTTGGTTGTAGTTCCTGTGTACTGTTTCCTTGCCTTATTTGGGGGAAGGGAAGCTACCTTGCTTTCCTGCTTTACTAGTTTAGTCCAGTTTCAGAGTTGCTGATTCCTGGGCTTTGGTTGTAGTTCCTGTGTACTGTTTCCTTGCCTTATTTGGGAAGGGAAGCTACCTTGCTTACCAGTGGGAGTGGGAAGCATTGAGCTGCCTTTTGTCCAGTTTTGTGAGGTTTCAGCCAGTAACTAGTAGTTTATTGGTCGTTTTGGGCCAGTTTCTAGCTTTTCCAGCCCCTGGTATAAGCAGCTAAACGTTAGCGATTTAGAGCGATTCAGCGCGGAGCTGCCACTGTTGCTCACTAGGGCAGTGCTGGTTAAGCAGGTTTAAACTATTCGGGCTACCTAAAGTCCACTCTTCAAATTTTCCCTTTAAAACTACCTTCCTCGAACTATACTACTGATCAAATCAGGCGTATCCTATAACTAAAGATCAACTCTACTTGACTCCAAGTAGACTATTCTCTATCTATTAAACCTAGCACTTGCTCCTACAGTACTTATTACCTTGATATGGCACTCTTGTCATAGATAGTACCCCAAAAGGCAACCCCATTTCTCGGTCACCCACGTCCCTGGAATCTTTTTTAAAGTTTTAGTCTACCCTTCTAGCATGTCGAGGGATCAGTTGCTAGTGTCCTCTCCTGCTCAGCTGGTGAACCTGGGAATATTGAGGGCAATGTTTCAATTGCCTCATGTACCTGAACAACCCTTTCCTCCTCCCACAAAACACAAATACATGCGAGAGATGCAACTATCACGGCCAAACTGGAGGCTGAGCTCTCTCAACATAGGACTGGCAAGACCAGTCAGGAGGAGAAGGTTACCACACACACTATAGACCCAGTCTCACATAGTACCATTACAACCTCAAATCATACACATAAACACACAAAGACATACTCGGAGGCTCTGATCAAAAATCTGCAAAACAGCAGAGGCCACCAAAGCAGACACAAACAACCACCACCTCAGAACACAACACCCGCAACACATAGACCTCACAGTCAGAGTGTCAAACAGTCACAGCCCTTAAGGACAAACACAATGCCAGACACACTAGTCATTGGTGACTCCATAGTCAGACACACTGATGTCCCGCTCACCAGACTGAGTAAGGAGAAGATCACAGTAAGCTGCCTGTCGGGCGCTAGAATCCGCCACATAGCGCAAGCACTCAGGTCTCTCAACAGCAGGTACAAATATGACTCAGTCATTGTCCACGCTGGTGTAAACTACCTGAGACGTACCTCCTTGGACTACATGAAAAGAGACATTGAGGAGCTCTCTGATTATGTAGCCCAGGCAGGTATGACCCTGACCTTGAGCAGTATCCTACCTTCACCAAGAATGATGCCACAATACAGAGATAAGATGATCAGCTTTAACAATTGGCTTAAACACTGGTGTCATTCAAAGGGGATCCAGTATCTGTCTGCCTGGGATGACATGCTGGACAAGCCAGCTGCTTCACAAGGGACGGCTTGCACCTGTCACCCTGGGATTCGGATATTGGCAAAGGCTCTTGCCACCCCATAGTGCCTTTTAGGCAAGGCTCAAATTCTAAACCTACCACCCTAGAAAACAAAAAGGAAAAAACTAAGGGTAATGCTGCTCAATGCCAGAAGTCTAAATCTCAAAATGCACGCACTCGAGGCCCTTCTCAGTATGGAGAACATCGATGTCTGTGCTGTGACAGAAACCTGGTTCAAGGCTCCTGAGAGCACCCCAGCTATCAGGTTTCACCTCATATCATGCGTTCCGGCCCCAAAATCCGGACAATACCAAGAAAGGAGGGTATCCATATTCATCAAGGACACCCACACCTCAAGACTGGTAACGCAGCGATGCATCGGAGACCATCCAGGTGCAATTAACCATAGGCAAGACTGCTCTGCAAATTGTAGCATGTTACAGGCCACCCTCACAAACTCAGGAAACTCACATGGCCTTCCTGAAAACACTAGAGGGATAAATGTATCACCAAACACCATCATACTAGGTGACTTCAATTACCCTAATATAGACTGGGAACACTACTCAAGCCCAAACACCCTAGCCCAAAAGTTCCTGGAATTCATAAACTCAAATGCCATGGAACAACTAGTCACCATCCCACAAGAGGAGATAACATACTTGATCTCATCATCACGAACATGGGAGCACAATGTTCAACACGGTATACCCCTCACTGGTGAGATCAGATCACAAACTAATCTCGCTGGAGGTCCTCATCCCACCCCACCTGAAATAAAAGACCACAGTAAGAACTTCTCAAAAGCCGACTTCACACTTCTAGAGACTAGTGTGGTCTCCTTTCAGGCCCCCGAGGCGGCGGAAAACAATACTCAAGCCGCTGAATCACTTACAAGCGCCTTCTACCAGCACCTGCAGGACTGCATGGATAAGGCAATCCCAAGCAAAACAAAGACTCTTTGTACCAAAGGCAAGCGTCCAGTCTGGTGGACCCCAGCCATAAACAAACTCTACAACAAAAGGAGGAAGCTACTACAAGATAGAGCAAAATCCTTAAAAGGTAAGACACCCTTGATCACTATAAGTAAAAAACTAAGAGCTCTCATAAAATCATCCAAAGCAAATTTCGAGAGAAAATAGCTAAAGACTCAAAAGACAATCATAAGGCCTTCTTTAGCTATGTTAGAAACCTAGGAGGAAACTCCCAGATATGCTCAGAACTAGTTCAAAATGATGTGAAGATTACTGATCCTACAGACATTGCCAACATACTGGCTGACAGATTCAGTGCAAACTTCTCCCCTCCCCAAAGGAGAGATATCTATACCAAATGAGTGCAGCCCACCACACATCTCCAGCGACCAACTGAGAACTGCTCTCTCCAAAGCTAAAAACACAGCATCCATGGGACCCGATGGTGTCCCCGGCTGTGTGCTCCACGAACTCAATGAGGAATTAAACCCACAGCTAGGACAGCTGTTTAATCAAAGTCTTACCTCTGGATGCATTACCCAGGGGTGGCGCACTGCAACTGTGGTCCCACTTCACAAAGGCGGTGCCTCCACAGACCCTGGAAATTACCGCCCATTAGCTTGACAAGCCTTATCTGCAAAGCCATGGAGAGGATCATAATGGACCTCATAAATAAAGACATAGGGAATTTGCAGACTTTGGATCCAACCCAGTTTGGCTTTGTCAAAGGCAGATCTTGCCTTTTAAACTTGGTTGACTTTTTCGAAACAGTCACCAAAGCCATTGATGAGGAAAGGCAGTCCATACAGCCTACCTCGATCTGGCTAAGGCCTTCGATACAATACCCCACTCGGGTATCATTGAAAAACTCATCAGCTTAAATGTAAACCCATACATCACAAGATGGGTTGCAAACTGGCTGAGTGACAGAACCCACAGGGTCAGAGTTGCTGGCGCCATATTAGACTCAAAGCCTGTCACAAGTGGTGTCCCACAGGGCTCAGTCCTGGGCCCACTCTTGTTTGGCATCTACTTTTCAGTACAAGCAAACACAGGAGGGTTATGGCTGACAAAGTTTGCAGATGACTGCAAACTAGGCCATAGTAGAAAACACATCTGACACAGATATCCTTCAGAAGGGTCTCACAGAAGCGGATAACTGGTGCCAGAGCCACGGCCTAAAGTTAAATGCCAAAAATGCATAGTCATACCCTTCGGGAAAAACAAGGTTACCCCTAGCTACCAAATAGGTGGCAATCCACTGAGCACAGAAGAAGTTATCAGGGACCTGGGGACCCAGGTTGATAGTAGTCTGTCATTCGACACCCATGTAGCTAAAGTAGTTAGGAAGTCCTTCTACATTGCCCACCTTATCATGAAGGGATTCTCATCTAGATCAAGGGAGGTCATAGTCTCCCTTTACTCATCACTCATCAGACCAATGATTGAGTACAATGCCCCATTCGAATGTATCTGACCCGACACTTGCAGCAGCTGGAGGCCACAAAGTTCCTCACCAAAAGGATAAAGGGTCTCAAAAATCTGTCCTATGCCCCGACTGAAAGAACTCCAGCTCTATTCAGTCGCTTACAGCTGCTCAGAGGTGACCTTTGCCTAACATACAAGGCCATGTCAAACCCAGATTTGATGAATATGCTTCACCTCAAAAATCTAGATCCATCAGAGCCACAAGGGCGGAGACTTAAACCTCGACACGGCTATTAATAGGACGTGCTGGAGGGATAGATTCATCACCCAAAGACTCCCTATGCTGTGGAACAAAATCCCGTACATGTGAGGCAGAGCACCTGCTGGCCTTGTTCAAGAGAAATCTTGACCAATGGATGGGAGATGTAGATATACCCCAGGAATTACCTCAGTGTCACTGCTCGACAGAGGCACAGGAAAATAATGGGTATAGTTCCCCATACTAACAAGGTGGCGTAAGCCACAAAACAATGGGCTAGGCTTATAAATGCCCTCGGGCAGATAGCCTAGTATGAACCTATGAACCTATGAACCTATCACTGCACTGTGCAGACCTATTTTGCTTATCTATACTCTTGGTACATCAGCAAACATTTATTTACACTTCTGCTTTGTCCAGGTTATCTACATTTGTATGTGATCAGAGCTACTAAAGTTTTCCTAAACTTGTCACATTTACAGTACACAATAAAACTAAACTACAAAGATCATACACTAAACACAGATGCATACAGCTCTGAAAACACTACCCCACCTAAAACCAATACCCACATTTAAATTACACCTAGATTGAAAATAAAAGAAAGGTAAATTAAAACAGACCAAATAAATACATTTATTGGAGTAAAATAGTTACAGACACAAGCATCCCTTAGATAACTAGATACATGATAACTGTTGCCACAATTACAATTAAAATATCAGATTCCATGGATCCAGATAGTATAACTGGTAATTTCAACACAAAATCGAGGAAAACTAATCCTCGTTGATCATGTTAAACTAAAGGTTATTGTGTGGACATATGCCTTAGCTGTAGTGACAGATTGCAGTGGTAGCAGTTCACAACAGGGAAGGATCATCATCAGATCCAAACAACTTGAGATCCTAGTTTGACCAGTATTCTATAGAAGATTATGAGGAGAGTTATAGTGGAGGTATTCCAAAGTCAGACAGCGTTTTGAAAGAATTTATAGTTAAAGGAAATCTTGCCTTTGAATCCAGTGACATTCGATGAAGAGTAGTGCAGCATTTGATGAATGACCGATAGTAAATACACTGGCAACCTGACCTTGAAAACATTTTTAATAGTGACTTACATTAGTAAATAATTAATAAAGTAAAAACATCCAGATGTAATTCAATAGGTAAAATGGCAGTTCATAAGGCCTTCTTTAGCTATGTTAGAAACCTAGGAGGAAACTCCCAGATATGCTCAGAACTAGTTCAAAATGATGTGAAGATTACTGATCCTACAGACATTGCCAACATACTGGCTGACAGGTTCAGTGCAAACTTCTCCCCTCCCCAAAGGAGAGATATCTATACCAAATGAGTGCAGCCCCCAAACATCTCCAGCCCAAGTGAGAACTGCTCTCTCCAAAGCAAAAACACAGCATCCATGGGACCCGATGGTGTCCCGGCTGTGTGCTCCACGAACTCAATGAGGAATTAAACCCACAGCTAGGACAGCTGTTTAATCAAAGTCTTACCTCTGGATACATTACCCAGGAGTGGCGCACTGCAACTGTGGTCCCACTTCACAAAGGCGGTGCCTCCACAGACCCTGGAAATTACCGCCCATTAGCTTGACAAGCCTTATCTGCAAAGCCATGGAGAGGATCATAATGGACCTCATAAATAAAGACATAGGGAATTTGCAGACTTTGGATCCAACCCAGTTTGGCTTTGTCAAAGGCAGATCTTGCCTTTTAAACTTGGTTGACTTTTTCGAAACAGTCACCAAAGCCATTGATGAGGGAAAGGCAGTCCATACAGCCTACCTCGATCTGGCTAAGGCCTTCGATACAATACCCCACTCGGGTATCATTGAAAAACTCATCAGCTTAAATGTAAACCCATACATCACAAGATGGGTTGCAAACTGGCTGAGTGACAGAACCCACAGGGTCAGAGTTGCTGGCGCCATATTAGACACAAAGCCTGTCACAAGTGGTGTCCCACAGGGCTCAGTCCTGGGCCCACTCTTGTTTGGCATCTACTTTTCCGAAGTACAAGCAAACACAGGAGGGTTATGGCTGACAAAGTTTGCAGATGACTGCAAACTGGGCGCCATAGTAGAAAACACATCTGACACAGATATCCTTCAGAAGGGTCTCACAGAAACGGATAACTGGTGCCAGAGCCACGGCCTAAAGTTAAATGCCAAAAAATGCATAGTCATACCCTTCGGGAAAAACAAGGTTACCCCTAGCTACCAAATAGGTGGCAATCCACTGAGCACAGAAGAAGTTATCAGGGACCTGGGGACCCAGGTTGATAGTAGTCTGTCATTCGACACCCATGTAGCTAAAGTAGTTAGGAAGTCCTTCTACATTGCCCACCTTATCATGAAGGGATTCTCATCTAGATCAAGGGAGGTCATAGTCTCCCTTTACTCATCACTCATCAGACCAATGATTGAGTACAATGCCCCATTCGGAATGTATCTGACCCGACACTTGCAGCAGCTGGAGAGGCCACAAAGTTCCTCACCAAAAGGATAAAGGGTCTCAAAATCTGTCCTATGCTGCCCGACTGAAAGAACTCCAGCTCTATTCAGTCGCACCGCTTGCTCAGAGGTGACCTTTGCCTAACATACAAGGCCATGTCAAACCCAGATTTGATGAATATGCTTCACCTCAAAAAATCTAGATCCATCAGAGCCACAAGGGCGGAGACTTAAACCTCGACACGGCTATTAATAGGGCGTGCTGGAGGGATAGATTCATCACCCAAAGACTCCTATGCTGTGGAACAAAATCCCGGTACATGTGAGGCAGAGCACCTCGCTGGCCTTGTTCAAGAGAAATCTTGACCAATGGATGGGAGATCGCAGATATACCCCAGGAATTACCTCAGTGTCACTGCTCGACAGAGGCACAGGAAAATAATGGGTATAGTTCCCCATACTAAAGGGGTGGCGTAAGCCACAAAACAATGGGCTAGGCTTATAAATGCCCTCGGGCAGATAGCCTAGTATGAACCTATGAACCTATGAACCTATCACTGCACTGTGCAGACCTATTTTGCTTATCTATACTCTTGGTACATCAGCAAACATTTATTTACACTTCTGCTTTGTCAGGTTATCTACATTTGTATGTGATCAGAGCTACTAAAGTTTTCCTAAACTTGTCACATTTACAGTACACAATAAAAACTAAACTACAAAGATCATACACTAAACACAGATGCATACAGCTCTGAAAACACTACCCCCACCTAAAACAATACCCACATTTAAATTACACCTAGATTGAAAATAAAAGAAAGGTAAATTAAAACAGACCAAATAAATACATTTATTGGAGTAAAATAGTTACAGACACAAGCATCCCTTAGATAACTAGATACATGATAACTGTTGCCACAATTACAATTAAAATATCAGATTCCATGGATCCAGATAGTATAACTGGTAATTTCAACACAAAATCGAGGAAAACTAATCCTCCGTTGATCATGTTAAACTAAAGGTTATTGTGTGGACATATGCCTTAGCTGTAGTGACAGATTGCAGTGGTAGCAGTTCACAACAGGGAAGGATCACATCAGATCCAAACAACTTGAGATCCACCAGTTTGACCAGTATTCTATAGAAGATTATGAGGAGAGTTATAGTGGAGGTATTCCAAAGTCAGACAGCGTTTTTGAAAGAATTTATAGTTAAAGGGAAATCTTGCCTTTTGAATCCAGTGACATTCGATGAAGAGTAGTGCAGCATTTGATGAATGACCGATAGTAAATACACTGGCAACCTGACCTTGAAAACATTTTAATAGTGACTTACATTAGTAAATAATTAATAAAGTAAAAACATCCAGATGTAATTCAATAGGTAAAATGGCAGTTAAGCAAAAGAAAGAAAAAAAATGGTGCTATAACTTCCTTCGACCTGGATGTCATACCCTTACTTTTAAGATGGTTTGTGAAGATATGAGAAGGCTGCCAGCCTAGAGAGATAGAATTCTGTAGATAATTCTGTCATTTGTAAATAGTAATATAAGCCACATGCTTGTTCTCTTAAATGTGAAAAGACTGTATTAGATGTTGAACTTCAAACATCTAACAGCAGTGCACTCTGCTGTAAGAAAGCTGATAAGTCAAGCATTTTATGACTGTTTTCATCTCAGGGCTCAGCGCTGTGGTGTCTGAATCAGCAGATTCTTTCTATTGTTTTGTGACTAGAGTTAATTGCTAGATTTTACATATATAATGTCTTTAATTGCTGTAGTTTCCTGACCAGGTGCAAGCTTACTAAGAAATGTTAATGTATAGTTTTTGTTAGCCTGGGAAACCAGAGACTTGTTAAGAACAATGTAATATAAAATGAGTCAGCAGGATGTATTATCAATTTAAAGGGATTTCTCAGAGACAGAGGAAGAGCATTTTGCATTTGTCTTTAGAACTGACCACTCATCAGCACTTGCTTTGCTCTGTCTGTATGTAAGTATGATCTTAGACTTTAGTGTCTCTCTTAGAAAATAGTAGGTTTAGTCTGTTTTCTGTACTAATGTCAAAACTATTCTACTGTATTATTTTAAGCATTTTCCTGTCATCTCTGAACTCTTGACTAGCACTGTGTAGTAAGAAGTATTGTATTATGGTTTTATTATTTATTACTTTTAAACCTTTCAGCTGTGGCTGTTGTGTAAAGATAATTTAAGCTGTAAAGTACATTGGATGTGTATAGTGATACTGTACAAAGCCACTCCAAATAAGCCTTGCTGCTCAGTCAGACTTACCATTTGGATAATAATATTGATCAGTAATAATTGGACACCCTTTGGCAAGGGCCTTTTTAGAAGCTGATAAATAAGGGTCCTGGTAGCCATAATTACTACCTTATAGCCTGGACAGAAGGGGCACAGCTAGTGAACCTGTGCTAGCCTTCCCCAGGAGTGTCTGTGTCGTTGTATATAAATCATATCTCAAAGTGTGTGTATTGTGTGTGTGTGTGTGTGTGTGTGTGTGTGTGTGTGTGTGTGTGCGTGTGTGTGTGTGTTTGTGTCAGCTACTTGGGAGGGGCACAAAGCACTGGTTGGACAAAGAGACTGCTAGCAGGACTTAGCTTGAGATCTTGGCTAAGGACCCCACTTTACAGCTGTGCCAGTGGGGAGTCTTACTGGGGATCTGGAGAGAAAGGCAGAAACCAGCCCCAGACTGACTGTGATTTCTGTGTGCTCTTAAGGGAAATTGTACTTTACTGTGTGTGTATTTGTTATCCTTCCCCATGTGGATGCCCCTCACTGGTGTTAGTGGTGAGGATTGAGGCTAATTGATTACTGGGCTAGTGCTCTGGCGTCACATATTATTTCTTTGGCAGTGGTGGGATACCCACACCGCATATTAATTGGTTTGCAATTGCCTTGTAGTGGTGTGGATAGTGAATTCATGTAGCTTGTGTACAGTGATCACTGAAGGTGTTTTTGTACTCTAAATCAGCCTCACAGTAAATATTCAGAGTTCAGATCACAATTGTTTTATTTCTTTTGTTAGCTTAGTTATTCAGGTAGAGCAGGCAAGCATGTCAGCAGAGGAGTATGACAAGCTGTCAATGAGCCAGTTGGCTGAGATGTGCCAGGCTAAGGGACTGGTGCATGGAAAACTGACTAAGGCAGACATGATTGCAGATTTGGTCTCAGCTGCATCAGAAAACAGCAATCAGGAGGGTGATCAGACTGGCAGTGGAGGTGTACAACACTCAGAGAACAGACAGCTCAACCTTTCTGCAAATGACTTAAAAATCCATCTGGAACTAAAAGACTTGAGTTGGAGGCCAGGCACTTGGAAACAGAAGCAACAGAGAGACTGACACATCTACAGGCTGAGGAGAATGAGAAACGGCTATGCCTGGAGCTGAGAGGAAGGAAAGGAAGAGGCAGCACAAAAAGGAGATGCTGACTCTTCGCCAGAGTCATGGAGGTAATGTGGAAGGGAGTAACCGGACCCCAGAAGCACAAAATGTCAGTAGATTTTTTCTGTTTAAAGGGTGGAATAATTTTGATAGTTTCATTCATATGTTTGAAAGGGTATGTCAACAGTATGATGTTGACCAAAGGCTCTGGGTACGGTTCCCGACCCCCTTACTCTATGGTAAAGCTGTAACTGTTTTGTCCAAAATGTCTGACGTTGACTGTTTCAATTATACTGCTGTTAAGAGCTGTTTGTTAGCATTTTTTAAGCTAACACCTGAAACTTATAGGAAAATGTGTTGTGAACATAGACGCAAGGCAGATGAAAGTGTGTGTGAATATGTTGCTGAACTGAGCACTTATTTTCATAGGTGGGTGAGTGGATGTCAGGTCACCACTTTTGAAGGGCTGGCAGACCTTTTGCTGAGGGAACAAGCCCTTAGCACTTTGCCTGAGCATATGAGGATCTGGTTAGCCAATAGACAATGTGCTACTTCAGATGAGTTGAGGAAGAAAGGAGACCTATACCCAGGAAGCAGGGCATCCTTGCACAGGAAAGGGACCCCCAGCACTGTTCATGGGTCTAAAGGAACCCATGGTGGGCAGCCCAGACTGCCCCAACAGAATCTGTCAGTAGCAGAGGAAGCCATTAATCCAGGTACACATCCAAGACCTAGGTTTAAATGTTTCGAATGCAACCAGTGGGGCCATGTGGCATACAGATGTCCACGGAGGCAAGTTAGGGAACAAAAGGTGAGAGAGCCAGTAAGTGGGAAAGACAGAATGCCAATAGTAGGTTGTCTTGGGACAACAAGGATACCAAACTACCACAAGAGGTTATATCCTATTATAGTGAATGGCAAAGAGGTTATTGCTAAGAAAGACACAGTCTCTGACATAACCATTGTAAAGCCTGCAATGGTTACAAAGGCGCACTACTTGCCTGGGCAGTCTACTCCAGTCAGAGATTTAGGAAGGACCCCATTCCAAATACCTTTGGCTAGGGTTAACCTTGACTGGGAGGGTGGAAATGGAAACCAGCAAGTAGGTATGTTTCAGGATATCCCTGCAGATGTCCTGATAGGGAATGATTTTGATAATGCAGTATCATGTGCTCATGCAGTTACACGCAGTCAGGCTTGGAGACAAGCATGTGGGTCTGGTAGCCTGGGGGAGGCCAAGTCAGACCGCATACTTGCAGCCAGGACTGGTGAGGTGGTTACTTCAGGGAGGGAGCTACTCTGTAACAGTGAGACTGGAGGTGAGCCACAGCTGCTTGTGGGTACTGATGTTTCCTTGGACAGAGTGACTGCAAAGGTAGGGGTGAGTAGTAGTACCCAGGCTGACAGTGAGGCACCACTGTCAGATGATGCCAGACTTCCTGTGGAAGGGGAGCTGGGGAGGCTTATAAAGAGAGAGATGAGACAGACTCAGATCTCAGACCCTACATTACAAGGCCTGAGGCAGGTAGCTAGTCAGGCACCTGATTCTCAAGGGAAGGGGGAATCTATATACTGGGACAAAGGGTTACTGTATAGAGAGTGGCCCCCTGAGGGAGGGCTAGAAGGTGAGACAATACAGCAGTTGGTAGTACCTAGTGCCTACCATCTGGTGTTTCTAGCCATAGCCCATGATATTCCCTTTGCAGGTAATATGGGCATGAAATGTACAAAAATACATATTATGCAGAACCTTTATTGGCCTGGAATTTCCAGAGATGTAACAGGGTACTGCAGGACCTATGTGCAGTGCCAAAACATAGGCAAGGCAGGAGACAGTGTGAGAGCTCCTTTGATGCCTTTGCCTGTGATTGAGGAGCCATTGCAGAGGGTAGCTATGGATATTTTGGGGCCTCTGAGTACCCCAAGTTCCACAGGGAAAAAGGATATCCTAGTGGTAGTAGATTATGGTACAAGATACCCAGAAGCAGTGGCTCTGTCCTCCATTGAGGCAGAAAAGGTGGCAAATGCTTTGTTAGAGATTTTCAGCAGGGTAGGTTTCTGAAAAGAAATACTGACTGACAGAGGTGTCAGTTTCATGTCAAACCTGCTGGCTTGTCTGCGGAAGTACTGTGTAGTGAAGCACCTGAAGGCCACCCTCCTACCATCCTCAGACTAATGGTCGTGTTAAGAGGTTAAACTCTACAATCAAGTCCATGCTACAGAGATTTGCAGACCAGTTTAAGAGGGAGTGGGACAAATATTTGCCCCATATGTTGTTTGCTTACAGAGAGGTTCTCCAGGAATCCATGGCTTTTTTACCCTTTGAGTTACTGTATGGGCATAAGGTGAGAGGACCTCTATATTTAATTTGTGATGAGTGGGGAGATGAGTGTGAATCTCACAAGGAGTCTGTTGTGGCATATGTCCTAAATCTCAGGACAAGGCTCAGGGAACTCATGGGCTTGGCCCAGGAGAACCTGACAGAAGCCCAACAACAGAAAAAAGGTATGGTATGACAGGAATGCTCGCGACAGAGAGTATGTTGTAGGGCAGCAGGTAACAGTTCTCATTCCTGTCAGACACAACAAGGTGGAAGCAGCCTGGGAGGGAACCTACAAGGTGGTAAAAAAGGTAAGTGATGTTAACTACATGGTGGAACTGCTTGGCAAGAGGCAGGAGCACAAATTGTAGCATGTTAACATGATGAAACCTTACCAAGATAGGGAGGCCCTTGTGCAGAGTATTTGCAGTGGATTGCAGGAGTCTGAGGGAGATCTGGTAACTCATTTCCTCAGTAAGGATTGGACTGACACCTCAGTGGAAGGGGTAGTAATATCCCCGCAGCTATACCCTACCCAGGTGTGAGAAATCTGAGCAGTGTTACAGGAGTCTGGGGACATGTTCACTGGGAAACCAGGGTGCACCCACCTGGTGCAGCACCAGGTGGATACAGGATCCCACAGGCCTATTAGGCAGGCCCCTTATAGGGTGCCTGAGAGAGTCAAACAGATTCTGAGGGAGGAGATACAGGTGATGTTGGAACTAGGGGTAATTCAAGAGTCCAACAGTCCCTGGGCCTCCCCAGTGGTGCTGGTGCCAAAGAAGGAGGGCAGTATCAGGTTCTGTTTGGACTACTGGAAATTAAATAGTCACATAGAGTCAGATGCTTACCCCATGCCTAGGACAGATGAGGCCCTAGAGTAGCTGGGCTAAGTTTTTTACAACCATTGATCTTACCAAGGGTTACTGACAGGTGCCCTTGACTCCCAGTGCTAGAGAGAAGTCAGCCTTTGTGACTCCTTTTGGCTTGTATGAGTTCACAAAGATGTCCTTTGGGATGAATAATGTCCCAGCAACTTTCCAGAGGCTGGTAGATCATATCGTAGCAGGAGCAGGAGGGTTTGCCCTTGCTTACCTAGATTACATTGCCATCTACTGCCATTCCTGGCAAGAGCACCTTCAACATGTCAGGGAGGTGCTGGGCAGACTACAGGTGGCAGAGTTAACCAATATACCCAGCAAATGTCAGGTGGGTATGGCAGAGATCTCGTACCTGGAACATAGAGTGGGGAGTGGTAAGATCAGAACCTCCCAAAGTGGAAGCCATTCAGACATGGCCTGCACTGGTTACCAAAAAACAGGTGAGGGCATTCTTAGGGACAGCAGTGTACTACAGAAAGTATGTCCCCAGTTATAGTACCATAGCTTGCTCCCCTCACAGACCTAACAAGGAAGAACAGGGCAGATAAGTTAGTGTGGACCACAGCATGTGAGTAGGCATTCCAGAAGCTTAAAGAAGCTTTAGGAGGACCCCCTGTGTTAGCCAGTCCAGATTACAGCAAAGAATTTGTTGTGAGGTGGATGCTTCAAACCATGGGGTGGGGGCTGTACTTAGCCAGATTTCTTTAGAGGGGGAAGAGCACCCAGCAGTTTATCTCAGTCATAGGGTCCAACCCAGGGATGAATGCTATGCAGCTGTAGAAAGGAATGTCTAGCCATAATGTGGGCACTGTAGAAATGTCAGCCTTATTTGTATGGAAAAAATTCACTGTAGTGACAGATCACAACCCTCTAACATGGTTAAACTGAGCCAGCCAGCAAAATGCCAAGTTGCAAAGATGGAGCCTAGGGTTGAAAGCATATGATATGTCAGTGCAGCACCATAGTGGGAGTAGCAATGCCAATACAGATGGGCTCTCAAGACAGGAAATGGGGTAAGGTATACTCAGATAGACCTGACCCTCTCAAGCAACGTTTCTCAAGGGTCACTTGAAAAACTAGCTTAAGTTCTCCGGGGGGGGGGGGGGTATGTGAAAATATGTGAAGGTTGCCAACCTAGACAGAATTTTGTAGATAATTCTGTCATTTGTAAATAGTAATATAAGCCATGGGCTTGTTCTCTTAAATGTGAAAAGACTGTATTGGATGTTGAATTGCAAAAATGTAACAACAGTGCACTCTGCTGTAACAAAGCTAAGTCAAGCATTTTATGACTGTTTTGATCTCAAGGCTAGTAGCTGCAGTGTCTGAACCAGCAGATCCTTTCTATTGTTTAGAGACTATAGTTAATTGCTAGATTTTACATATATAATGTCTTTAATTGCTGTAGTTTCCTAACCAGGTGCAAGCTTACTACGAAATGTTAATGTAGAGTTTCTGTTAGCCTGGGCAAACCAGAGACTTGTTAAAAATGATGTAATCTAAAATGAGTCAGCAGGATGTATTGTCAGTTTAAAGGACTTTCTCAGAGACAGAGGGAGAGCATTTTGCATTTCTCTTCAGAACTGACCACTCACTAACACTTGCTTTGCTCTGTCTGTATGTAAATAGGATCTCTGACTTTAGTGCCTCTCTTAGCTATAGATAGAAAATAGTAAGTTTAGTTTAGCTGTTTTCTGTATTGATGTCAGAACTATTCTCCTGTATTATTTTAAGCATTTTTCTGTGATCTCTGAACTCTTGAATAGCACTATTTCTTAAGAAGTATTGTCTTGTGGTTTTATTATTTATTATTAAATATTTTTAAACCTTTCAGCTGTGGCTGTTTTGTGTAGCGATAATTTAAGCTCTAGAGTACATTGCATGTATATAGTGATACTGTACAAAGCCACTCTAAATAAGCCTTGCTGCTTAGTCACACTTACCATTTGGATAATAATATTGCACAGTAATAATTGGACACCCTTTGGTAAGGGCCTTTTTAGTATCTGATAAGTAAGGGTCCTGGTGGCAATGATTACTACCTTATTGCATGGACAGATGGACATAAAGGGCACAGCTAGTGAACCTGTGCCAGCCTTCCCGAGGAGTGTCTGTGTGGCTGTGTGTAAATCATATCTCAAAGTCTGTGTGTGTGTGTGTGTGTGTGTGTGTGTGTGTGTGTGTGTGTGTGTGTGTGTGTGTGTGTATGTGTGTGTGTGTGTGTGTGTATGTGTGTGTGTGTGTGTGTGTTTGTGTGTCAGCTACTTGGGCAGGGACACAAAGCACTGGTTGGACAGAGCGAGTGCTAGGAGGACTTAGTTTGGCACCCTGGCTAAGGACCCCACTCTATAGCTGTGTCAGTGGGGAGTCTTATTTGGGATCTGGAGAGAAAGGGAAAAACCAGCCTCAGACTGACTGTGATCTCTGTGTGCTCTTAAGGGAAATTGTCCTTTACTGTGTGTGTATTTGTTATTCTTCCCAATTTGGATGCCCCTCACTAGTGTTAGTGGTGAGGATTGAGGCTCCTTGATTACTGGGCCAGTGCACGGGAATCACATGGGCAACATAGAATGACTTTCTCAATATTTTGGCTATATTTTGGTCAAAAGCCAGATTAGTGCCTACATATGTTCCCAGATCCTTAAATACCGGCAGCGTTCTCCCATCTTTGTGAGTATAAGGTTCAATATGTTTGTACATCTGGTAAGTGCATGCACAATCTTATCCAGGATGTTTGTGTTTACAAAGTCATGTAATCTCTGCACCTACACATTCTGGATCATGTAGGATTCCCAGTTTATAGAGGGTGACATCCGTTCAGATTACCAGATTAAAAACAACACCCTAAGCACAGGAGATTTGGGCACACAGGTTGACAGCAACCTTTCCTTTGACCACCACATCTCCACAATGGTAAGAAAGGCTTTTTAAATCACCCACCTCATAAGTAAGGGCATTGCATCCAGAACAAAAGAGATTATAACTCCCCTTGTACTCCTCACTCCTCAGGCCAATAATAGAGTACAATTTTACCTTTGGTCAGTACCTTAGCAGGTACCTGCAATAACTGGAAAGAGCTCAAAGGTTTCTTACAAAGAAAATTCAAGATCTTCAGCATATGTCATATGTTGACAGACTGAAATCATTGTCACTATACTCAGAGCTCTGCCTTGCATATAAAGCAATCTCAGATTCTGCTGTAATAAAAATGCTGCACATTCGTAAATCCAGTGGTATAAGCATTTGCTCTAGGGAACTCATCCTAGTATGTGACATCAACAGGGCTTTCTGGAGAGACAGATATGTCTCACAGAGCTTACCTCTCCTCTGGAATAAACTACCAATTTAGGTGAAGCAGAGCCCCTTGCTGACCCATTTTTAGCATAATTTGGATGAGTGGATAGGAAACTGCAAATTCATCCCGGGAGTTTCACCTGTGTCCTTCTTGGACAGGGGCAGTAGTTTTGACTGAATTCTGCTTAATACTTTGATATTCCTGGGAACAGTGGTTGTACTTGGCTAGGCTTGTAAGGCCCCTAGGGCTATTAGCCTAGTAACCTCTTATGATACTATGATCCTAAGATCCTATAATTAAAGTTTCCCATGAGTATGGTATTTGGTTGAATGGTTAGTGTCTCAAGTAGGTCTAAGTATGATGTAAAGGATGACCTGTAGCTTGCTAGAATATGATATGTATTTTTGTACCTGGTAATCTGGATGTGGAGGAACTCTAGAACATCATCATCTCTGACCAACTTAGAGGTATGCATATTACTGATGTAGATAGAGACACCTTCACCTTTAGTCCTGGCCTGTGCATTTGCTGGTCTGAATGTGTAGAAGCCACTGAAGGCTTGCACTGCAGGTAGTCTCTCTTTGGATTTAAACTATGTCTTGGTAACTGCACAGGTGTCTACATTCTCTAGGGTGAGGAGAGCTTTGGAGGGAGTGGAGCTTCTTGCTTAGACTCTTAGCATTGAGCAGTAGCACCTTTAGATTGTTTTTATCAATTTGGCATTGCCTAAAAAGCTGTGTAGGGAGAACACTTTTTTAACCAATATTTAAAAGCCTAGAAGGGACAGGAACAGACTATGCTTAGCAAAAAAATGTGGCATGTTAACCTTGTTCTCCCATGCTGGCAAATACTGTATCCCCCTAAACTGATACCATAAACTAAGCCAATTATGAAAAATCAGTCATCTTCTGTTTGTATTGTGGCACCATCTTTGGCGAAGGTAGAATGCTGCTTAGAGCTAAGCACATACCAGACTTTAACACATAGACCAAGAACTCCATAATGTCTATCTTCATATGGTATGGAGAGGTACTTCTCAGGTCATTTAAAACTACATGGACTTTGATTGAATCATACTGGTACCTGTGGTGCAGTGACTTGAGTGTGTGCATTACCTGGTGGATCTTGGCCCATGATAGGCAAGTGACCATTATTTTTTCCTTGTTCTGCCTGGTGAGTGAGGCATCAGAGTGTTGTGCTATGGTGTCCCCTGTGACTAGAGTGAGGAGTAGTATATTGGCTTGTTTTATGGGCTTGGTAGATGAGGCTCCACTGCCTATGGCTTCATGTGCAGTGTTAGGTGGTGTTACTGTTAAGTGCATTCAAGTTTGCTGAAGATAATTTTAGCAGGCATAATGTTTGGGAGGTTTTTGATCTTTGGGAAGATTGCATTTAAGTGCTTCAGCAGAAGAGGGGAGCATGCCATGTGTGGTGGGTGTAAGCATGTGTTTTCCTGTCAACTATATTTTTATTTTGAGTGTGTGAGAGGTTTGCCTCCAGAAGCATTGTGTACAAACATCTTTTCCATGCTGTTTTTTTTTTCTTTGAGGTTTAAATGGTTGTCAGTGAGCTTTAGGCAATTGTTACATTGTTTCAGGACACCCATATCCGCCCAACTGGATGTGGAGAAATTGGGAAAGAGCATATCCATGAAGTTGAGTCCTTTACTGGGTGATCTACAAGGGCAGACTAAAGGAGCTTTTGGGATTAGAGACCAGTCTAGGCTATATAATACTAAATTCAAGAGGCAGTGCTCCTTATCATGCAAACATCTACTCTTTACTACTCAACGCACAAAGTAGTTCCACTAAACTCACTGAATTACTGGTACAGTTTCAGAGGTAATTTTATAGGGAAAATTTGGTTTCTAGGTGTTTGCATCTATACAAGGCACTAGTAACCATCATTACATGATTAGCAGTGATGCACTAATGCACCAAATTTATAAAGGCACTGAAACACAAGAAACTGGCTTCTAAGCCCACTGCCCAATAAAATGACTACACTTAACAGCTTTCTAACAGTTTATTCAGTTAATTATCACTAGATTAGACATGCAATTTGATCATTGGGCCACAAGTACCAGTATGAATCAGTCATAGTCTAAGTGGGTGTAAGTGGCCTGAGATGTACCTCCCTAGAATGTATGAAGAGGGGCATGATGGAGCTCTTGGAATAAGTGCCCTGTGTTGGTATGAGCCTAGCATCGAGCAGCATGATGCCACAACATGGACTGAAGATGACTGACCTTCATAATTGGCTTAGTTTCTTGTGGGATGCAATATTTGTCAGAATGGAAGGAGATGGTTAATAGATTACACTGCTTTGCCAAGGATGGTTTACACCTTTTCCCTTTAGGCTTTTGAATATTAGCTAACATGTTGTCCTCCCCCCCATAGTGCCTTTTTTAGGCAATGCCAAATTCAAAATCTTTCTGACAAAGCAAATCAAAACCAAGTAAATCTAAAGGTGTCACTGCTCAATGCCAGAAGTCTAAACAAGAAACTCCATTCTCTGTAAGCTCTCCTCACTCTATAGTATGCTGACATCTGTACAGTCACTAAGACATGGCTTAGAACAACATAGCATTGCAATGGGTGTAATGCCTTCTGCATATTTAGACCAGCTACTACACTGGTAGGGACTAAAGGTGGATGTGTCTTGATTTACATAAAAAATAAATATACCTCAAGGCTGGTCAAACAGGACGATGCACTTGAGGTTGTCCATGTTCAGCTAATCATAGACAAATTCCCATACCTTCCTTTCAAGCTACAGGTCCCCCCTCTATGACCCAGGAAACCCATAACATGTATTTAAGCTTAGTAGAGACACTTACCATCCAACAATTTACCATACTCACAAGTGACTTTACCCTGTTGTTAACTGGTAATCATATACAGTGCTAAACATGAGGGCACACACAGACTCCTGGAATTTGTAAACACACCCTGCCTGGATGAGTTTGTCAATATGCCAACCAGGGGTGCAAACATACTAGCTATGATCCTCACTAATTTGGCACAGCATTTCACACCACCTAGTGTAATGTCTTCTCTGGTAAGGTTAGACCACAAAAAAAAATCTTCTTTGAAGTAAAAATAAAACATGGAATCCCAACTAACCCTGGAACCTTCAGGAATTCCTCTAAGGTTAACTTCCTGCTATTAAGTGATAATCTGCAAAATTTCAAGCCCCCTAAACCATGAGAACAGTGCTACCTATATGAAACTGTTCACAGAAATCATATGCAAGCATGTTAATAGCTGCATACCACCAGAAATAATTAGAGAAGTAGCACCCAGCAGGATAAAACTGCTCTCATCAAACTAACGGAACAACTCAGAGGACAAATAAAGTCTACCAAAGCTACATTTGAGGTAAATGTGGCCTCCCAGGCCAAGGACAACCAGAAGACATTCTTTACCTGTGCCTGAAATCTCAAAGGCAATACACAATTGTGTGCAGAACTCATTGTTAATGGAGCTGCCTATACTGAGCCTGAAGATACAGAAAACCTACTGACAGACTAATTTTCTGTAATTTTACCCCATCTCTCCCCCGGTCTCCCCTTAATTATAACTCCCCCCAAAATATCACTAGGGAACAGGTTCTCGTTGCTCTGTCTAAGGCCAAGAACACTGCATTGATAATAACCCAGGCTGCCTTCCAAATAGCATGAAATATGACTTGTCACTCACTCTGGTATGTCTATTTAACCATAGCCTCTAAACTGGCTTTGCTCCTCATGAATGGAGAATGGCAATAGACATCCCTTTGTACAAAGGTGGGCAATCTAGAGACCCTGGACATTACAGACCCATAAGTCCCATTTGCAAAGCCATGGAAAGCATTATCATGGAAATAAACGATTTAGCAAATCACATACAATGGACCAAACCCAGTTTGGTTTCTTCAAGGGCAGGTCATGCCCACTCACTCTGATGGACTTCTCTGAGATAGTCACCAAAGCAATGGATGAGGGCAAACTAGTTCACACTTCTCATCTTGACCTGGTCAAGGCATTTGACTAAATACCACACTCAGGCATTGCTGACAAATGCAAGAGGTTAGGTATAGACCTTAGAGTGCACCTTTACAAAGTGGTTAGTCAACAGTGGAGTTCCTCAGGATCAATCCTGGGGACACTCTTTTTGGCATATTCTTCTCTGAAATCAAGGCCAATGTCAAGGGCCTCACAAACTAGGAACAGTCATATAATCCACCACTAACACTAATATTTTCAAAATAACTGGTGTCAGAGCCATGGACTAAAACTTAATTCCAAGAAATATGTAATAGTGTCTTTCAGGAATTGGCAACCACTGGTAACCCCTATATTGACCACATACACCTAAGAATTGACCCAGTAGTCAGGGACTAGGGGACATACATAGCCAGTAATCTAGCCTTTGACCATCATGTGTCTACAACAGTGAGAAAATCATTCTATGTTGTACAACTTTTAAACAAATATATGGCAGCTAGGTCCAAGGAGGTCATTATTCCTCTGTAAGTGGCACACATCAGACCTATCCTTGAGCATAATGCCCCCTTTTGTATGTACCTAACTATGCACATTCAACAACTAGAATGTCCACATGGGTTCCTAACTAAAAGAATAGAGGGGATAAATAACCTTTCCTATGCTGAGTGTTGCAAAGCCCTGTCTCTATAGTCTGACTCCTGCAGGCTGTTGACAGGAGATCTATGCCTGGCATACAAGGCATCATCAGATACTAATCTAATGGACTTCCTGTGTATCTTCAAAACAAACACATTATTAGAATACTACCCTTTCACTGGAACAGGCTCCCCATGTATGTGAAGCAGAGTTCCTCCCTAACCCAATTCAACGGAACCCGTTCTTCAGATTGTCCCATCTGCTCAAGTATGTGGTAGGTCAGGTGGCATCTATTGATAAAGAGTAGGTGGAGTCTGCTGATGCCTGGACAAATTTCCCCTGAGTAGTATAAATACCACCTCAGGTCACCACTGAACAGATGTTATTAGCTTAGTGGGAGTAACACAGTCAACAAAGGTTAGATAAATAAATAGATCAACATATATATACATAGATAAGTAAATAAAACTTGGACAAATGGATGGGTATCTGGAAATTCACTCCTGGTTTGTCACCCATGTCTAATGGACACAGGCAGCCTATAAATGTTTCATCTCCAGGCCCCTGCTTTTAAATGTTTCAACTCACAAGCCCCTGCTTACACTATCAAGGGTACCAGATATTTAGTATATATGACTAAGCTTAAAAAGGCCCCGATGATCATTAAGCCTAGTACACACCTATAAACCTATAATTACCCAAGCAGCCCAATTGTTTCAGGAAGATGTTATGTAACCAAACCCTTCTCAGCATGTTTTGAAACCATTACTTGGTTTAGTTACAGTATGACTTAAAGATAGTAATGACATTCTAGTTTAATTGGAAATGATTACTATACACTCTGCTTCACTGCTTGTTATGATTGAAAGTTGTTTCCTGACCTTCTGAGTTGTTCATAGGTTCATAGGTGGGTACTAGGCTATCTGCCTGAAGGCATTTATAAGCCTAGCCAGAATATGTTGGCTTTCGCCATCCCCTTAGATTAGTTCCCTGTGCCTCTATCCAGCAGAGCCACTGAAGTGATCCCTGAGGTAAACTTTCTGTTTCCCATCCACTCGTCAAGGTTTCTTTTGAAGAGTGTCAGCAAGGAGCTCTGCCTAATGTAGATTGGGATCTTGTTCCAAAGCATGGGAAGTCTCTGGGACAGGAATCTGTCCCTCCAGCATGTCCTATTTATTGTTGTGGTGAGGTTTAGATCCCTAGGTTCATAGGTTGGTACTAGGCTATCAGCCCTAGGGCCTATACAAGCCTAGCCATAACAATTCCCTGGCAATTTCTTCCCACATTATTTACTTTCCTGGACCCCTGTCTAGCAGGGTGACTGACGTGATCCCTGGGGTGAATTTCCTTTCTCCCATCCAATCGTCAAGGTTCCTCTTGAAGAGGTCCAAAGAGGCACTCTGCTTGACATGTATGGGCAATCTATTCCAGAGTCTGGGGAGTCTCTGGGTCAGGAACCTATCCCTCCAACATGTTTTGTTTATTGTGATGACAAGGTTTAGATCCCTGGAGCGTGTAGCTCTGAGGGATTGGGATTTCTTTAAGTGTAGCATGTCCAACAGCTCTGGGTTTGACATGGCCTTGTATGTTAAGCAGAGATCTCCTCTGAGTAGACGATATGCGACAGAGTATAGCTGGAGTTTTTTAAGGCGGTCAGTGTAGCGCATCTGCTTTTGGCCTGTGATTCTTTTAGTGAGGTATTTCTGAGGCCTTTCCAGTTGTTGCAGATGTCTTGAGAGGTACATACCAAATGGGGCGTTGCATTCTATAATGGGTCTAATGAGGGATGAGTACAGTGGGACAATGACCTCCTTTTTTCTGGATGAAAAGCTCTTTGTGATGAGGTGTGCCACATAGAAGGATTTCCTGACTGTTGTGGCGATGTGGTTATTGAAGGTGAGACCACTGTCCACCTGTGTCCCTAAGTCTCTTATCACACTTTCTGTGTTTAGTGTACTGCCACCTATATGGTAATTCATGGATACATGTTTTTTCCCAAAGGGGATAACAATACATTTCTTGGCATTGAGCTTGAGCCCATGGCTCTGGCACCAAGCATCTGTTTCTGTAAGGCCCTTTTGTAGAGTATCCACATCATTTGGGGATTCAATAATGGCTCCCAGTTTGCAGTCATCTCATCTGCAAACTTTGTTAGCCAGAGTCCCTTAGTGTTGACCTGTACTTCAGAGAAGTAGATGCCAAACAAGAGCGGCCCCAGAACTGAACCCTGAGGTACTCCACTTGTCACTTGTCTGGAGCTGGATTTGGAGTCGGCTACTTTTACAGTGTGGGTTCTATCAGTAAGCCATTTAGCAACCCATTGGGCGACATAGGGATTAATGCCCAACTTATGATTCCAGAGTGGGGGATGGTGTCAAAGGCCTTGGCAAGGTCTAGATAGGCTGTGTGGACCACCTTACCCTTGTCCATGGCTCTGGAGACTGATTCAAAGAAGTCAATCAGGTTCAGGAGACAAGATCGGCCCTTCACAAACCCAAACTGGGTGGGGTCCAGTGTTTGAAGGTTGCCAATGTCTTTGTTTATAAGTTCCATGATAATACGCTCCATGGCCTTGCAGATAAGGCTTGTCAGACTGATGGGACGGTAGTTTCCGGGATCCAAGGTGGATCCCCCCTTGTGGAATGGGATAACTGTAGCTCTGCGCCACTCAGTGGGCACAGAACTTGAGGTGAGGCTATGATTAAACATGACACTTAGGTGAGGTGCCAGTTCATATTGTAGTTCATGTAGTACACAGCCTGGGATGTCATCTGGTCCCATGGATGCTGTATTCTTGGCTTTAGAGAGTGCGTTTTGTACCTGTGTGGCTGTTATTACTGGAATTTGGCAATCTTCCGGTATTGAGATGGGCCATTTAGGGGGTGAGAGGGGGGTGAAGTTGGCACTGAATCGATCTGCCAGGATATTGGCAATATCCTTCGGATCAGTATATTTAATGCCATTCTGTTTTTGCTCAGAGCAGATCTGAGCATTGCCATTTAGATTCTTGACATAGTTATAGAATGCTTTGTGGTTGTCTTTGGAATCTTTGGCAATTTTATTTTTGTAACTAGCTTTAGAGCATGTGGCTCGAGGGGATAAGGTTTTCTTTAGGTGGAGCATGTCCATCAATTCTGGGTTGGACATGGCCTTGTATGTCAGGCAGAGATCACCTCTGAGTAGGCGGTATACAACTGGAGTTTCTTCAGTTGAGCTGCATAGAGCATCTGTTTGAGGCCATTGATTCTCTTGGTGAGGTACTTCTGTGGTCTTTCCAGCTGTTGCAGGTGTCTTGTAAGATACATCCCAAATGTCTGATGAGTGATGAGTAGAGGGGCACTATGATCTCTTTTGATCTGGATGCGAACCCTTTTGTGATTAGGTGGGCCACATAGAAGGATTTTCTAATCACTTTGGCAATGTGATTATCAAAGGTGAGATTACTATCTACTTCGGTCCCTAGATCCCTTATTACGTCTTCCGCATTTAGGGGACTGCCACCTATGTGGTAGTTTGTGGGTACTTTGTTTTTTCCAAAGGGGATGACTATGCACTTTTTGGCATTTAGTTTGAGGCCATGATTTTGACACCAGGTATCCGTCTCAGTGAGACCGTTTTGGAGGATGCCTGTGTCAGCCAGAGAGTCAATTATAGCCTCTAGTTTGCAGTCATCTGCAAACTTGGTCAGCCATAGTCCTTCTGTGTTTGCCTGTACCACTGAGAAGTATATGCCGAATAGGAGGGGTCCTAGGACTGAGCCCTGGGGAACACCACTTGTAACCGGTTTAGAGACGGACCTAGCTTCTGCAACTGTCACCATGTGGGTTCTGTCCGTGAGCCAGTTGGCAATACATCTTGTGACAGAGGGGTTTATGTTCAGGCTGGTGAGCTTGTCTATAATACCAGAATTGGGAATGGTGTCAAAGGCCTTAGCGAAGTCTAGGTTGGCTGTGTGTACCACCTTTCCCTCGTCTATAGCCTTGCGAGGAAACGGACTCAAAGTCTCTGTTAATGAGTTCCATGATGATGATCTCCATAGTCTTGCAGACCAAGCTAGTCAGGCTTATAGGGCAATAGTTCCCAGGGTCTGTTGTGGCTCCACCTTCGTGGAGTGGAATAACTGTTGCTGTGCGCCACTCTATGGATATGTAGCCTGTGGAGAGGCTGAGTTTGAACAGTGTGTTTAGGTGAGGGGTTAGCTCATATTTGAGCTCGTGTAGGACGTAGCCTGGGACACCGTTCGGTCCCATTGATGCTGAGTTTTTGGCTTTGGAGAGGGCTGTTTTAACCTGAGTGTCTGTGATTTCAGGGACTCTACATTTTTCTGGTATGGTTATGGGCCCTTTTGGGGGTGAGAGGGGGATGAAGTTTGCACTGAACCTGTCTGCAAGGATGTTGGTGATATTGGTCAGTTCAGTGTATTTTGTGCCATTCTGCACTAACTCTGAGCAGATCTGAGCATTGCCACTTAGATTCTTGACATAGCTAAAGAATGCCTTGTGGTTATCTTTGGAGTCCTTGGCAACTTTTCTTTCAAAGCTCACCTTGGATGATTTTATGAGGGATTGTAGTTTCTTGCTAATACTGATCAGGGATGTCTTCCCTTCTTGGGATTTTACTCTTTTCAGTACTAGTTTCCTCCTTCTATTGTATAGCTTGTTTATGGCAGGAATCCACCAGACCGGTTTCTTTTTCTTGGAGGAGGGAGTCTTGGCTTTGCTTGGGATGGCACAATCCATGCATTCTTGTAGCTGCCCGTAGAATGCATTAGTAAAGGATTTTGCAGCTTGGACAGTGTTATCCTTCAGCATGGGGGCTTTGAAACTTTCCACCTCGGTCTTAAGTAATGTGAAGTTTGCTTTTGAAAAGTTTTTCATGGTGGCTTTCTTGTCCGGGGGTGGGGGCGGAGTATGGATATCCAAAGTGATTTGTTTATGGTCAGGTCTAACCAGCGAGGGGTTGACCTCTGGTGAGGAACACAGGTCGCCCATGTTGGTGATGAACAGGTCCAATATGTTGTCACCTCTGGTGGGAGTGTTGACCAGTTGAGCCAGGGCGTTTGAGTTTATAAATTCTAGGGAAAGTTGGGCAAGGGAGTTAGTAACTAAGTAGTTCTCCCAGTTAATGTTTGGGTAATTGAAATCACCCAATATTAGGGTGTTTGGTAGGATCTTTAAGTTTCCCAGTGTTTCCAGAAATGTGGAATGGGAGTCCTGGGACATGGTGGGTGATCTGTAGCAAGCTACAATTTGAATTGCAGTTTTACCCATTGTTAGTTGCACATGGATGATCTCTGAAGCATCGTGCTGTGCCACTAACCTGGAGGTGTAGGTATCCTTGATGAATATGGATATGCCCCCACCTTTTGTATTTCGGTTTGGGTTCTGTGGCCAAAATGTATGGTATGAGTTGTAGCCTGGTAGTGCTGGGGTGCTCTCTGAACCCTTAAACCAGGTTTCTGTTACTGCACATATATCAATTTTCTCCATACTGAGGAGTGCCTCAAGTGCGTGCATTTTGAGGTTTAGACTCCTGGCATTGAGTAGCATTACCCTCAGTTTTTTGTTACTTCTGCTATTTATGGCGGTGGGTTTGTCTTTTGAGCCTTGGCAAGAGCCTTGGCAAGTGTTGGAAAGCCTAAGGGTGACAGATGCAAGCCATCTCTAGCGAAGCAGCGTGGCTTGTCGAGCATGTCATCCCAGGCGGACAGACACTGGATCCCCTTTGAATGACACCAGAAACTTAGCCAATTGTTGAAATTGAGAATTTTTTCTTTATACCGTGGTATCATTCTTGGTGAGGGCAGGATGCTGGTCAGGGTCAGGGTCATACCGGCCTGGGCTACATGATCAGAGAGCTCTTCCATGTCTCTTTTCATGTTGTCCAGGGAGGTATGGCTCAGGTCATTCATACCAACATTGACAATGACAGAGTCATATTTGTACTTGTTCTGGAGTGACCTGAGTGCTTGTGTTATGTGGCAGATCCTGGCACCCGACAGGAAGCTAACAGTAACTTTCTCCTTATTCAGCCTAGTGAGTGGAACGTCAGTGTGCCTGACTATAGAGTAACCTATTACTTGTATGTTGGGTATGTTATTTTGCCTTAAGGGCTGTGATTGCATGACACACTGGTTTTGTGAAGTATGTGTTTCATGGTTTGTGTTGGGGGAGTGGAGGTTGCTTGGATGTTTGCTTTGGAGGTCTCTGTTGGTTTTGCAGATTTTTATTTAGAGCTTCCGAGTATGTTTTCATGTATTTATGTGTGTTTTTTGCCAGTGCTGGTTTAATGGGTCTATGTAAGACTGGTGGTGTGATGCAAGTATTTCCGTTCTCCTCTTGACTGTCTGATCCAGTCTTTGGTTGAGAGAGCTTAGCCTCTAGTTTGGCTCTATAACTGCATCTCTTGCATGTATTAGTGTTTGGTGGTAGGAGGAGGGGGTTGTCTGTGTACATGAGGCAGTTGTAACATTGCCTCAAAATGCCCAGATTCACCAGTTGGACTGGAGAGTACACCTGAAACTGCCCTTTGGACATGCCTGGATAGGTACAGGGAACTGTTTTACTGCATGGCTGGTAAGGTCGAATAGAGAGCATTGTCCTTCTGTACAGTACAGGAGGGTCTAGTGTTAGGGTTTATAAGTGTTTGCTATAAGTTTTGAGCAAGTGCCGGGCTGAGAAATGAATGGCTTGAGTGCTTAAGTTGAAAGTTTGTCTAGTTCCAAGGGAAAAATTGAAGAGGAGACTTTGTAGAGCCAGGAATAGTTTTACCTTAGCTAACCGGTGCTGCCCGGCACGCAAAACCGGGCAAATATGGTATTTATAGCAGGGAAATGAAAGATATAGAAATTAGCCCAAAATGGCCAATAAATTACTACTTTCTGGGCTGAAACCACTCCTCCAGGGACAGATAGGCTTCTCAAAGCTCCCCTCTCTCACAGGTGAACAGAGAAACTTCCTTCTATCCAAGTAAGGTATGGGCAAACACAGAGATTTGTAACACAACCCTGAATTCAGCAGTAACCTGAAAACTGGGCTATACTAGCTTAGAAAGGTGGGAGACAAGTATATATATATATATATATATATATATATATATATATATATATATATATATCTATATATATATCAGAAAATAAAGCAGATACACTAAAAAAACAGTTTAAAAGCACAGAAAAGGGATAATTATAGTTATATATCACAGATCAGAGTTGTAGTCAATGCCCCCAGTAATAAAGCAGGAAGAATCACAAATACAGTAAAAGCAGACAAATGAAGTGCAATTTTACATATATATATATATATATATATATATATATATATATATATATATATATATATATATATATATATATATATATATATATATATATATATATATATATATATATTAATATTTAAAACAATAAAAAAACAACAAACTGATTTTTAAACAAGTTACCCAATTAACCAGAAAAAAGCTCAAAACTGAGCCCTGCTCCAGCAGTCTTCAGTCAGACAAGTTCTAACTGCACACCCCTGCTTACTAGGGTGCAGGGGAACCTTCTCCAAAAAACAGATGGCCTGGATCAGTGTCTCAAGTTATACAAACAAAGCTAGATTCAGCAGGCCTGAATCTGGTCTATGCTACAGCAACAAGGTGCACCAATTTCAGAAAAAAACAGTTCAAATATGCAGTCACAATAAGCCTGCGACCAGAAATTCCCAGCTCAGAAGGGCAGAATCCATCCTCTCCTCCCACAAGAGTGCATACCACAAACCTTCTTAATGTAGAATAACTGGCCTGAAGCCCAAGTGGTGAAGCCAGAACTAATACACTTTTAGAATAGCAGACACTGGGCCTTCAATCAGCAATTCCCAGCTTAGAAGGATGTAAGCTACCTGTCCTGCCACAACACTGCAGACCACAAACCTTCTTAATGTAAAACAGCCTGTATGAAGCCCAAGTGCTTAAACCAAAAGACTTAGAATAACAGTTACAATGTAATCAGGCTATGACCAAGCAGTAATAAATGCAGCAGAATAAATACAATTGAGTACTTTTAAGAAAAGCAAAATAGAGTAGGAGGAAACACAACTACAGCAAAAGCAAATGAATAAAGCGCACAAAAATTATTTATTTATTTATTTTTTTAAGTGCAACAAGAGAGGAAGGAAGAACCTAAGTGGGCTGGCCTT
This sequence comes from Protopterus annectens, assembly GCF_019279795.1. Lineage (NCBI taxonomy): Eukaryota > Metazoa > Chordata > Ceratodontiformes > Protopteridae > Protopterus > Protopterus annectens. The sequence goes on along the minus strand of NC_056728.1, from coordinate 1,661,378,691 downwards.
CTCAAATCTTCTCTCCGTATTAAGTAGAGTGAACACTAGACTCAGAATACGATCTCACTGCACTCAGTTAAGTGAGCAAATGAGATGAACCCTGGAGGAGTGTTCTAATACAGACTTACAGGAGGGGCGGGCAATTCCAGAGCCACCAACACTGATACTAACACAAGAACAGGGAGTGTGGGTGGGGAACTAATTGCAGAGAGACACAGAGCATACTGTTCAGAAACACACAATTAGGAAACAGAAAAAAATGAAAATACTTTTAAAACTGCAAGTTTGTACTTAACAAAATACTACCTTGGTTGTTACCTCGCTTTATATGAGTATTCCCCATTGGAGGGAGTGGAGGTAGTAAACTATTGGATAAAAAAGTTCTAGGTATAAGACAAGCTCTATAAGTTTTATTTTGATCCCTTTGGAAATGGTGTTGAACATGAATGCTTTTTAATTTGATACTAAATGTTACTGACAAGTAAAGGGCCATTGGTGAAACCTTTGCACCCATTTACTTGGACCTTTTTATGGGATTATTTTGACTTTCTTTATGTATATAACCATGAGATTAACATGCATATTAATAAAATAGATAGCTGGAAGACATATTTGGATGATTGCTGAGTGCTGGGGTGGGGTGACATCACAGAGTTAGAAGCATTGAAATAATTTTGAATTACAATAAATGGAATATCTTTTTTTACATAAAATATAGTACATCCAGTACTGAACGTTGACATGTAATGCTTAACAAGTCAGCCCAGGGGACTTTAATGACCATAGTATTTTGTAAACCAATGTCTAAAAATACAGTTTTGTGTGCTAGTAGCTGCCCCCAAGCACATCAAAGATAATCTTACGAAATCCCAGTATTTCAGACTCAAGAGAATTTGTATTTCTGAGGAGCAGTTTGAGCAAGAAAAGAAACTGTTGGACAGCCATTTGGCTGAACGGGGATATAATCAACATGTCCTTAATAAATGTAAGTCAGTATTAACAGAAATATCTATTTACAATCTTATATATGGTAGTAGGGAGAAATCTGTCACCAGTGATTCTAACTCTCTAGATTTAACATGACATATGATAGTAATGTTTTAAGATAAGGAGGGTCATTTCCATTATTGACACATTCTGACGTAGGACAATTTTCTTTGTAATCATGTATCAGGTACATGCAGGTTTACTTTATGTAAGGGCTGTGTGGTTGGCCAATTTTATACTTGGTATAGGCAACCAACCATAAAGCCAGTGAGGTCAAATGCAAATACATTCAGGGGCTTTTACCCATATCATAATTGTTCAATTGTAACAGAGTGTGTAAAACAAAATATTTTACATCTATTAATGCTTCTTAGAATTGAAATCAGGCATCTTATCACTTTCACAGCTGAATGGGTGATATACATGGGTGTTTGCTACTGCAGTGCATTCTATCTAGGCCAGACAAGCAGACCATGGAAAAACGAATTTCATTGCATGTAAGTGACATTAATTGTAAAACAAAAAGAAGCCCATTGTACAAACATTTACTGAAACAAAATGCAGCTGTCTCTACCTTCATTGGTATTGATTGCCTGATTATAAGGGGTGTAACCAAAATTGATTGGCACAATATATTTGTTTAATGGATTGCTGCTTTGTACAATCAATTTTATTATCAATTTTGACAACACAACAGCAGTAAGGGAAATTAAACTATTCTTTTCTTTTGCCTTGCAGAAGAAAAGCTAGTGCTTTTATTTTGCAAAGGACACTTTTTATTTAGTTGTGTCCTTTTCTGGAATATGTTGCTGGGAAGTCATCCCTCCTTGTACATGCATTGCTGGGCTGCTTTAGGCTTTCCTGATTCCATCATACTAAACTGAAGGAGTATGACGGCACAGCAGACTTTTTAAAACATGGCAAGTTGTATATACTGATTTGGTTTAATATTTGTCACGTTTCACTTTAATAAAGAGACAAAACTCCAAAAGACCTTTGACGACCTTTATTGATTCAAACATAAAAAGCAAATGGATCATAACTTTATTAATCATAACTTCATTTCTTTGCATATCATCAAGACATCACTTGACCATCCATAAGGGCAGAGTAGCACCACCCACCCTTCCCAATAAGCAGCATCCTCTATTCACTTGCTTATTCTTACACTTCAGGCAGCGTCTAACCATTCACCTTCATCTCAAAACCTCATTTCCATTCAAACCACCAGGTGCAAGCAGCGTCCAACCACTCACTTTCACTACTTCAGGCTTCCTTACTCCAAAAATGTGCATCAGACGAGGAACAGAAGAGGGACAAGCCTGTCCCTCTTTTCTGCCCATGAGCCTAATTCAGGCTATTCCCTCTCACTAACAGCAACCTTTAACCAACTCCTCCAAAAACAACCACAAATTCAAATTAAACAAATTTAAACCAAAATCACTAAGGTGCACCCCCATCCTCCCTGAACCACATAGGGTCCCTGTCAGCAAACTCTTTATGCTTTATGTTTTGCACTCCCATTGCCCCCAACTGCTTCTCCAACCTAAAATTTACAAACGTCTGCACCCTTTCCACTGCCAAGAACTTCTTAGCATTCCTCCAAGACAAACGAGGAATAATGTCTGACCACACTAAGCTCACACTTGGGTATAACTTCCTTAAAGCCAGCAAATCCTCACTTATCTGATAAACCAACGGATGCTTTGGTGTCAAATCCAAACTGTTAACCTGCCAAGTGCACCAGCAGGACTTGAGGTAGCCCCACCTGAGTTTGTATCACTCTAAATACCTGCAACGACCAGTTCCACATGAGCTCTCTAATGCCATGCCATATGACTCTCCAACCGAACTGGTGTTACCCCAGCTCAGAACCGTTACTCCTAACAGCAGCCCTCCTTGCTGCCCAGTAAACGTACCAATGACCTATGATGAGAATCATTTTGCCTAGTAGACAAAAAAAAAAACACCATCCCCTATCTAATATAAGTCAAAAAGACATAGTAAGACCATCGCCTCTCCCTCTTAAGGACTTCAATTGAACTACCCACTCTCGCCAAATCTGATGCCCTACCCATCCTAAAAGAATGAATAGAAAATTTCTCTCCATCCAAAGCCATACTACAGAAAGCCCTTCTAATCACTGAAATCAGCTGTCTCCTTGTTACTGCCTTTCCCCCTTTTGAATGAAAAACAAAATCCTGCAATCTCCCTTTATGAGATGCTAACAATTTCCTTGTCCACACCAAGGGACACATCTGCACCAACCTGTCCTTCACTAAAACAATTTGTGCACCCTTGCCCACCTGATCAGTCGTAGATGTCCTTAACTTAATGTGAACTGCACCAGGTAGTAACACAACTTCTTTCCAGACCAATGACCCCAAGAACTCCAACACCCTAAAGGCCCCAAAGTACATCCACACATTCAACGTCACACACACAACATAATCCACTGACTCCCTGGTTACCCTTAGTAAACCCCACAGCAAAACCATTTAAACCTGCCTTATCAAAGGCCAATGCTTGTCCCTGTTCAAACCCTCCTCCCTATCCCATCCCTTCAACACTCGCCCCACCGTCCAGGATTTAGTGAAATCCTGCAATCTCTCCACCCGAGCAAACACACCAATTGGTGCCAAGTTCACCTTAACCGATTTTATCACTTTACCCTGTGCCCTAGCCCAGGCTAAATATCGCAACAACAACTCTTCTGACCATACACCTGCCTCCTCTGGTAACTGCACAATGAATCTGTCAAAATTGTACAGCACCCTACCGTAAGCCTTCCTGGTGGACACCCCCAGAACTGTTGCACCAACTTCCCAATCACTGCAGCCCAGTTTGCCACACCTCATCAGGCACCACCACCAGGTCCTCTGCTGCCATCAGGGCCAACTGCTGGAACCTGGAAAACTGAAAGCGAGACAAACTATCAGCAATCCCATTCCTCACACACAGCGCATGCACAGCTGTGAATAAAACTTAATCAATAAACTCTGCAGAACTAACTTATGCAGGACCAGCAATAAATGCTCAGACTTAGCCATCTTAACCTGCACAATGCACACCACTGCAACATTGTCAGAAGTAATAAAAAAACCTCCTGCCCATCATCCATTCCTGCCACACTACTGATGGCACCCAAATCAGCATCAATTCCAAGTAGGCAACATCCCACTTCCATTCATCCTGCCACTCAGCTGGCCATGGCAATGCAAATCACTCACCATCAAAAAATGTCCCCATACCAAAGCTGCCTGCCATGTCAGTGATTGCCCTACCCAATCCAACTGCCAAAATCTGTCTGTGCAGTGACAGAAACCTGATTCAAAGCTCCAGAGAGCACCCCTGCATTACCAGGCTATAATTCATACCACACCTTTTGGCCACCTAACTTGGACCAAAACACTAAAGATGGAGGTGTGTCCATATTCATTAAGGATATCCACACCTCCAAGCTAGTTGCTCAGGATAATGCATCTGAGATTATCCAAGTTCAACTAACTCTGGGCAAGACCGCAATCCAGATTGTAGCTTGCTAAAGACCCCCCACCATGCCCCAGGATTCCCACTCCTCTTTTCTTGATACACTGGAAAATATTAGGGTACAACCCAACACCCTAATAATGGGTGATTTCAACTACCCCACCATTAACTGGGAAAACTACTCATGTACCAACTCTTTTGCTCAACATTTTCTGGAATTCATCAATTCCAACGCCTTGGATCAACTTATCCACACCCCCACCAGGGGCAGCAATATCCTAGACCTGGTCATCACCAACATGGGCGACTGGTGTTCAACACCAGAGGTCAACTCCTCGTTGGTCAGATCCGACCACAAGCTAATCACCCTAGACATCCACATCCCGCTCCCACCCCCCATTAGGAAACAACTGTAAAAAATTTCTCCAAAGCCAACTTCATGCTTCTGAAGACAGAAGTGGCAAACTTCACGACACCCATGCAAATGTTCAATAGAGGTACAACTGCTGAATCCTACACAAATGCACTTTATAAGCACTTACACGAGTGCATGGATCATGCTATCCCTAACAGAACCAACCTGCTATCATCCAAAAAAAGGAAGCCAATCTGGTGGTCTTCTGCCTTCAACAAACTCTACAACAGAAGAAAGAAACTGTTGCAAAAAAGAGTAAAATCCCATGATTGGAGGAACTCTCTGATCAGCCTCAGTAAGCAGCTGAGATCCCTTATAAAATCCTCCAAAGCTAGTTATGAAAACAAAATCGCCACCAATTCTAAAGACAACCACAAAGCATTCTATAGCTATGTCAAGAATCTCAATGGCAACACTCAGATCTGCTCTGAGTTACAGCACAATGGCTCTAAATATACAGAACCAATTGATATTGCCAACATCCTGGAAGATAGGTTCAGTGCTAACTTTACCCCCCCCCCCTCACCCCCTAAAGGGCCCATCTCTATACCGGAAGAAGGAAAAGTTCCTGTAATCATGGCTGCACAGGTAAAAACCTCACTCTCCAAGGCCAAGAACACAGCATCTATGGGACCTGACAACATCCCATGCTGCCTTCTACACGAATTACAGAATGAACTGGCACCCCACCTAAGTACCATGTTCCATCATAGCCTCACCTCAAGCTTTGTGCCCATTGAGTGGTGCACCATGACTGTTATCCCACTCCACAAAGGGGGAGCCACAACAGACCCCGGGAACTACTGCCCCATTAGCCTGATGAGCCTGGTATGCAAGGCCATAGAACATATCATCATGGAATGCATAAACAAAGACATTGAAGATCTCCAAACTCTGGACCCCACACAGTTCAGGTTTCTAAAAGGCAGATCATGTCTCCTAAACCTGATAGACTTCTTTGAAGCAGTCACCAAAGCCATTGATGAGGGTAAGGTGGTTCACACAGCCTATCTAGATCTTGCCAAGGCGTTCAACACCATACCCCACTCTGGAATTATAGATAAACTCACTAAACTAGGTATAAATCCCTATGTCACAAGATGGGTTGCCAACTGGAGCACTGACAGAACCCACACTGTGAAAGTAGCAGATTCCAAATCAGACTTCAGACCAGTGACAAGTGGAGTACCACAGGGTTCAGTCCTGGGTCCTCTCCTGTTTGGTATCTACTTCTCTAAAGTGCAGGCTAACACAGAAGGTCTTTGGCTAAGTTCGCAGATGACTGCAAACTAGGAGCCATAATTGAAACTCCTAATGATGTGGACATCCTACAAAAGGGCCTCACTGAGACAGATGCCTGGTGTCAAAGCCATGGCCTCAAGCTCAATGCCAAAAAGTGCATTGTCATCCCCTTTGATAAAAACTCTGTACCCATGAACTACCACATAGGCAGTAGTCTACTTAACACTGAAAGTGTGATAAGAGACCTTGGGACACAGGTGGACAGTAGTCTCTCCTTTGATAATCACATCGCCACAGTGGTCAGGAAATCTTTCTACGTGGCACACCTCATCACAAAAGGTTTCTCATCCAGAAAAAAAGAGGTCATTGTTCACCTCTACTCATCACTCATTAGACTCATTATAGAGTATAACACCCCTTTTGGTATGTACCTCACAAGACATCTATAACAACTGGAAAGGCCGCAGAAATACCTCACAAAGAGGACTACTGGCCTCAAACGGATGCCCTACACAGACCATTTAAAAAAACTCCAGCTTTAATCCGTCGCATACCGCCTGCTCAGTGGCGATCTCTGCCTAACATACAAAACTATGTCAAACCCAGAGCTGCTGGACATGCTCCACTTATAGAAATCCCAATCCCTCCAAGCTACATGCTCTAGGGAAATATACCTTGTCACAATAATAAACAGAACATGCTGGAGGGATAGATTCCTGTCCCAGAGACTTCCCATACTCTGGAACAGACTACCTATCTATGTCAAACAGAGCTCCTCATTAGCACCCTTTAAGAAAAATCTTGATGATTGAATGGGTAATAAGAAATTCACCCCGGGGATCACTTCTGTGGCTCTGCTTGACAGGGGCACAGGAAAATAATTTTCTTGGGTGGCAAAAGCCAGGGTACCTTTTTGGCTAGGCTTGTATAGGCCCTAGGGCTAATAGCCTAGTACCTACCTATGAACCTATAAACCTAAAAGGTGACGCCATTAAATTCCTCTAAAAACTGCAACCACAAAGTTAAATCCTCAAGTCAATTTGACAATTTTCACCCAATGATGTTTACTTTAACCCCCTTTCAAGAGAAAGGCTACAGATCTACAAAAAGTTCATCTTGGGTGAACAGCCTGACAGGCAAAATTCAAGTGTCCTAAGTGCTCCATAGCATCCTTCACCAACACCTTATCCCTAGCATTCATCCAGACAATCTTCTCTTTTAGCCAAGCTACCTTTTCCCCAGGTAAGCTAAAGAAACCCCATTCCGCATCCACCATTAACCCCAGAAAATTTAATGCCTTTGGTGGACTCTCCAACTTGTGGGTAGCCAACGGACTCCCTAGTTATTTGCACATCCTCAGATACTCACGCATAGCTACCATGGCTCCCTCACTCCCTTCACCTACCAACAAAAAAATCATCCAAATAATGCACCGCCCTTTAAGTATCCACCAGCTGCTGCCAAATCTAATGTAAAGCCATGCTAAACTTTTCAAAGGTGGAACAGGCTACTGAAAAACCCATTGGCATGGCCTTGTCAAAATAAAACTTGCCTCCCTCCACCATGCCCAATAGATCTTTAAACCCTCTAATGAATCAGACCGCGTCATCCAGTGATGAGTAACTCACCTTAGTCTCTTCCACCAAGATGAAGTCGTTGACAAACTTTCCTTCAGGGTAAGACAAATGGTGAATCAAATGAAATTCCCCTGGCTTCTTTTTAGGTACTAATCCTAATGGCAAAACCTTAAAACTGGCAAATGGAGGGCTATCAAACGGACCCAATAACTGGCCTGCCTGCCACTCCTTCTCCACCAAAGCCTCCAAAATATCCTTCCTCTCCTGCACTGATCTCAAATATTCCCAACTGCTCCATCACCCACCAGTAGACTTAATAGAAAACCCCCTCAAAAAACTCTCAATCAATTCCCAAGCACTGCTGGTTGACGGTACTGCAGAAGCATGTCCTGCAAGACATGCACCTTAATAGGAGAATGTGTCCCCAAGCCGCTCTCTTGCTCCTTGAAAATACCCCCCACTCTGGCCATGAAAGGTACCGCTACCACATACCCCTTGTAACCCTGAAGATGGCTCCATTAATCCCCCCTGTCTGGCAAAGGATAATGGTTGCCCTGTCAATTGACCATCATGCCTACCATACTGCACTGTTGGGTGAATGCCTGAACATTTCAAGTAAACATGCAAGGATCTGCATGCCGCCCAAGCACATCTTCCAGTGCCGAAAGCCCAACATACTCCAACATTTCCTTCCCCAATCTTATTCCCCCTGCCGTCCACACTGAAACTGTGCATCATAGTGGGCAACCATATATCAGGGTGTCTCACTTCCCAGCACATGGACCTATCAACTACCTTCCTCTTGTGAAATCTCTGGTTGTACCACAACCAAGCATTTCCAGCCTGTAGCCTTTTTGCCTCCCGTATCATCAAAAAGTAAGCCAAGAGTGGAAGGGCCAAAGCACTATCCTTCTCCTACCATACTGCCATATAGTAAACAAATCCGAAAACCCAATTTTCCGACATTCTCAGCCACATTTTCCTCACCCATCTTTGACCGAGAACAGCTAAGGGTGCAAACAGGTCATTCCCATTCACTGTCCAGCTTCCAACAAACGTTGTATGCCATCTGTATCGATTAAATAAAAAATGTCAACATACACCCCTTTCCAAATTTTTTACTTTACTGAAGAGGGTATGTGAGGAGTTAGGAATACTGCCACACTCTCTTGCCCCAGCCCCTGCGTAGTCAACCAATCACCCGGTCGCATCCCAAAATCTGATCCCACCTCATCCAAGCAAGGGTCAGCATCATCCCCCAGTGACAACAAACTGCCAATCATGGCAGGACTGTCCAAACCAGAAATTTGCTGCCCAAAACCATACCCCTCTACCTCTAAACTCTGCAGACCCCCAATGCCACCCACAGGACCCTCTGAAGTTGTATGCAAGCTGCTAACACCGTCACCCAATCCATGGCTCTCCCGGCCCTGCTCCCCACACCTATTGACTTATCCACCTGCCCAGCAAGAACTGTAAAAACATTACCTTCAAAACCAGCAAGTGCTGAGTCCACCGTCAAGACCTCTGTTGCCACCTCCTCACTGGGGTGTGACTGATGCATTCTTTTGCCTCTGGCTGCCTGCTTGCCCATCATAGTTTGCTGTCTCTTACAAATGGCTTGGCCCTGCACTACTGCTGCCATGGGTGGGCTCACTGCTTGGCATCTTTTGAAAAAGGTCCTCCACCTGAGCTATAATGTTTGCCCACCTTTGTCACAAAGCCTGGACATCTGCCACATCAACACCTGGAATGAGATAGGAACACCGTAAGAGACCCCTAACATACATGGGTAAAAAAAAAAAAAATTACATAGTAAATATGTGATATTTGTCATAGCCTTTTGCACATATTCCTATAGAAAAGGGTAGTGATAGTAGAGCTACAAGAAATGGAAACTACAGGAAAATGTTTACTGGGTGTTCAAGCAGCAGAGCTGGTTCCCAACAACCACAGGTTAAACACTGCAATGTCAAAATGGCTAACCTTAGAGATGACGCCACTCACGACACACATATAAAATTAACGCAGAGTAACCTATTATAAAAGTACCAATCAATGGCTCTGAAAGGAACATTCAGAACCCAGTGAGGCTGAACTCACATCCCCTGGTTTACAAGACCAGAGTTCTAACTTCTAAACTACAAAACCCTTCTGCAGCTGGGCTATTTACATCTAATTGTAATGACATCAAGTGCTGTCTTTAAAATGATTCTCTATGCTATAAAAAGATCAGCAAATCCCAAACTCGAACACTCCACCCACCAAAATAATCTGGTTATGGCTGTCCTTGCAAATGCAATCCATGCAGCTTCCCGTAAGACACAGAGACACAAAATCTATACCTCTCAACTGTATAGATTTCGCAGAATGTCCTACTTTTTGCCTCATATTCTTGGTCTGCAAATTATTGAATTCTGAAGTTAGAATACAATGACAGTCACCTAAGGTCCAGACTTCATACTCTTCAGAAAATTCATACCAATATAAAGCCTGCTGTTCTATCTACTTTGTGAGTTTCTAAAAGCAATCTTCAAAATGTACCTATTTTGAGCCTTTGTCCCCCAGCGTTTATTGCTTTGTCCAGATTTCTTGTTATAACTGGGTGAGAGATACACATGTATCCCTTCAGACTGCTACCATATATGCACGGAAATGGCCTTTACACGTGGGTGCTTCATTGTCAGCAAAATCATCACCCTTGAGCTGGAAACCACCACTGCGGGAACAGTGACCAACCCCCCCCCCCCCCAATTCCAATGTAACCACCTTATAAGGAAACCTTCCATCCTACCTGCCTCAGCCACCAAAACGGGCTATCAAAATTATGAACAATAGGAATATAACAGGAGGACATCCCCACCACATCTCTACCGTAAGCTCCACCATCTCCTCAGCAATGTGATCTTCCCCCTTAAAACAAACTCCCTCCCTCTCAACCTTTATTTCCTGTAGCCTTTACTGAAAGTGCAGAATCAATATGTACTGCAGTTTGTTATTGCTGCAGGTCTAACGCATCCGACCACCCTCCTATATCCCAAATAAAGTGAAGGCACATTTTTTTTTTTTTTTATTAATTGAGGCTGTTGCCCAGACATCGTGAGCTCGCCAAAACCACTTTGCCTGTTCAGACTAGTTGACACGAAGTTTTGCAGGTTAAAGATTGAGCCAACCAGCAATTATGAAACCTTAATTAAAATATGATAACCATGCTGTATGCATTTAAAATAAACCTTTGTTTAAGGCCCAGACAAATCCAATTAAGGCTGATGAATTCCAATGAGGAAACAAAACCCAAAAGGCAACAGTCCCCCTGCAAACCATTTACTAGACCAATTATCAGTGTATCTTACGTTGGGACACAGCTAAATCAAGGCAAATGCTAGGACTTAACGTCTGCCATGTTAGGCTATGTAGAAAAATTACAAACTCCCCTTTCACAACTCAAGTGACGTTACAAAGCTGCACCGATGACCAAAGTTGCCAAATTCTTTTCTATGAAGACTGTTAGCTAGGTAGTCTTCCCCCATTACACAATTGGCAATTACAACAATTAACTTATAAAGCAGTCCAGAGAAAAATTGCCTCATTTTAGTATACCACCTGTCCAGCAAGCCCCCTACCCATAACATAACAAAAAAAAAAAATTATAAACACACACACACACATATATATATATATATATATATATATATATATATATATATATATATGATATATAGGAAACCACTACTCACCTTTCATTTCCTATTAACCACCCAAGACCTACCTTACCACCAGCCAACCTCAAGTTGTCTCGGACGTGATCCTGCACTCAACAAAATCACACCAAAATGTGCTCCCAAACCAATTAACAATACTCAAAAACCCCTAAGACCCCCCCCCCATCCCTACCTCACTTCCTGCCTCTGTCCTTCCAGAAATTAACCCTTCTTTGTCCTAACTATATTTATATAACTTACCTTTCCTGCTCTCCTTTTCAACCCTATCCTTCCCTTGCCTACTCATCCACCCCCCCAATAAAAATGTCCCGTGACAAATTTTTCTGTTCCAAAAATCATTTACGGTAATGGATCTTTTTATTATTGTTCATTTATTTGACAGAGGGAATTCTATATTGATTCTTTTTACATGTTTCCTACATATATTTTATATTAAGAGAACAGGATATATGCATTTAACTTTAATATGTCGTTGTCTTGTATTATCCATGCTGACCATATGGTGGCAGAAAAGTAATGAAAGCGCTGCTTACTTTTGTTGAACTTGTCACAGAAAAAAATATACTTTTTATTCCATGCAAAAACACACCTACTTTAGTTAGGTTCTCCCTTGGAATATATTGCTGAGATTTGATGTCCTGATTGAATGCTTTTGGTTCTTCTACTTAGGAAGTGTAGTAACACAGCTAACTTTTTAAAGCTTGGAGAGTTATTGTTATATTTCCTCAGCCACTGTGTTTTAATGCATTTAACTTAAAAAAAAAAAAAAAAAAGAGAATGTGCTTTCTATGAAATATATATCCAATTGTCTTTATTGTTTTACATTTTTTCTTTATACTATTTAGATGTGTATGCTTTTTAAATTGTTTACTAAACATGTACAGGACGTTTTTGCATACTGGATCAGCGATCATGAAATAAAGTTGTTAGCGTATATAAACAGTTGATTTTAGTTTGTTAAGCAGATGAGTGACAAAGCTTGATTAGCAAAACCAATTTGTGTGGTTTTACAAGTGGTTGGTGTAATAAATCTCCCTTTTTGGAAACTATACATATATATGTCTGTATGCATATACAGTGTGTGTGTGTGTGTGTGTGTGTGTGTGTGTGTGTGTGTGTGTCTATATGTAATTGATCTAAACACAAAAAGTTGACAAATAATTGAAAAAAGTGTATCAACAGCTTTATTTGCATGATCTGAGAAAAAATCTTGGACACACAGCTGCCGGATTTGTTCATAATTCTAGAAAAGAGTGCAGGTATGACAGCCCTCACCACACACCCACACACACACACACACACACACACACACACACACACACACACACACACACACACACACACACACACACGCACACAAACACTACTGCTATGTTCATTATCACAAGTGGCCAGGAGCAGCCATGCTAGATTAATGCAGCTGACTGATTCTCTGAATCACTTGGATGCATAAATGCCATCCTGCAGGAAGTTCTGCAGGACAGCACATGGTTAATTAGAATATGCCTCTCCCGCAGAATGCTTATTATTTTGCATGGCTGAAGACACAGCCTGTCATTGTGCTACACATCTTTGTGTTGCAGTATCGTGGCTTAAGATGCTTCTGAATCAGAAATTGTTGCCCTTCTGAATCAGCCATTAATGTCTTATATATGCTACATGACACCTGCATGACAAATCTAAATGGGCATTTGTCCACGTCTACCCTATATGCACAAATCTTTTATTTTCATTGTATGAACCTAAGGTTGCAATTGCTATTTACTTTAATGATCACTTTAATTTATAAAAAAATTACTCTACACTCAAAATACTGCCCACATAAATCAGTTCTTAGAAACAACAGTCATTCTTATTAAAATAAAAAAGTTGATATTAGAGAATATAGAACAAAATACTATCCTCAGCTAGCTATTCAGAAAATGCATTGTTGGCAAGATGGACATCAGTCTAACTATCTAAACTTACTAGAAATAAACTTAAGTTAAAACCCCCCCACTATACTATGAAAACACATCACCAAATAAACTATAGCTACAAAAAAATACATCAGAACTAAACTACAAAGTGACTTGTGCATTCATTAAAAAAAAAAAAGTTTATTGAAATTACATAAGGAGTTATTGAGAATACCACCTCAGGTCTTCCCTGAAAAGAGGCAACCAACCTAGTGGGGATTCCATAGTCAACAAAGGATTAATAAATAAAGATTGAGAAAAAACTTAGCAATAAATGCAGCCCTCTGAAGTCCTTAGAATATTGCTTTAACAAAAAACATACACACTCACAATCTCTCTCTCTCTCACACACACACACACACACACACACACACACACACACACACACACACACACACACACACACACACACACTCTGGATAAAGAAAATATGTGGGTTATGTTTTTCCAACTACTTGAATTATCTTGTACTGTAGGATTAGGGAACTTGACCTAAAAGTAGCACAGTGCTGTCACATAACTGAAATAGGATATCTAGTTATCTATATATCTGTATACATATTTTAAGTTAACTGACTAAGAAGGTATTGACAGTGTGAAAACTTCGTAAACTAGCACAATTATTTATGTGTGCGCGGGCGTGTGTGTGTGTGTGGTGTGTGTATGATTTTATCAGCAAATATTGAATGCTCAAGAGTGAATAAAAAAAAGAGTGAATATCTTACAGCAAATCTAAACTGATCAAAAACAGGGCACACTAAAACTTTTTTTGCAGGGTCAAGCCCCCTGTGCACCCCACGCTAACTTTATATACCAACTCTGAGATCAGACAAAAGTGGGGAAGTCCTTTATCCCACTGCAATGCAATCTTACTCAAAAGGCTGCTGGCAAAACTACCATTAAACAGAATGTTATTTCATATCAGATTTAACTTTTTTTTACATCAGTAAAAAGTGATCACACATATTAGTGTTTGGTCTTCTCAACAAACTATGTGTATATGTCCATCCAACCACAAACCCTTTTTCCTATTTTTGCTCCTGAGTGTCACATTAACAAAGACAATCAACTAAAGTCCATTTTTGCATTGGGTGGCTAGCCCATATGTGTGTGTGTGTGTGTGTGTGTGTGTGTGTGTGTGTGTGTGTGTGTGTGTGTGTGTGTGTGTGTGTATGTATATGTACATTGTTTTATGGGTTTAGGGCAACAAATCAAACTTTCTTCAAAATCAGTTTTGTTAAGACATAATCTCCAAATATGGTGTTGCCACAGAAAGTTAAAAAAACAAGTGATTTCTAAGTGAGTAAGTGCTCTTAAGTTGGGGACCTCATCCCCTACAATTCCATGATTTTAAGTACACCAACTTCAAGATTGTACAATACCGTAAAAAAAGTAAAATTCACCCATTTCCAATATTTGTGATTTCGCACTACCTCCTTCCCATTCATACTTTTTGAAACACATTTTCTTGAACGACATTGTAACAAAATGCCTTTGAAAAGAATGTTCTTTGACCTACATGTGGTATAATCACTTATGCTAAGATGAGCATACATTGATCTTTCGAATGCTGACTGCATAACATTGACAATGCAACCTTGACACACTACCATGCATGCACTGAGAAACAACCTTGGCACATGCAAAATTTAAATTGAAACACAAAAACAACATAAAACATAGTTATTTCAGGGGAAAGCCTTCCTGTGTCCCCATAAACACTGCTAATTATATATACTAATTCCAGGATTGCACAATATCTAAAAAGGGCATTTTCCTCAGCCCCAAGAATTGTGATCTCTCACATTTGTTGACCATCTGTATAGCTGGCCAAGTGCGGTCAATTAAATAGATGTCTACGAAGCCTACCAAGCAATCCATACACACACACACACACATGTATATATATATATATATATATATACATATATACACACGCACACACACACACACACACACACACACACGCACACACACGCACACACACGCACACACACACACACACACACACACACACGCACACACACACGCTGTGGTAGATTTAATTTACACTGCTTGGTGAAAGACTTAAGTATAGGAAGCTAGTGAGGGGTGTCAGACAGAAATTTCCATGTGTGTGTGTTTGTGTGTGTGTGTGTGTGTGTGTAATAAAGGTGGAAATATGAGCAATCAGCTCAATTCTGCTGGAACATTATATCAGTTATAAAAAAAAAGATAGTCATTACACAAAGCAATTTGTTAGTAAGGCAGGAGGATAATAGGAAACGTGTAACAGCATCCCATTCCCTTTTGAAACATTTTTGAAAAGACTATAGAAAGTGCTTGTCAAATTCATCTTCTTTCATGGATGAGAAATGTTTAAATCAAGCTTAATAAAGCTGAAAGTTATTGCATTTTCTTCTGTCACTGTCTAACTTGGTTAAGCTACATTTAAATTTCATTTTACACTATGGTACACAGAGAGTTTATCATAATATTCAGAGGACTGAGCAAACAGTCCTTGCTCACCACATTTCTAAGTGGACCTAAATGCTTTGTCAGCAGTCTGTCAAGGAGGCATATGTTGCAAGTATGAAAGAAGGAAAAGGTCTCACACTATGGTATCACAGGACTTCTCTGAAATTGCTGATTTATGGAAAGCTGGTTTAATCTTTGCTGCAGGATACTGGAACTGCTAGGAGTTACTATGATGTATTTACTTTAGAACTCAGTTTGATCACAAAAGAAGGATTTTCTCTGCTATTGTGTCTTCAGTTTGTTCTTAAGTATACTCAAAGCTTTATAATGAGACTCTGTGACTAGTGAGTACGGCAAGCTTGCACTATCTGCATAAATTTCAGTTTCTCACCATCAGTTTAAACATGCCATCTAAGAGAACTTAATAATAACACTAAAAGTAGGTGCATCTTCACTTTAAAAACATGACATGTAAATATGTTAAAATATTTAATTTATTATGATTGCAGATGAACAAAGATCCTAACAATATACAATGGAAAAATAAAACATTAGTGAAGAAAATTTCTATTTTATTTATATATATTTCATTTTTTTATTGTTTCTTTATTACTTATTTGGTAATCTGCTCTCTTTTCCCAATAATGATCGGAAGCATGTTTGGAGACTTGATGCTGGGTTGTGGCATGAATAAGACAGGTTAAGGAAGGAAAATGGATGTCAAAGGTTGTGTAATGAGAGGAGAAATAGAAAGAGGCCATCAAGGTGACACCCTACAAATCTCAGAAGTCACTGCAGCTGATGACTCTGACTTATTTGACTACTGCAATAGTGTAGTTGCGTAGAGGCCACTCCTAGGTGCAGTACACTTCTGTGTATTAAGCTCAGAGATTTCTGATGGAAAGAGTACAGGATGAGCCTCTTTTCTGATTACACAAAATTAGGAACATGACTTCAGGATAGATAAACTAGTCTAAAAAAGGATTTGCAAAGGTTGATCAAGTGGTCTAAACCTGGACACTAATCATGGAAAATAGCTACGATTAATGAAATGTAAAATAGGTCCCATGTCCCCTTCCTTTTGGAAACCAGAAAGAATCAAGAGTAAAATACCCACCCAACATACTGGAGCTTCTGAGACATATGTGCTTCTGTACTGGAAGGAATACTGGGTGCCAAGTGGGACACATGATAATGACTAAGAGAGGGTTCTAAGATATGTGAATAAAGGGGAGGGTAGTGCTGAGTTGGCTGTCATGATTACAAACAATCTTTTTTATTCAGTCCTCTCTTGTGAAGGCAAACTATGTTGATGAAAAGAAGAAGATTATCCTGTTATTACCTCCATCTCTCAGCTCCTGACGCAAGAGATGCAAGGACATGAGTCAAGGTAAATAAAGATCTTCCTAGTAAAAAGGACCCCTGCCAGCCTACTTTTGCCAAGAACCTCTGGCAAAATCATATTTTGAGCCTGTCTACATTTGGCCTACAGAGGTCTGCAGAACTTGCTGCTTTTATTGACTTTGCAGGACCAGTGGAACCAAAGCCTATATTTTCTCCTCTGCTTAAAGTGGAATTGTGTAAAGTGGACACTGACCTTAGCAGCTAGAACAGTCTGGTCCTTATAGGTTTATAAGGGAGTACTAGACTGATGACCCCAAGGGGCCTTTTTAAGCCTAGCAATGCTTCTCAAATGTATCTGACAAGTTTTGATACCCGGGGTTATTTTAAGGGGAATATGCAGGCTTGGACATGGGTAGTTAAGCATTATAGGCTGCCTCTATCTAGTAGAGACCTAGGTGCCAGACCAGGTTTAAATCTCTGATTCCTTATCTAATAGTCCAAGTTACACTTGAACTGGGTTAGAGAAAAACTCAACTTTCGTCCACACCTTTTGGCCCCAGAATATGGTCCGAAGCTCCAAAGATGGTGGTGTCTCCATATTCATAAAGGATATGCACACCTCCAGACTAGTAGCCCAGCATAACGCATCTGAGATACTTCAGGTACAAATAACATTGGGTAAGACAGAGATTCAGGTCATAGCCTGCTATAGGCCCCCAACCATGTCCCAAGACTATCACTCCACATTCCTAAGCACCCTGGAAACTATTAGGGTCCAACCCAACACTCTCATACTAGGTGACTTCAACTACTCCTCCATCAATTGGGAAAACTACTCATGCACTAATACACTGGCCCAACACTTCCTGGGATTCATCAATTCCAATGCCCTGGACCAGCTCATTCCTACTCTCACTAGAGGAAGCAACATCCTTGACCTGGTTATTACTAACATGGGCAACCATTGCTCTACACCAATAGTCAGTTCCACCTTGGTTAGATCCGACCACAAACTAATCACCATGGCAATCCATTTCTCACCCCCCCCCCCTCCACAAAGGTAACCACCATGAAAAAGTTCTCCAAGCCTGACTTTAGGCTCCTAAAAACAGAAGTGGCTAACTTCACAACACCCATGTCAATGGAAAATAGATGCATGACTGCCGAATCACACACATACATAAATGCATGGAACTAGTGATACCCAACAGAACCAAGATGCTCTCCTCCAAAAAAAGGAAGCCAATCTGGTGGTCTGCTGCCATTAATAAACTCTACAACAGAAGGAAGAAACTGTTGCTGAAAAAGGTGAAGTCCCAAGAATGGAAAAACTCCCTTATTAGCCTCAAGAAAAAGTTGAGATCCCTCATCAAAACCTCTAAAGCCAGCTATGAAGACAGAATTGTGGCAGATACTAAAAGCAGCCACAAAGCCTTGGCTTCTATAGTTATATCAAGAATCTCCATGGCAGTACCCAGGTTTGCTCTGAGTTACTGCACAATGGTACTTCCTATACTGAGCCAACACATATTGCCAACATACTGGCTGACAGATTCAGTGTCAACTTTACCCCTCTAGCCCCCCCTAAAGGACCAACCACAATACCGGAGGAATGCCAGGCATCCAGCATTACTGCAGCACAGGTTAAAGCTGCATTGTCCAAGGCCAAGAAAACAGCTTCCATGGGACCTGACAATGCCCCTGGATGTGTTCTACATGAACTACAAAGTGAACTTGCACCACATCTGTATGCCCTGTTCAATCACAGCCTCACCTCAGGCTTTGTCCATACTGAATGGTGCACTGCTACAGTCATCCCTCTCCATAAAGAGGGAGTGACTATAGACCCTGGGAAATATTGCCCCATTAGCCTGATGAGTCTGATATGTAAGGCTATGGAGCGCATCATCATGGACCTAATTAACAAAGATATAGGGAATCTCCAAACTCTAGATCCCACACAATTTGGTTTTGTGAACGGTAGATCATGCCTGCTCAACTTGGTTGACTTCTTTGAGTCAGTCACCAGAGCTGTGGATGAGGGCAAGGCAGTTCAAACAGCCTACTTGGGTCAGGCCAAGGCCTTTGATAACATTCCCCACTCAGGAAATATTGATAAACTCACCAAGCTAGGCATCAACCCCTATACCACTAGTTGGGTTGCAAATTGGCTCACAGATAGAACCCACAGTGTGAAAGTAGTGGACTCCAAGTAAGACTGCTGACCAGTCACAAGTGAAATCCCACAGTGATTGGTCCTGGGTCCTCTCCTGTTTGGCATCTACTTCTCAGAAGTCCAGGCCAACACAGAGGGACTCTGGCTGACCAAGTTCGCAGACGAATGCAAGCTAGGAGCCATTATTAACTCCCCAAATGATGTAGACATCCTACAGAAAGGCCTCACTGTGACCAATAACTGGTGTTGAAACCATGACCTTAAGCTTAATGCCAAAAAATGCGTCATCATCCCCTTTGGGAAAAACTCAGTTCCCACTAATTACCACTTCGATGGGAGCCCACTGAACACTGAAGGCATTATAAGAGATCTGGGGACACAGGTTGACAGCAACTTCTCCTTCGCCCACCGCATTGCCACTGTGGTCAGAAAGTCCTTTTATGTGGCACATCTCATTACAAAGGGTTTTGCATCCAGAAAGAAAGAGGTCATCATCTCTCTCTACTCTTCCCTCATTAGGCCAGTCATCGAGTATAATGCCCCATTTGGCATGTACCTCACTAGACACATGCAACTGCTGGAAAGACCACAAAAGTACCTCACAAAGAGGATCCTAGGTCTTAAACACATGTCCTAGATGGACAGACTCAAAAAACTCCAGCTATTGTCTGCCTTATATCATCTACTAAGAGGCAATCTCTGCTTGACTTACAAAGCCATGTCTGATCCAGCTCTGTTAGAAATGCTATAGGTATTTCGTAAGTTTAGGTATTTCTTTAAATGAAGAATTACTAATTATTCTGCATAAATCTTGTGAATATGTCAGAATGCTTTGCCTAGTTAGCCAATCTTGTTGTAGAATTGTGTATGTTGTTTCCATTGTTTGCATATCCAGAACTTTTAGTTCTTTGATACATTGAAACCAACAAACAAATCTTTTTTGTTCCCAGGAATTACTTATTTATCTGTATATTTTATGTGGATAGCTCTTCGTAACTATGAATAGTGTTAAAAGATCAAACCAGATTTTTAAATCTATATTTGCATTAATAATTTTCCTAAATGAGTCAATGTAATAATTAATCATACAAGTTTTAGTGGGCTTAGTTATGTTATATTGCATACTAATACATAATATGCGCCATGGCAAATTGTTTTTATCTATTATTTGAAATTTTGTTTGTAAATCATATTCATTTATTGATATTACAGTTAGTAATTCTTTCCAATTTGCAGAATAATTTGGACTTATCCAATCTGAGATTGTTTTATATATTTATGCTTTTATATATGTTTCTATATCAGGAAAGTTTAATACTCTCTGTTTCCATGGTCTGATATGATGTATTAAAGCTATTCTGTTTCTTTTGGGAAACCATAAAAAATTTTATTAGGCATGAGTTTATTTGTTTGAGTGTATTCCTTTCTGGTAACAGTTGTATTGCCAAAGCTATATATATAATCTTGGGTAGTAAAACCATTTTTATTAACTGTAGTCTATCTTCAAACGTTAATATTTGTTCCACTTTTCCACAGAGATTTTAATTGTATTGATGATAGTATTGTAGTTTTTTGAGACTAATTCATTATTATCCTTGCATACCTCAATTACTAGATATTTTAAGGTAGATTCTTGTTTCCCTATAATGTGATTCCCCTTCGTCTGCAATTGTTTTATTTAAAAATAAAAATTTTGATTCTGATTTATTGAAATGGAGTCCTGAAGTCCTGTAAAATGTGTCAGTTAAAATATATAATTCTTCTAATGTCTCTTTTTTATTGGATAATGTTAATAATATGCCATCATCAAAGGGCATTACTTTAGAATTGTATTGTTCATAAACATCTACTCCTTAGATTTTTTTATTGTTACGTATTGAATCTGCCAATATTTCAATAGCCAAA
This sequence comes from Protopterus annectens, assembly GCF_019279795.1. Lineage (NCBI taxonomy): Eukaryota > Metazoa > Chordata > Ceratodontiformes > Protopteridae > Protopterus > Protopterus annectens. Next base: position 1,661,357,428 of record NC_056728.1, on the reverse strand, counting down.
GCAAATAGAATCAGTGACATGGGACATCCTTGTTTAGAACCCTTTGTTATATGTATAGATTCAGAGGTGAAAGGAACTAGCTTAACATAAGCTAAATTATTTGTATAGATATTCTTTAGTAGATGAACAAAGGAAGAAGGAAATTAAAATAACACCAGAATTTTGAACAAATAGTCCCAATTTAAGGAATCAAAGGCGTTCTCTATATCTTAACCAATTATGAGTGTTTCTTTATTTTCTTTATTAACATAATCTATAAGAGAAAATATCCTTTTAATATTGTAATGTGTGTGTCTATGATATATAAATCCAGTTTGATCATTATTTATTGTTTTGGATAGTGGTATTTTCATTTTATTAGCTAATATTGTCATAAATACCTTATAGTAAATATTTAATAATGATATAGGTCTATATGAGGGACAGAGGTTTGAGGATTTGTTTTCCTTTAGGATTGGTGTGATTAAGGAATATCTCCAAGAGGGTGGTATTAAAGCTTGTGACTGAGTTTCTAATAGAGTTTTATGGAAGAGGGATAGTATCTTTGAATGAAAAAGTTTATATATTTCCATAATTATGCCATCTATACTGGGTGCTTTATTATTTTTACCCTCTTTTATTGTATTTGTAATTTTTTGTAGGGTATGGGTGCTTGCAGATCTAGTTTTATTTTTTCTGTTATTTTTATATTAGAACATTTTTCATCTAGATTTAATTGATTGATATGCATATTTTCTTTTTGGAAATGTCCCATATAGTGATTTCTATAGGCATCAAGAATGTCATCTGTATCCGAAACATTTTCCCTTTCTTTTCATGGAAGATAGTTTTAATGTTATGAGCTTTTGATTGTATTTTGATTCTTGTGGATAAATTGTGTAGATATTTGGGAGAAGTGGCCAAGGTATTAATTTTTAGTTTTTCTAAAGCTAAACTAGTTTTATGTGTTAGAATTTCATTGTATTTATTGTTTAATACTTCTACTTTCTTTTCCATCTCCAAATGATTTTGATTTTTTTCAACTTTTACTGACAAAAGTTTGGATTGTAGATCTAATAATTCAGAATCCCATTCTCTGTTTTTTTTTATACCAAGTTACGTTTTTACCATATATGTAAGCTTTTAACGAGTCGCATATCATTATTTTATTTATATCTGTGGTGTAGTTAATATCTAAAAAAACTGTAATTCAGATAATAACCAGGGTTAGAACTCTTTAATTTTAGCTATATATGCTGGAATTCTGGAGTTAAAGATTAATGGTTCATATCCATTTTGAAGTTTTAGTATCAATGAATTGTGCTCTGAAAATGGAAAGGGAGTGATTGAGAAATTAATGATTTTAGAGTGTAAGTCATGGGCAGCAAATATTTTATCTGTTCTATTTTGGGTACCAAATCTGTGATCTTGATGGGAAAATAGCAAAGATTTAGCTTCTTCAAATTTGAAAGTGTCTACATGTCTACAAGATAAAATGATTCTACCCACTTGTTTAAAGTTTTTGATACAGCAGATGTACGCAATGGTCTTTTATTTGTAGTTTCAGAAAAATCAAATATACAGTTAAAATCTCCTCCTAATATTAAGTTGCCTTTATAATTATTGGAAATGAACTCCACGTGTTTTTTAACAGTTCCTGATCCAATGCCTGGGAACCAGTATAGATTGGCTAGGGTCCATATTCTGTTATTATATTTAACTATTACTAATGCCATAAGGCCTTCTTTATCTTCATACTTATAAATGATTTCTGGGTTAAGCACATTTGTTTTCCATAAAATTGTTACCCCTTTTGTCTTTGTCTTAGAAACAGTGGATTGTGCCAATATCATATATTCCTTAGGATTCCATTTGTAATTGTCACTTGTTTTGAAATGAGTTTCTTGAAGGAAGATAGTTTGTGCTTTGTTCAGTTTTAAATATTTCAGTAGATTTGATCTCTTGCTATGATTGTTTAAGCCACTGGTATTTAAAGATAATAAAGTTAAATCCATCTTAGGTTATTTAGACTATGTATTTTTGTTTTATTGTGACTATTAAACAATTTCCTCTGATAACTATAAAGTATATATTTGAGCTTTTAAAGAAAATTATCAGTTTTATACTTTGAGTTTTTACCAATAAAGTAATGTTTTGGTCAGGCATACTAAAAATGTTTTTGTGAAATAACAAATTTAAATTAATAAATGTTAACAAAACTAAGATCCGCACTAGCCATGGAATGAAAATCATTCCTAATCTGATGGATAAATCTAACTCCATCAGATTATCACTCATACCTTAACAATCCAGAACATTTGAGCTCCATAAATTGAATTATCATATGGAAAATATTTGTACTAGGAATAAACAATATTTATATTATTTTGAACAGATACAGTACTAATGTAGATTAGACAGAATCCTAATACAATATAAATGTCTACTTATTGTATAAGCAATTAATATTTACATGAAAGATAGATGACAAGCAATTCAATCATAGTAAAGTAGGATGTATCATATATAAAGCCTCAGTAAAAGATTATAGCACACAGTTATTTAGCATATTCACCCTTATTGATGAACTCTTTCAAAACTTATTATTTAATATAAATAGATGGTAATAATATTTATACCTAATGTTTATAATACAATGTATTTTACTGGATATATCAGAAGTTATATTTCATTGTTTACCAGCATTTAATTAATCACTTTGTTTGTTGCTAACTTACTTAAAGCATTGAGTTTGTTTTATGTAAACATTGATGAAAGTTAGTACATTTTAATTATGAGAGCATCCCTCCCCCCATTTCCTACACATAAGAATTTTCATATCTGTCATTTCTTATTATAAAATGAGTGAAATTATAGGTTAAAAACAACAAATTCACTTATTGTGATTAATGATTACAAGTTCCCTTTCCATATTCATAAAATACCATTTTATGGCATATACTAAAAGTTTTTAGATTTAAATGGCAACATTCTATGTTGTATAATCAGCAAAGGTTAAACTGAGTGATTATTGTCAATTTAATACTATTTGTTCAGAATTTGATTTTTACATTCTGTGACATCCTAGTTCAGGCTTCTATCATTTCCCTTGAACAACTTTGTCAGTTTGATGTCATGTATAAAACATTAGTTACCTTGGTAACAGCTTAAGTATTATGTATGGTCAAGATTTGTTACAAAACCACAATTCAAGTTAAAGCAATTATATGACTTGTTATGCACATTTACTTATATGAGAAAATCATCATGCTTCCTGTTGATGTTCAATAAAGTGTATATCATTTATGACAATTTAAAACAGTGGTGTTATTATACTCAAACCCATGTTATTAAACTGAGTGTCTATTGTCAATTTAATACTATTTGTTCAGAATATGATTGTTATATTCTGTGAAATTTCAAGTTCAGGCTTCTATTGTTTCTCTTGAACAACTTTGTCAGTTTGATGTCATGTTTAAAACATTAGTTATCTTGGTAACCACTTAAGTATTATATATGGTGAAGATGGGTTACAAAAACTACAATTCAAGTTAAAGCAATTACATGACTTGTTATGCATATTTACTTATATAAGAAAATCATCATGCTTCCCCTTGATGTTCAATGTAGTGTATATCATTTATGACAAGTTAAGACAGTAGTATTATTATACACAAGCCCATGTTATTAAATTCTGTCTTTAATATTTAAATTCAGCAGACTGCTTCATCTTGCATGACAATTATATATTTTATATCTAGATTTACTAAAATCATACATTACGTAACTATTGTGTGTGTGTTTTTTTCTTTTGGCTGTTGCTTAGTTATTTGAGAGACCACAAGCTGTAATGTTTATTATTATTATTAGCTCCTCCCAAGCATGTTTATACAGTCTATAGACTTTAAATTATGAGACCCTTCTAGTTTCTTATTTGTTGTTATAAGTATATTCCCTTTCTTACATACACACATATCAGTACTTCAAGCATGGGCAACAATGCCTATCTAGTTTTGACAGAATACCAGTCACTAATTCATGTGGTGTGTTTCCAGGCTGTTCTTAAAATATCCAAACCAATATCTGTCCTGTTCCCTTTTACCAGCCTGTTCCATGCAGTGGCCACTCTAACAGTGAACCACTCAACACACCTTCCATTCCCACAGATATTTCCACGAAAAAAATCTGATGACTCTCTAGCACTTCCCTGCAACCTCAAACACCCCTAGAATCAGCTATTCCCATATACCCAGCACGTACGAGGAAGCTCACCTCCCAGACCATTGCAAATGGTACTGCACAAGACCAAGTACTCTTAGTCTTTCACAATAACTCAGACTTCCACTCTTATGTAAGACCTTAATGTGTTTAGACCAAAATACAAAATATAAAATTGCGGTTATTATTATTTTTTTTTATCAAGAATCAACTTAATGAGTTAAATGTAGTGTTGGGAGACCATCAATATGTGTACATGTGGTTTAAAACATCCCTTATATATATATATATATATATATATATATATATATATATATATATATATGTATATATATATATATATATATATAATCCACTCAAATATGTAAAATCACAATCAGCAGAGTTTGAACTGATTATTGAACAAAACAGCCCATAAATACACAGACCAGTGGCCGGTCACCGGTCTGTGTATTTATGGGCTGTTTTGTTCAATAAACAGTTCAAACTCTGCTGATTGTGGATTTTTACATATTTTGAGTGCTGGATTCATTTGTGGATTACATGTTGAGGTCCGTGCACCTTATTTGGTTCCGTGCATCTATGCTGTTTGGGAATTTATATATATATATATATATATATATATATATATATATATATATTTTAAACCAAAAATGTCTTTGCCGAGAATCATCTTGTAGGCTCCTCAGAGCCGTTAAGCATTATTGTCACTCTGTCTCCGTTACCATAGCAACCTGAGAACATCTGTTTCTGTTACTGTGTCTGTGTCAGAGCAAACAGATAAAAAAAAAACTACCAACAAGCTGCCACAACAAGAGACAACACACTCCTCCAGCCCTCCGACCGCTCACTCAGCAGATGCACAAACAAATCATTCTCCGCAAAAACATCCCAAATCACAGCTCCATCCACCCCCCTCCCCTGGAATGAGGCCAAAACACCAAATGTCTCTTCCCAATACACAAGCATCAGAAACCTCAATCACAAGCCGCAACCCACAGCCTCCCATTAATGAAAATGGCAGCACACAGCTGCCAGACACAGCTGCATCCACATACACCATGTCAGGCTTAATCAAACAGCACTCAAAGCTGTGATACCTGCCATAATTTATATTAATTTTGTTTTGTTTAGACAGAATAATAATGACATTTGTACTAGCTGACAGACATGGCTGCATCCACGCAGACCATATCAGGATTGATCAAACAGCACTCTGAGCTATGCTACCTGCCATAATTAATATTAACTATGTTTAGACAGAATAATGATTACATTTGTACTATGAGCTTGCTACTATTATTTAACCAGGATATACATGACATTTCTAAATCATACTTTAACTGAAGAAGGCATTAGTCTCCATGACAGCATTTTTTTTCAAAACACTCTACTGTTACTGCTATTATATATTATGTTAATTTGTTACACTTTAGTCTGAACTCTGAAGAATGGTACCTTGTTGAATTAGTTAATTAATTACTTAAATTATTATAAGTAAAACCAATGAAAAATGAACAAGATAAGTATTCATTGAGTTCAAGTAGGGGAATAGAAACATCTATGTTTGTATTATATGTTGCTTTGTTTGGCTTATATATAATGTAAGTAGTAACCCATCTTGACCTGCCTTTGTTTGTGAAGATTTATTGGACTCTTTAAACATTGTGAATAAATCATTACTGTTTCTCAGTTGTATAAGAAACCCTCCTTTTTTTAAATAAAAACAGATGGCAAGTGATGTGCCATATCAGTTGATACTTTGAAAGATGTAGTTGTAAGAGTTACGTTTTTGGGACAGCTATCTTGGAATCAGTTTTTTGTTTCTTCTTTCTAGCATCAGTCCAAGAATTTGTTTCTTTTAAGAGTAGGGGTCATCCATTCCATTTTTCTGGGATAGACACTATGTTGTTGTTTTTTGTGAATATAGTAGCTTCTTCTAAGTCATTAAAGGTTCTCATCTCATTGACAAAAAGTATATTTATCTTGACTGGAAAGGCTGTGCTTTAATGTTATTTGTTTCAACAGTTTTATTATTGGCCAGACTTTTTTCCTTTGTTCTAGTATTCTGGAAGAATAATCATTGTCAAACCTTATCAGGCTTTGATTGTATTTTAAAGGGTGATTTTCTCCAAGCAGGTTTTAATATTAGTTCCTTGCCCAGAACTGAAAGAAATTTATGACTATGGATCTAGGTGGAGTATTTGTTGAGTTAGAAGCAGGTTCCCTCAGTGCTCTATGCGCCCTTTCAATTCCAAATGAAAGTCCCTCTTTCAAGTCTAAAAATTCAGGAATCCAGGTTAAGAATGAAATAATGTCTTCTCCTTCAGTGTTTTCAGGCAGACCAAAGATTTTTATGCTGTTTCTCCTTTCCCTGTTTTCTAAGTCATCTATGATAAGCAGCCATGTATTCTGTTTAAGCAGAATTCTTCCTCTTTGAGTCTCCATTCAATGTCTTTCAGAGAAGTCTCTATATTTGTTATTTTTGTATGATGTTGTTGTAATAGTTCCTTAAGAGTATCAGTCTGCTTTTGAGAATTTAATTTGAGGTTTTCTAAGTAATTTTTAAAGCCATCCTGTAAGGTAGATGTCATCAATTGCAGTTCTTTTTTCAAAGCAGCATCTAGATGATAATCATACCTGTCAACCTGGAAACATCAAAAATCTGCTCCTTTTTCTGGTCAGCTGCAGTTATATAATAAGATTACCCTGCAAAGAGCTTGATCTCACTTCTGCCCCATGAAACTTGTGGAGTTTGTTCCCTGCAAAAAATGCTTTGCCTTAATGTCACTTAATATGTATCTACAGCTGATGTATTGCTCAAGTTTAACTCCCCTAGTTTGCTGTTATGCATTATTCATTGGACTCGCATAGCAGTCATAATTCTAACAATCTAAGCTAAAACTGCTGAGCTAAAAACACATGTAAACTGTAAAACTAATAAATTCTAGCACGGCCTTCACTATACTATTAAAGGGAAAGTACTCCAAGAAATTAACTGACACAAAAAATTATATTTGTTTGACAGCAGAAGGAAACAATAAGCCTTAACAATCCACATCCATTTCATCTGAACCAGTCCCATTACCTTTTTTCCACCTGTCACATATCCTCCTGAATGCCTATGTGGAAGTACTTAGTTAGTTAGTTAGTTTGTGTAAAGGTTTAGTACACTGATGACAGCAGAGCATTTGCAGGAACAGCCTTGGTGTGCCCACTCCCCCACCACTCATTCCTGAAGTCTGTCCCATGGTCTGAAACTCTTTCTATGAAAAAATACTTTCGGAAATGAAGTAAGCAGTTTGCTGCTACAATCTGTTCAATAACGGACACTAAGCACAACCAGCCATCAATAACAATGGACACTTTCATTCTGTTCAAGAGCAACCAGCCAGAAAATAACGTCTTGCCTCGCAACCAGCCAGAAAATGCAGCAACCAAAGAAAATGACACACGCACCCTTCTAAAAAACTAAGAATCCATCCTACCCTGAATGTCTCAAGCCAAGAGCCAGCCAGAAATCTGAGAAAATACAGCAGTGAATGCAAGTTCTGTATATTGCAAGCAGGATTATGTTCACTCAAACTAACGGCTCCCAACATAAGTGCAGCCAAAAGATTTCCCCACTCTCCATTTGAACAGCTGGAATGCAAGCTGAATTCTGACAGGCTGGTAGCCCCGACAGAGCTGGCATCATCACGTACGTGATGACGTCAGCTCAAAAAGCGGAAAAAAATAAAAATAAAAAGCTGAGAAAAACTCGGAAATGAAGGGGTGCCACTCGGGAATCATGGCATCCCATTAATTGGACCCCAAAACTCGGTAAAAAATGAGTAATTTGGGATGGTTGTGAGGTATGATAATAATTCCTTGAGTTGTTCATATTCAGTGACTCAATATATCTCCGAGTTACTTGACAGGAAAATTTTTGTATATCTCCACCAAAATTGATATTTATGTAGTTTAGTAGTTTATCTATAGATTTCTGACATTTTAAACTTGAAAGTAATAAAATGTTCCTATATTATTATACTAGTTTATGGAGCTCTCAAAATTCACTGCTCTCTGTTGGCCATCTAAGCTCCACCCCTCCCAAGAGAAATCTTGATGAGTGGATGAGAAATGGAAAGTTCACCCCGGGGATCACTCCAGTGGTAATACTTGATAGAGGCACTGGAACTAACGTCGGGTGGCATGATGCCCGGGCACTTCTGTGGGCTAGGCTTGTAAAGGCTCCAGGGCCATTAGCCTAGTACACACCTATGAACCTATGAACTTCTCATGGATGGAAAGCCTTTCCTTCCTACATGTCCCTTTTATGTTGTACATGAGGTGTGGTGCCTAGATTGGGTATTTCTGATTCTATTTGATTTGTGGAAGTTCAACAGTTCCATCAGAGCTGGATCAGAGGATGCTTTATAAATCAAGCATGGATCATCTCTTAACAATCGGTAGGAGTACAGGGATAGGGCCTTCTTTTTCATTTCCTAGAAAACAACATCTCAAAATCAGTGACTCTTGAAAAGGGCTATTAGATAAGGATGATTTGATATACTTAGTGAAAAGTTATTTATTTATTTTGGTTATTAGGGAGGTGAATTGGACCACTGAGGCCTCTTTTGAGTTACAACTGATTTACAAAATGCTCAAAAATGAATAAAATCTGTAAAAGTCAAGACTTGACTCTAATATACACAAAAGATACTTAATACTGCATAGGACAATATATGCAAAAAGAAATGCCATCTTGCAGGGTAGAACAAAGCATTTGGAAAAGTTCAGCCTGCTATGCAACAGAGCCAGTGGACTTGTGTTCACTGCGCTGTGATAGATTTAATTTACACTGCTTGGTGAAAAGACTTAAGTGTAGGAAGCTAGTGAGGAGTGTAAGGCAGAAACTTCCATGTGTGTGTGTGTGTGTGTGTGTGTGTGTGTGTGTGTGTGTGTGTGTGTGTGTGTGTGTGTGTATGTATGTGTGACGCTGTGACACAGGACAAGGATGCTATCAAGAATGTATGAAAAGTGCTGATGTCAGTAGAATGCCCTTTAAAATTGGGTTAACAATACAATGTATAAAGTGAAATAATTATATTTAGGTATGTTTATGATAGGAGGGAGGGAGGGAGAGACAGACAGAACCAGGCTGTGCATTCATGTGGAAATCATTAATGATCATGAAAAGAAAGGGAGAACATGTAGAGTTTGCATTTCTCATCCCATGAGCAGTGAGACTGAGTGCTGTGAATGATGTGAAGAAGTGCGTGTGCTGAGTTGTCCATATATAAAAGGATAGTGAGGGAAATTTTAAGTTTATTAAACACAGGCTGATGTATCTACATTATCATGCAAAGTAAAGTTTTCCCTAAATAACAACATATCTCCTGGTGTTTCAGCTTCTCACCTTCATAGGGAGACTAAAAAAATAGCAGTTATGAATTACTGTACCTCAATGAAAAGCTAAAATGATAATATCAGCATAATGATTTTGCATGCAAATTAACTTTTTTCAACCTTTCAATAACATAACTATGAATGTAAAGTATTACATTTCATGTAAAGTATTAAAACTTAGTTTTTAAAATGTTTTATATATGCACAGACTCCTTGTACATAAAGAGTACCAGTTAAAATCCACCGTTAAACTATTTGCTACAAATGTTTAATATTTCACAGTATTTCAGAAATGTTTGCTTCAAGGTCAAAACGAAGTCTTCTTCCCTCCTATTTGTACATCAAGCAAAACGTGCATGAATCTCTCCTGTTTCTAAGACATACCAGTACTTGACTGTTCTTAAAGAAGCAGTTCTGATTTCATCACACAACTGCATTAGCAATGGTTTTAAACCAAACTACTTACAAAATAGTACTTTTTAATATTTACTGCATTGTCTTACAATGTGTATGTGTGTGTGTGTGTGTGTGTGTGTGTGTGTGTGAGTGTGTGTGTCTGTGTGTGCGTGTGTGTGTCTGTGTGTATATGAGTGTGTGAGTGTGTGAGTGTGTGTGTGTGAGTGTGTGTGTGTGTGTGTGTGAGTGTGTGTGTGTGTCTGTGTGTGTGTGTGAGTGTGTGTGTGTGAGTGTGTGTGTCTGTGTGTGTGTGTGTGTGTGTCTGTGTGTGTGTGTGTGTGTGTGTGTCTGTGTGTGTGTGTGTGAGTGTGTGTGTGTGTGTGTGTGAGTGTGTGTGTGTGTGTGTGAGTGTGTGTGTGTGTGTGTGTCTGAGTGTGTCTGTGTGTGTGTCTGTGTGTGTGTCTGTGTGCGTCTGTGTGTGTGTGTGTGTGTGTGTGTGTGTTTGTGTGTGTGTGTGTGTGTGTGTGTGAGTGTGTGTGTGTCTATGACAGATGGTGAAACTTAAAGATATTGAACGGAAACTGATCAAGCACGATTTGTAGATCAGCAGCCAGTCAATAGAAAATTAAAGAAAAGAGTAAATATTGGCTGTGCAGGCAGTTTTCCAGATTCTACAAGATGTCATTTGACAACTTAAGAACCCATATATGTAGATACAGATAGTATTTGTTCAGTTTATACACGCTAGTCAACCAGCACATTTTTGGTTGGCAGGAAGAAACAGGACCACCAAAAGAAAACCCAGGAATACTATACAAAATTCATACAGGCAATGACTGGAGGTCAGAATTCAATGCTAGAACTTGGTAGTATGAGGCAGAGATCTTAACCTTTGAGCCACTCTGCTGTCCAAACATTTAAGTACAGAAAGAGTGGACACTTCCCAGAGACTGGATGTAACCTGAAAAAAAATCTTACTACAACCTTGTGACAGGTTTCACATGCAAAGTAATTGATTTCCATCTTTTGCTATACAGCATGGCATACTTGGCCCTATAGGGCAGGGTGTATAGCAATAAAAGTCACAAATTAATTTACATAGCATGGAAAGTTTATAATGGCTAGGACTATTTGACTTAAGGCCATTTTTGAACACAGGAAACAAGTTTCTCTATTTTCATTACATTTGAGTTGGTATTTAAAATTTTCTACTTGCTTTACCTTATAGGGACTTAAACGGTTGTATTGTTTATTTTACAAAGATATTTATTGGCTTCAAAAAGTAAGATTTTAACAGATATGTTACAACATTGTTAGACTGATGTTTCTTTAATTTGAAATTGTTTTCATTTTGATTATTTGGAAAATGCAAAGTTTCATTTGTAGACAATGTACTACAGATTTGATTTTTTACATTTACATTATTCATATACTAATACTATATCTGTATGTTAAGATGAATGTATTATCTTTTAACATAATTTTCTTTTATTATTGCAATAACTGAATTCTGTACAAATATGCAGAATATTTTAAAGTGAGTATTATAGTATAAGCTTCAAGTAATTGATTTGTTGAGAAGTTGTGAATTCTTTAACTAACAACAAAGTTATTTTATCAGATTGTTATCTCTGTCCAAATATTCTCAGTCTATATGTATAAGTTCACACTGTATGAATTGAAGTCATGAAATGTTTACTTAGTTAATATGCCGTTCTTCTGTAACAGGTTTTCTAATAACTTTGTTATTTAACTTTAACCATGTTATGTGAAAATGTGGAGCTTTTCTCCCTGGGCGTCTCTGAAATGGGATATTATCTCAGTTGGACTTTCCTGTAAACCAATATCAAATAAAAATAAAAATTAATACACTTCTGTGAAAAATAGCCAATGTGAAGAGGTTAAAAGGTTTAAAATATCAACAAGATTGAATGGAACAGAGTGTGTAGAAGATTTTTTGCAAGGATTTCTTCACAGAGCAGTATTTACAGACCTAATCACTAGCTAAATGGAATATCACTCTGCAGTTTATGAAGTTTACCTACTAGCTTAGGTGTTTCCCTGCATCTTCTTCTATTGGTTGCAGCCATCCTGTTAAACACCAAGCTGGGGAAATATTTTCTGTGAATGCGTCCATATGATGGCACAAGTGACTATATCATTCAGAACTGATACTCAACTATTAGATGTAAGACTAATGCAGACAGCTCTTAAGAAGGATAAATCCCTGACTAGGACTTAGATGAACTGGGTTCAGTTAATAACTCAGGGGTTTGTTGATTCTGGAGGGGGAGGAAGAGTATGTGTGTCCTGGGAGAGGAAGGCAGAGCAGGGCCATCCAATGCCACAATCCATCACAGAAGGGAAGTGATTCAAGGGTCTATGGTGTGTATTCAGTCACAAGGTCATGTCTGCTGAAGGTATAGTGGCACCTGCGATGAGACAAGTCACACATCCTCCACTCTGGGGAGGGGTTAGATCCTATACTCTATGTCCTTACTGTGGAATACCATCAAAAGCACAGACTGCCATCATGGCTTTCTGACTGGTGGTCCCTCTGGGAGACTTGATAGTTTGCCAAGCATGAGGAGCAACATCTACTGTGACATAACAGTCATATTGCAGAAAGGCAATTTCACTTACTCTTCTGAATTATTAGCACACACCAAAAAAACTTGCACTGCATATTGTATAGGATGTATAAAGAAGGCTCATTGAATATACTATCATTGTTCATTAAAACTATAAGTTGGAGTTCTTGTCTTTATATATATATATATATATATATATATATATATATATTTGAAAGCATTTGTCAAAGCGCTTCCATTCTGAGAATTTCATGAAACCACAAAAGCCCATACACTCTGGGGGCATTCAATCCTCAGCTGATGCTACCTACGAAAGTAAGGATTTATTTTCAACACAAGACATCCTGCTATTACCAAATTTTAAACATAAGTGAATTATGTAAAATAATGCACACATGTATGCAAGTGTGTGTGTGTGTGTGTGTGTGTGTGTGTGTGTGAATGCAGCTTATGGCAGGATAGAATGAAATTGTGTAGCTGCTGTAGCTGTTGTGTTGTATATAAACACCTGCATGACAGAGTGGAAACATGCATTACTTGATGTTTCAGTTATTGGTGTTACTAGTGCTTTCACTGACTCTAAGAAAGTGCAGTAATTATATGGTCATAGTAGAGTGGTAGCTCATGATTTGTGAAAGCCACGTATCTTTCAGTTACCATTTGTAACTGAGGCAGCAGCTTCTGAGACATATTCTTTTTTAAGGGGCTAGTGAATCTGTCTCTGATGGTGACTAATGGGAGTTCACTGAATTTTCTTTGGGATAAATGAGTTCTATTTGGCCCTAAGGGTCACTAATCTATTTCTGTTAGCCTTGTTCTGTGACACAGACACAAGTAAAATGATTCTGACACCATTTGGTTTATTTTGCTTCAATCTCCCACTTATCAGGCAAGAGATCAATACAGTTCTCTCAGAGCAATCCTACACTTTATTCACTGACATGTTGTAGTGCCTCCAGACCCGGTTCTACAATGACAGGTCAATTGGGCTATGAAACAGTGTATTCTGCTTTCACCAAAACTTAGAAATTAGACTTGGGATAGCATTTCAAATTGTCTGATTTAATATAGTGTTATTCAATGAGTTCCGTAATATAGCGTTGGTTAATATCAAACAAGACACTGGATAAATCTTATTTGCAGTAATTTTACAATGAATAATAATGCAATTTCTTTCCACTATAGTTTCCACATTAGCAGCAGTTACTTTTAGCAATTTGACAGTGACTGTTTAATAAGTAATACACAAATAAGCAACTTTAATCTGCCTGATTTGTCATTTTTAATTTGCTTTCTAACTTCTAACGCTTATAAAAGAACTTACCAGATATGTATGGTATTCTTTGACTGACCCATAATTCTCTACCTTTTGTTTTTGTATGGATAATATTAAGTAACACATTGGCAGAAAAATCTAATATTCATAATAAAAAAAGCAATGCATTGTAATTTGGCTGCTGATTTTCCATGATGTCTGGCTTCTTTGGCAGTCTGACAACTTTCTGGTATTAAAACCTAGTAGGCTCCCAGATCAGGAAAATATTTAAAATTATAGTACATATATATCCAAAATATCATAGCAAACACTAACCACTCACAATTTAAAATACTTCTCAACAACCACCTATCAAACTTCTGGCTATGCTCCTGTTTAACCCCTTGGCTAACCACTGCCAATGCTCTCCTACAACATACCTCTAAATAACTATTAAATCAAGAGCAGCAAATATGGCAACATACTTGTATATGTAGCCTTTTTAAATACTCATGTATCAAAAGGTCTGTCACTATCCTTTTAAAATCTCTGAGTAACTCTCTCTGCATAAACCTGCTAATTTCTTAAACTGAACAACTATATTGACCTCTTAATTTCATTTTCATTCCTGTTTTTAACAGCTGCATTATATGTATTTATATTGTATGTTGACGTCTCTATCTTATGATTCATATTTTGTAAAATGTAATTTGTGGGGACTTCCCCCCTGGGCCTCCACTGAAAAAGGGCAACCATCCAGACGGACAATCCCGGTAAACAAACATCAAGTAAATAAATAAATAATAAATATATTTCTGAGTTATGTAGTTCTGCTAAATGTATTACAGTGTGTCCTGGATAAATATCACTTCAGAATAGTGGGTATTTCACTTTTTCTGAGGTCAGGGAAAGTGATGTGTGGGCCTTTGTAATACAGGTTTAGGTTGCATCAAGTAATTAAATTTTGCTTTCAAATTTTGAACAAAATATATATATATATATATATATATATATATATATATATATATATATATATATATATGAATCTATGAGGATAAGTATTTGCTAGCCATCTTAACTTATTTACGACAGATTTAATAGGGTCTATATTATGTTATCAAAAAGGCATTACAGCGAATGCCTTTTTATCGACCCTTAAACATCGACAAGCCAGTTATGCGAAAGGACAATTCAGTGATTATATTTCCTTGGGGAAAAAAATCACTTGACCATCATTGTGAATTTGTCCCTTTCCCCACTGTAGTGCGATCTTGGTTCATAGGTTCATACTAGGCTATCTGCCCTAGGGCATTTATAAGCCTAGCCAGAGTGTGTTTGGCTTTCGCCACCCATTTTAAATTAATTTTGCTATGCCCTTTTTCTAGGTTAGTATACTGTGCCTCTGTCTAACAGTGACACAGAAGTGATACCCGGGGTAAACCTACGATCTCCCATCCACTCATCAAGATTCCTCTTGAAGAGAGTCAATGAGGGACTCTGCCTAACCTGGACTGGGATTTTATTCCAGAGTGAAGGGAGCCTCTGGGTTATGAATCTGTCCCTCCAGCATGTCCTATTTATTTCAGTGCTGAGGTTCAAGTCTCTCGAGCGCGTAGCTCGATGGGATTTGGATTTTCTGAGGTGCAGCATGTCCATTAATTCCGGGTTGGACATGGCTTTATACGTCAGGCACAGATCGCCTCTGAGCAGGCGGTATGCCACTGAGTAGAGCTTGAGTTTCTTTAACCAGACAGCATATGGCATCTGTTTGAGCCCTTTGATCCTCTTGGTGAAATACTTTTGGGGTCTTTCCAGTTGCTGCAGGTGTCTGGTAAGGTACATCCCAATAGGGGCATTGTACTCAATTATGGGCCTGATGAGGGATGAGTAAAGAGGCACGATGACCTCCTCTGATCTAGATGTGAATCCCTTCATGATTAGGTGGGCTATATAAAATGTTTTTCTAACCACTTTGGTCACGTGGTTGTAAAATGAGAGATTGCTATCAACTTGGGTCCCCAGGTCCCTAATTACGTCTTCTGTACTTAATGGATTACCACCTATGTGGTAATTTGTGGGCACTTTGTTTTTGCCAAAGGGGATGACTATACACTTTTTGGCATTTAGCTTGAGGCCATGGCTCTGGCACCAGTTGTCTGTTTCTATGAGGCCCTTTTGGAGGATGCTTGTGTCGGCTGAAGAGTCAATTATGGCGCCCAGTTTGCAGTCATCTGCAAACTTGGTCAGCCACAGTCCTTCTGTGTTGGCCTGTACCTCCGAGTAATATATACCGAACAAGAGGGGTCCCAGGACTGAGCCTTGTGGGACTCCACTTGTAACTGGTTTGGAGTCTGACATGGCTCTAGCAATTCTAACCATGTGGTTCTGTCCTTGAGCCAGTTTGCAACCCATCTAGTGACATAGGGGTTTATATTTAAGCTGGTGAGCTTATCTATAATGCCCAAGTGCAGTATTGTATCAAAGGCTTTTGTGAGGTCCAGGTAGGCTGTGTGGACCACCTTCCCCTCGTCAATAGCCTTGGTGACTGTTTCAAAGGAATTGACCAGGTTTAAGAGGCAGGATCTGCCCTTAACAAAGATGAACCGGGTAGGATCCAGTGTCTGTAGGTTCCCAATATCTTTATTTATGAGGTCCATGATGATACTTTCCATAGCTTTGCAGACCAAGCTAGTCAGGCTTATTGGGCGATAGTTTCCAGGATCCGTTGAGGCACCACCTTTGTGGAGAGGGACCACTGTTGCTGTATGCCACTCTTTGGGTACATATCCTGTAGTAAGGCTGAGACTGAACAGTAGTTTTATGTTTGGGTTTAGCTCTTCTTGGAGTTCATGTAGGATGCAGCCCGGGACACCGTCTGGTCCCAATAATGCTGTGTTTTTTGCTTTGGAGAGGGCGGCTCTTACCTGAGCATCTGAGATGTCAGGGGGGCAGCACTCTGCTGGGATAGATATTTGCCCTTTTGGTGGGGAGGGGGGGAGAAATTTGCACTAAACCTGTCAGCTAGGATGTTGGCAATGTCTGTGGGTTTGATGTATTTTTTGTCATTTTGGACTAATTCTGAGCATATCTGGGAATTCTCACCCAGGTTCCTAACATAACTAAAGAAAGCCTTGTGATTATCCTTTGTGTCCTGTGCAATTTTTCTCTCGAAGCTGGCCTTAGAAGATTTTATGAGTGACCATAGTTTTTTGCTAATACTGATCAGAGATGCCTTCCCTTTTTGGGATTTTGCTCTATCATGTAGTAGCTTCCTCCTTCTATTGTATAGCTTGTTTATGGCTGGGGTCCACCAGACAGGACGTCTGCCTTTGGAGGATTGGGTCTTGGTTTTATTTGGGATTGCATGATCCATGCATTCCTGAAGGTGTTCATAGAATGCGTTTATAAAGGATTCTGCGGTCTGGGCTGTATTTTCCACAGGCTCGGGGGCTTTGAAGGATTCCACCTCAGTTTTGAGAAGTGTGAAATTTGCTTTAGAGAAGTTTTTCACTGTGTTTTTTTGGGCAGGGGGTGGAGTCGGGATGTGAATATCCAGTGAGATTAGTTTATGGTCTGATCTTACCAGTGAGGGATACACTTCTAGTCTGGAGCATAGAGTCCCCATGTTGGTGATGATCAGATCCAGTATGTTTTCCCCTCTTGTGGGAGTGGTAACAAGTTGTTCCATAGCATTTGAGTTTATAAATTCTAGGAACCTTTGGGCTAGGGTGTTGGTGCTAGAGTAATGCTCCCAGTCTATGTTTGGGTAGTTGAAGCCGCCCAATATAATGGTGTTTGGAGAGACCTTCATATTTTCCAGTGTTCTCAGGAAGGCCGAGTGGGGTTCCTGGGTTTGGGAGGGTGGTCTGTAGCAGGCTATAAACTGGAAGGCAGTTTTACCCACTGTTAGTTGCACATGGATAATCTCTGATGCTTCATGCTGTGCCACCAACCTGGAGGTGTGGGTATCTTTGACGAATATTGATACTCCCCCTCCTTTTGTGGTTCGGTCCAAGTTTTGGGGCCGAAAAGCATGGTATGAGGTATGACCTGGTAGTGCTGGGGTGCTCTCAGGAGCCTTGAACCAGGTTTCTGTTACTGCACAGATATCGATGTTCTCCATGCTAAGGAGAGTTTTGAGTGCGTGCATCTTGAGGTTTAAACTTCTGGCATTGAGTAGCATTACTCTTAGTTTTTTATCCCTTGTGATACCTATGGAGGTGGGTTTGTCTTTTGAGCCTTGCCTAAAAAAGGCACTATGGGGGAAGCAAGAGCCTTTGCCAATATCCGAAAGCCCAGGGGTGACAGGTGCAAGCCGTCCCTAGCGAAGCATCGTGGCTTGTCGAGCATGTCATCCCAGGCTGACAGGCATTGGATCCCCTTGGAATGACACCAATACTTAAGCCAATTGTTGAAATTGATCATCTTGTCTTCATATTGTGGCATCATTCTTGGTGAGGGTAAGATGCTACTCAAGGTCAGGGTCATACAGGCCTGGACTACTTGCTCAGAGAGCTCCTCTATGTCTCTTTTCATATAGTCCAGGGAGGTACGTCTCAGGTCATTTACACCAGCATGGACAATGACCAAGCCATATTTGCACTTGCCTTGGAGTGACCTGAGTGCTTGTGTTATGTGGCGGATCCTAGCACGCGACAGGCAGCTCACCGTGACCTTCTCCTTGTTCAGCCTGGTGAGCGGGACGTCAGTCTGCCTGAAGATAGAGTCACCTATTACAAGTGTATCAGGTGTGTTGTTTAGCCTTAAAGGCTGTGACTGTTCAGCACCCTGGCTTTGTGAGCTATGTGTTGCATGCGTTTTGTTTTGGGGTAGCGGTTGCTTGGGTGTCTGCTTTGGAGGTCTCTGCTGCTTAGGCAGATTTTTTTTTAGAGCCTCCAAGTATGTTTTTGTGTGTTTATGTTTGCTGTCGTGGTATGTCTATGTGAGACTGGAATTGTAGTGAGTGTGGTTTCCTTCTCTTCCTGACTGGTTACGCCAGTACTAAATTGAGAGAGCTTAGCCCCCTGTTTGGCTACATGGTTGCATCTCTCACATGTGTTGGAATTTGTTGGGAGGAGAAGAGCGTTGTCTGTGTACATGAGGCAGTTGTAACATTGCCTCAAGATTCCCAGATTCACCAGCTGGACCAGAGAGGAGACTGACAACTCACCTTTGGACATGCTAGAATAGTATTGGGAATTCCTTTATAATTGAAAAAAGCGCCAATGGGGAACAAGGTCCTCAAGGGGAGTTTGTGAGGGTGTAGTGCTTTTAATTTTTTAGTGCTGACTTATATAATTGCTTTAGTGAGCAAGTGCCAGGTAACTTAAATGCAATGTGTTACAGGTAACTTAAATGCAAAAACGACAAACAGTAACTTTCTTTCAAGTGAAACAAGGAAATAAGTACAGTAAGCAATGCAGATATCACTAGGGATCCACAGAAGCACTGAAAAGCCGCGTTTTATGTGGAATTAGCATTTCAGGGAAATAACGAGCAAACAAACAACAAGCATACAAACAAAGCTAGATTCAGCAGGCCTGGATCTAGTCTATGCTACAGCAAACAAGGTGTACCAATTTCAGTAAGAAGCAGTTCAAATATGCAGGCACTATAAGCCTTTAACCAGAAATTCCCAGCTCAGAAGGGCAGAGTCCAGCCTCTCCTCCCACAAGAGTGCAGACCACGAACCCTCTTAATGTAAAATAACTGGACTGAAGCCCAAGTGCTTAAACCAGAATTAATACACTTTTAGTAAAACAGACACTAAGCCCTCAATCAGCAGTTCCCAGCATAGAAGGATGTAAGCTACCTGTTCTGCCACTACAGTGCAGACCACAAACCTTCTTAATGTAAAACAACTGGTTTGAAGCCCAAGTGCTTAAACTAAAAGGCTTAGAATGAGTTACACCAAGCAGTAATAAATACAATTGAGTACTATTAAGATGAAGCAAAAGCAAAATAAAGTAGGAAGAAACAGAAATACAGTAAAAGCAGATACATTTTTTTTTTTTGAGTGAGCAAATGAGATGGGCCCAGGACAGAAACAAGTGCAAGTGCAGGCCTTCAAATCAGAAAGTTGAGAGAGATGGAAGACCGCCCAAATGGCCAATAACTATAAATTCTGGGCCAGAACCACTCCTTATGTGGTAGACAGGTTACCTAATGCTTACCACTCCCACTGATAAGCTAGAAGGCTTCCCTCCAAAACAGAAAGGCTTGGGGGGCTCAGAAGCTTACCAACAGTCCTGGATACAGCAAATCTGTATCTGGAACACTAATTACAGGAAAGGTAGGAAACAGGCTTACAATTTTTTTTTCAGAAAAGTAGCAAAAACAGTAGTAAAAACAATTCACATGCAGTGCAAGCTGGCTCACTTGAGTATGTAGCAATATTAGTAAACCACAAAGTAAGAGCCAAAGGTGGAAAATACAAACTTGTAATAAAAAACAACCACCAGTTCCAGGCACAAATAAATCAGGTCCCAAATAAAAGTGATAAATTTAATTCTCACTGAATCGCCAGCACAGAAAAAAAACAAGATAACGTTTACAAAAACAAACGTTTTCGTCATCAACTTCCTCAGTAGTTATTGAATACAGGAAATTACATTGGCAACTATTACTTGATTCAAGTAGAAATTTGGGGCTGAATGACATGGTGTCTCTTGCACCAGTGTTGAAATTAAGGGCAGCAAAGCTCTAGCAACTACACAATTTTTAAAAATTTTTAAAGAACTTTTAACATTCATCTTGTTTATGTAGGTTGCATATTTATTAAAAATATTTATGTGTATTATATAAGTCAGTAAAGTTTTTAACTAAGTACACACTTTTAATGTTTTTAAATTAATGTCTAGTTTCAAGGTTAAATACTGTGATATTCTATTTCACCACTAGATGGTGTAATTTGATGCGTAGGATCGAGTTTTTTAAAACACACGGGCTGTGTATGAATTATTTATTTTTCTATTTATTTAAACACAGTGTTTTAACTATGACAAATCTATATGGTTTTATATTCAAAATAAGTTGATATTCAGTTTTAATACATTTAAATTTAATACAAAGTAATTCACTGTGCTTAGCTAGTACATCTAGTTAATTTATCATTTAATTGTTATTTAAAGTCTGTTCATTATGATTGGATAGTTCAGATGCTAATTGTGATTGAATACACTATATAAGACAAAATGTAACTATGGTGGTCACTACTGAGGAAGTTGATGACGAAAACGTTTGTTTTTGTAAACGTTATCTTGTTTTTTTTCTGTGCTGGCGATTCAGTGAGAATTAAATTTATCACTTTTATTTGGGACCTGATTTATTTGTGCCTGGAACTGGTGGTTGTTTTTTATTATATGTAGCAATATTACTCCACACACAGTTTGAAAAAATGTAATTAAATTAAAAAGGACTAAAAGCAAGTGCAGAAAGGATTTATTAGGTAGAATGTGGTAAAAAGATGGGACTGGGGGAGTGTCCTAGATCAAATCTACAGTGGGGCGGGCACTGCAAAAGCCACCAAATTTAAACTACAACCAAGAACAGGGAGAGGGGGTGGGGAAGACAGTTTCAACAGAGATGTGAGGAATCACAGTGCAAATTATAAAACCAGAAAAATATATACTGATCTCTGTATATTTGCAGAACAGTAAGACAACAGATATCTAAGCAACAATTTAGCTCTATAATACAGAATAATACAGAAAAATATATTCAGCTCTATATATTTGCAGATAGTCTTGTAAGGCTCTCTCTCAGTGCACAGGTTCCATTTTAAATGCAGACTGTTTTTAACAGGTCAAATTAAAAGAACCTGGAGTTAAGCAACACACAAGCTATAAAAACTGGTTATATCAGCTGAAGACAAGGCAGAAAATGAGGGTGGGGGGGTTGATATATTTAGTTAGGGGGGTATATATATTTAGTTTGGAGTTGATATATTTAGTTAGTGGGGTATGGGGGGGGGGGGGTGAAGCCCACCACTTTGAAATATTTGTAGTGATGTTTTATTCCTGGTCAGCTGAGTGCCTTTTTTCCCCTATGAAAAAAACTCTGAATTGGCCGTTCATGTAAATGGCAGTTAGCTGTTCAGGTGTCAATGAAAAGGCATTCGCTGTAATTCCTTTTTGATAACATAATATAGACCCGATTAAATAAGCAGGAAGGAAGTATCACATGGTATGGTTTTCTTTCCTTTGGGTGAGCCATTATCTCAGGCTGAAGTGCAAACAGCAACATCTCACCTCTAGGGTAAGTTTAAAGCAGAAAACAAAATGATTCTGATTTAATAATCCTGTATGAGATGAAAATAAACTAATCAAATTTCCTTAAAACTGGGTAATTCCACTGGACATAAGTAAACTTTTCATGAGCACTCTCTGGTTAAATGACTTGCTCAGAGTCATGTATTAAACCAATAGAGGTGGAAATAATCAAACTTTGCACCCTTGGCTACAAGGATTGGCTTGTTAACAGGTTATAGGTTCATAGGTTCATAGGTTCATACTAGGCTATCTGCCCTGAGGCAATTATAAGCCTAGCCTGATTCTGTATGGCTTACGCCACCCCTTGATTTGAGTATACTGTGCCCTTTTTAAGGTTTAGTTTACTGTGCCTCTGTCTAATTGTGACATGGGAGTAATCCCTGGGACAAACCTACGATTCCCCCATCCACCTATCGAGATTCTTCTTGAAGAGATTCAGTGAGGTGCTCTGCCACAACCCTCTGTGTTATCCATCAGGCAAACTTAAAACTCTAGAACAGAAGAAGAATGTATTGTTACTAAAAGGTATCCAGATATGCTCAGAGCTGTAGGCCCAATGTAGAAAAGTTACCACAAGGTGTACATGAGATGTCCATCTCATGGTGACCCATTCTGATTCAAAGCCAGGCCTATCACTGCTCTGCAGCCTGAAGATAATGTCTCTGCAGCTGTGCTAAATGCTAATGAGGCATTCCAGTTGAGAAGCATATGCTAGTTAGCCATGTGCTCTCCATTGGAACTGTTTTTTAAGGCATTTATACAAACTCAGCCACTCCTGGGTGCTCATGTTAATGAACACAGCCAAAAGCTATGTTCCTTAGTAGTGGTAAGTGCCACGGAGGTTAGCAGACAGTTAGTGTTGGTGAGTTTGTGCATGTGTGTATGTGAGAGGCTGTGTGTGTGTGTGTGTGTGTGTGTGTGTGTGTGTGTGTGTGTGTCTGTGTGTGCGTGTGGAGGCAGGTATTTTGGGGGTCTGTTATACCTCCACACTCCACTAGACAAACAGACAAAACCTGCACCACTGGGTCAGGGGAATCACTACCCACCAAGAATAACTCTATCTCATGCCTTAATGGCATTATACAAAGATGAAAAAGGGATATCTACTGGATATCTACTAGACACTAGTGATTATACTTAACATCACTTTTTAACAGCACAAAGGGTGTGGAGAATAACTAGACACCAGGAATACTCTCTGATGTTGACTGGGGTACCACAAGACACCAGGAATAACTCTGGGACATCAATTGGGGGTATGACTAGACACCAGGAAAAACTTTGGGACATCAATTGGGGGTTCCACTAGATACCAGGAATAACTAAATCTTCCATCTCATGCACTAATGGCACTTAGGGGTGAAGGGAGCATGAACCACCATATTGCTATCATTGCTTTAACAGCTCTTAGGTTTAGAAGAAACACTATCCAATAGAACTAACTCTATAACAATGTGGGAGTACTACATACCAGGATTGCTATAAGTAGCCTGCTTAAAGGCACTTAAACAGATTCATACCCTGGACACTTCCACCTCCCACATTAGTATTCTGTACCACCTCTAAACAGCTGGGATAAAATGGGGATAAAAACTAAAACTAGAAACAAAGGAAATTACAAAGGAGGGGAAAAAGGCTTTGAGCCCTATACTTATGACACTGTAAGCAGAAGCATTAACCCATTGGACTAACCATGGGAATTTTAACCATATAACGAGGATGCCAAGCATCATTCAATGCCTGCAACAGTTTGTGAGTTATGAGAGGGAGGGACAGGGTACATTTAAGCATGTCTCTCAGCCTTGTAGAGCAAGAACTCTAGACAGAACCAAAAGTAATACTGTGTACAAAGGCACACAATCAGGGACAGATTTCATTTAGCACTCTTATAAATTTAGAAAGTCACCAGAATACAATTTTTTGCATTAGCATGCAATTACTGAAGGATATGAAGTCTGAAACACTAATGTCTGACATTAATGACTCATCAGTGATTTATTAGGGCAGTGCATCATAAGAGGAAACACTGAGTATGTTCTGTCAAATTAGGGACAAGTAAGGGAATGTGGTGTGTGTGTGTGTGTTTGTTTGTTTTACTTTGTGTATATATGTAAGAGAATGAATGGGGGAGTAGAGACCATGCCAAAGTGATCCATGGGCTGACAGTGTTACCTGTCATTGGTAAGTGCTAATCTGCATTCATGGTAGTTAATAGCAATTCATAGACACATACACTGTCACCCTTTATACAGTCCTGATTAGGCCACTCATTGACTATAATACACCCTTTGGCAAGCATCTGTCCAGACACATGCAACAACTGGAATGCCCACAGAGATAACTTACTAAAAGGATACAAGGCCTAGACAACATGTACTACATGGACCGACTCAAAGCCCTGTCACTGTACTCGTATCCTACAGCCTACTAAGAAGTGACCTGAGCCTGGCATATGAGGCATCCTTTGACTCATTACTGATGGATTTACTGCTCATCAGAAAGTCAAATGGCATCAGAAACACTTGGTCTAAGGATCTAAACCTCTTTTGCAACATCAATTGGAGGACGGTATATTTCACAGAGGATACCGCTGGTATGGAACAGCCTCCCCATCCACATAAAACAATGTTCGTCCCTGTCCATTTTCAAGTGCAACTCAGATCTATGGATAGGAAACAGAAAATTTACCCCAGGACTGCCCCCTGTGCTACTAATAGTCAGAGGCAACTCCTAAATGCTTTATCCCATGTATGGGTCCCCTCAAATTATCTATGGTATGATCCCAGTTATTCTTATTAAGGGTAATATATAAGTATTGACCATGGGATGGGTAAGGTGAATCTATAACCAAATGGGATAGGTCATTTAGACTACAAAAGGGGAAGTTGGCTAGGCTTAAAATGGCCCACTAGCCTAGTACTTACCTATGAGTTGATGAAGAAAGAATTCACTAAAAAGACTAATAAACATAGGTGGCTCAAACGACAAATGGGGTAAAAGGTGTATACATCATTACATCATCACCTTAAAACAGACATTTAATTTTCAGCTAATTTCTTCCCCTAGATATGGTGTTATATTTAAAAATAATCTGTGCATTCTTCCCCTTAAGAAGGGAAGCTACATTCTTCATCAAAGTATCTGATCTTAGCTGAAGCAACACACATAATCTAAGAATGCAGTCATTTAAATTATGTCATTCAAAAAAGTAGTTTGTCATTCAGCGAAACTCAGCTTTATGTTGATTATCTTTGAGGTATTCTAACTTTCTGCCTCACCACAGTTTTGCCTACGTAATATAAATTGCATGGACATATCAGACAACTAATTTCTTGCTTAGTTTAGCATGTGAAATAACTTGATGCCTAATGTGCTTTCTAACTGATGAGGTAAGAAGAGGTCTGCATCACCAAGTCACATAGTTAGCAAGAAAAACAGACTGCAGCTTTTGTTTTTTTATGAAACACCTTTTAACTTCTTACATATTATAGCAGTTTTTTTGTCCTGAGAATGTGACAGCAGATGAAGTAACCAAGACTGCATTCACCTATCATGCAAACTTTGCAACAATCTGCATGTAATTTTTTGGGTAGTTTTCAACACTGATGGCGGAGTCCTGTAACAACACATACAAGTATTTTCCTACTGGATATACAAAGAAAGGGACAACATGTTATAAAATACATATCCTTCTTCTTGTACTGCTTTGAGAGCTAAATTCCAAGGTCTGTAACTAATTTTGTCTCTATTTTACTGACTTTCTTTAAATAATTCTGTAAAACATAAGATTCATAGTCTCAATAAAAGCAAACACCTCATTAGCTACTTTGGTAAATTTTTGGTCAGTACGGCAGATTATCTTAACCATTAACAACCAATTATAACGGAGTGATTTAACATATTTTTAGTGACCACTCTTAGCATCTAAAAAAGTTTTGCCTATGGCTACTTTTCTAAAAACTAAATATTATAGTTTACTATCCTGCTCATAAAACTTTGTATTCAAAAATTCTATTGAGTCCATAAAGTAACTTATAGCAGAAAGAAAGTCCAAGGCCACTTTCACTCATAGTCAAAAAGAAAAAAAAAGAAAATAAAAATCTGAAACTTGACCTTTAATATTGACAAAGAAAGATTCAGAGTAGAAATGCATCTTCACACTGACCTGAACAAAATGTCTGCTCAAAATATCCCACAAAGAGATTTGTATCAGGGGACATTTTGCCTACATGCAGTACCTTTTCTCAATAAGAAAATACTGCATTTATCTCAGAAGGCTTGATGAAGTCTGAGACACATAGGGAATATATACATTTTGCTTGCAGTTAGTACAGAGGATTAAAGCTGTGAACTGTTAGTAAGCTGCTTCTTGTAGTTGTGGGTTTGATCCCATCTGACTTCAATAGCTACTCTAAGCAAATTGCTTAACAAAACAATACTCTTGGGCAA
Organism: Protopterus annectens; assembly: GCF_019279795.1. Lineage (NCBI taxonomy): Eukaryota > Metazoa > Chordata > Ceratodontiformes > Protopteridae > Protopterus > Protopterus annectens. The sequence goes on along the minus strand of NC_056728.1, from coordinate 1,661,330,879 downwards.
ATGAGAAATTGGGCTACGCTATTGACCTCAGTGGTCTCTTGCATTGCCCAGTAATTTCCAGTATGCTTTGCTAGGTTTAAACTATTTACTATTGTCACTAAATATTTAATGATGGTATCTTTTTTATGGTATTTTTGCCAGGTCTCATGATGTTATACTTGATGAGATTATAAATGAAGTCATTACTCCTATGCCAAGTGTACATTTTTTGGAGACTCTACCATCTTTTACTAAAGAAATTATGTTACCTTGTTTACAAATCATCAGTATATTTGGTTATCAATAGCCCATTCTCCATATAATATCTAGGAAGAAGAGTCCAAAAAAGAAGTGGCCCCATTTGGACTCCTGTCAGACATGACGGGAGAAGACAGGTACCCTTTACTCTGGGTTTTTGTGTTCTGATGCTTATCTAGTGTTTTACTCGATGAATTACATATGGATGGACACTTAATGCTTTTAATTTGCCAATTATTTCAGTATGTGGAATACTGTGAGATGCTTTACCAATATTAAGATAAGCAGCATGCATGTCAGCCATTCATCAAGTTGATGTTATTTCTTCAAAGAACAATGCAATGTTTAAAACACATAATTGCCCCTTTATAAATCCATATAGTTCCATGTCTTATAGAACTACGACCTCAGTGTCCTTTTGGATATACTTTGTTATAAATATCATATTCTGCATTATAAAGACTATTGGCCTGGCTGATAAGTCTAAAATTGTTTGGGTATAATACGACCCTTTGTAAAATGATATCAGTATGGTCTGTCACAAAAATACCTCAACTTGCAGATATCGAAAATAGGTACAAAGGCTCTTGAAAAGTAGGTACATCTAGCCAAATAATTTTTGACATCTAATTAGCATAACATTTAAATACCAAACAGCACATGACTCTCTCTGCTTCCAGTAGGAATGTGGGATAATACTCAGAAACATGCATTTCAAAACAGACTGACAAGCATGATGGAAAACTATAAACACATTGTAAAAGAGATTGTATAAAATCTACAATCTTTAATGAGCTGTGAGGTGACAACAAGAGGTTCTCCGGTTCGATCCTTGGCTGGGGTGCCTTCTGTGCTGAGTCTGCATGTCCTCCCTGTGGTCGCGTGGGTTTCCTCTGGGTGCTCTAGTTTCCTCCCACATCCCAAAGACATGCTGTAGATGGATTGGACACTCCAAATTGGCCCTAGGCGTGAGTGCGTGCATGTATGTGCCTTCTGTGGAAGGTTGGGCGCTGGGCTGGCAATCGACATTGTAAAACTCTACTGCCGATCATGAGAGGACAGGTGATCCGCTTTGGCGACCCTGTACATAATTTTGCCTTGATGCTAATTAACAACTATCAATGTAATTTGACTTTAATGTACTGTAGTGGAGCTTTTCTCCCTGGGCCTGCACTGAAAATGGGCTTCTGGCCCAGTCAGACTTTCCCGGTAAAAAAAATATAGAACAAATAAATAATAAATAATTGACTGATACACCAAATTTTGTAATGTAAACAGACAGGTGATTAAAAAAAAGCAGTAAAATAGACTGCAACAGTACTTTTGCAGCAAGCTCTAAGAAACAGGTATAAGCAGCAACTGCAGTATATATAGCTGTACCAGTGAAGCATGTTTTTATGTTAGTGAGTATGTAAAAAGTGCATGCTAACCATATGCTAATTACCTAATTACATGGATTATTTACATAGATTCAAGCAAAAGTACTTTTTCTGTGTGAGAAAAATTATCACAAATAAAGTACAGAATTTGGACATGCAAAAGAACTGTGAAAATACTGCTTGGATAATCCTCTGTAAAAATATATCCAGCATAACAAGGATGAACAGTTTTTAGATATTAAGTACTCAAAATAATCTTTAGATATGCAAGCATATCAGTTTAGAAAATGAACAAAGGGAAATGGGAAGGCAATTTATACTCACTGCATGTATGGAAATAGAACCAATACATCTCCCATAAACTGAATCTTAGTGAGAAAGAGAGGATTTTGCTGCAGGATATGATCACCAAGAATTAAACTACTACGTATCTGGTTTTTCGCATATTTTATAAAGATGGCTTTGTACACCATTGTTCTGTATTAAGGATATTTTGCATACATTTTTATGATTCTTTTTCTGTTTAATGTATATACCTTTTTGCAAGAAGTGTGTCAGGCTGATAAAGTTATAAGAAATAAAGATAACCTGTATTTAATGTTTTGATCTGAGGAAAAGCAAAACATGTGGAAACACAACTGCTCAATTCACTAATTGTTTTCCTTCAGTGTGTAACTATAGTAGGGGTGTCTATTTGCTTATATCTATGCAACAGGTCTCCTGAGTTACATTTCATTATGTGTAACAGAACAAAATGCCAGTATTTCTTTGTCACTACTCATGATGTAGCAAAGAGTATATTTATACATAACCGATAGCATTAAAGGTTATACAGAAGAAGAAACAGTCTGCATTTGAGTTCAAAGAGAACTTGGCACTGAAGAGTGTAGCAGGAGGTAGCTTAGGCACATTGAGCGATAGACATTTCAAGCATCATGAAGGCTTTCTTAAAAGGCCTCGTAATTAATAACTTCATACAATACAGAGGTAAACAGTCATTTGTGGTTAGAAGGAAAAGGCCCTCTAAAAGACTCCCAAGTTTGGTATAGTTATAAGGAATGTCACTAAGCTCTGTCAAGTTTTATGCCAAAATGTTAAAACTCAAGAGCCAAAAAAAAAAAAAAATTCAAGGGCCTCTTGCTGACAGGAATAAGATAAAATGGTAATACAGATTAGGATAGACTTGTTACTCCAGACATCATCCATCCATATAGCAAGGGTTTGAGGCAGTAAGAACTGCAAACTTAAGGGTTACAGATTTACAGTGATCATCATTATATGTCACACTTCATTTCTTTCAAAACATTTTTGGCATTGAATAGACGATTATTTATTATTCATTCTTTCATTCACTCATTCATGCATGCTGTCATTCATGATATATTTGTGATCATATAGGGACTCAGCTTAGAAAGCAGTATTGTCTTTATTTTATAGCTGATTTCATAAAATTACTAAATTCTGTTTTTTTGCTGCAGGTTATGATCAAGTAGAAAACCATTAGTGGGTCTTGTTTTAGGTTTCCGGACCTAATAGCTTAACTTGCAAGATTTTGGCAAATAAGGGTTGGTTTAGAAACAGGTTCAAGACATCAATTTCTACAACTTCTTAGGTTTTAAATATGCAGATATTTGAATACCTAAAAGTGGTTTTGATCTTCTTCTTTCCTATAATGCTAGAGCAGTATGAGAGCTTAGTCATCCTGTTTTGCAGGTGAGTTTCATTAAACTGTTTTTTTAAATCCATTACGCAAGACCCAAACTTCACCAGCAAGGCTGGAATCTGTTGTGGTTCAAGTCTAGTTTCCCAAAAGAAATGCCTGCTGCTCTATAAAACCTAACTTTCAAAGGCTGTGAATAATATTGGTTACAAAAATAAACTTCTTGACATATTTAGAGATACCCAGTTATTTATTTTCACTTACAGCACCTTCGGTGACCACATTCAATCCAGACTATAAACAAATCTTTTCAATACTGGTACTAAAGAGAGGAACTGTAATATTCAACAAATTCCAGTGGAACTGTATAGTTTATTCCATCTTCACCAAAGCAATAGCTGCTGCCTTTGACTGGTGTAAAAGAAACGGCTGAGGGGCATTACAAATAAAAAAAATCTATCAATCAAAGCCTATGTTCTCTTTTTCCATGCTAGAGATGTCTGTGCTATAACTACTTAGAAACATAACTGAAGTGACAGAGATTCCAGTCTTGTAGGAAATACAGTTGCTTCAGAGTGACAAATGGTTCCAGCTGGTTTCTGTAAGAGGAGCCCTTTCAATCAATTATTAGGGTAGGAACAAAATCGATTTCTTTATTATTTTTTCTTCTGTTGATTAAATAGTCCAGCTTGTTCATGCCCATTTTAGTGAAGGCCTGGGGAGAAAACCTTCACAGAATAGTACAGGTATAAGTCAAAACAGATTAATTTTAAAATTAGAACATTAGTACATACAGCTGCAAAACAAAGACATTTGTAATATATAAAATATATTACTATTAACTCAGTTCTGTGGTCATTGTGGGTACATCGGTACTTAACTTTGTACATTGGTTTAGAGATTTTGGAACGTATATTGATTAACTGGTATATGCAGCATTTATTACCTACTTATTTCTATGTCTAAGTTTTAAGGAGGAAGCTGCAAAAAGTTTACAGATTTTAAGGATGGAGACAGTAGTTCTGAACAGAAAAAGTGAGGAGCAAAAGGACTGAGTACAGCAGGAACAACTAATGTAAAAGTAGAAGATGATATAGTGACTGGTTTACAGTGGGGAGAAATACAATTTGATAAAATACAAGGAGTACAGGTGTACAGCAGGGAGAAATACAATATGAAAAAATACAAAGAGTCCAGGTGTACAACGGGGTAACTACAATACAATAAAATACAAGGAATACAGGTGTACAGCGGGGAGAAATACAGTACAATAAAATACAAGGAGTACAGGTGTACAGTGGGGAGAAATACAATACGATAAAATACAAGGAGTACAGGTGTACACTGAGGGAGAAATACAATACGATAAAATACAAGCAGTACAGGTGTACAGTGAGGAGAAATACAATATAATAAAATACAAGGAGTACAGGTATACAGTGGGGAGAAATACAAATTGATAAAATACAAGGAGTACAGGTGTACAGCAGGGAGAAATACAATACGATAAAATACAAGGAGTACAGGTGTACAGCAGGGAGAAATACAATATGATAAAATGCAAGGAGAACAGGTGTACAGTGGGGACAAATACAATATGATAAAATACAAGGAGTACAGGTGTATAGTTCAGAGAAATACAATACGATAAAATATAAAGAGTACAGGTGTACAATGAGGAGAAATGCAATATAATAAAATAGGAGTATAGGTGTATAGTGGGGAGAAATACAATATGATAAAATACAAGGAGTACAGGTGTACAGCGGGGAGAAATACAATACAATAAAATACAAGGAGTACAGGTATACAGCAGGGAGAAATACAATATGATAAAATACAAGGAGTACAGGTGTACAGTGGGGAGAAATACAGTACAATAAAATACAAGGAGTGCAGGTGTACAGTGGGGACAAATACAATATGATAAAATACAAGGAGTACAGGTGTACAGCAGGAGAATTACAATACGATAAAATACAAGGAGTACAGGTGTACAGCAGGGAGAAATACAATATGATAAAATACAAGGAGTACAGGTGTACAGCGGGGAGAAATACAATCTGATAAAATACAAGGAGTACAGGTGTACAGCGAGGAGAAACACAATTCAGTAAAATACAAGGAGAACAGGTGTACAGCGGGGAGAAATACAATATGATAAAATACAAGGAGTACAGGTGTACAGTTCAGAGAAATACAATACAATAAAATACAAGGAGTACAGGTGTACAGTGGGGGAAAAATACAATATGATAAAATATAAGAGTACAGGTGTACAGCAGGGAGAAATACAATACGATAAACTACAAGGCGTACAGGTGTACAGTGGGGAGAAATACAAAACCATAAAATACAAGGAGTACAGGTGTACAGCAGGGAAAAATACAATACAATAAAATACAAGGAGTACAGGTGTACAGTGGAGAGAAATACAATACAATAAAATACAAGGAGTACAGGTGTACAGAGGGGTGAAATACAATACAATAAAATACAAGGAGTACAGGTGTACAGCGGGGATCAATACAATATGATAAAATACAAGGAGTACAGGTGTACAGTGGGGAGAAATACAATACAATAAAATACAAGGAGTACAGGTGTACAGTGGGGGAAAAATACAATATGATAAAATATAAGGAGTACAGGTGTACAGCAGGGAGAAATACAATACGATAAACTACAAGGCGTACAGGTGTACAGTGGGGAGAAATACAAAACCATAAAATACAAGGAGTACAGGTGTACAGCAGGGAAAAATACAATACAATAAAATACAAGGAGTACAGGTGTACAGTGGAGAGAAATACAATACAATAAAATACAAGGAGTACAGGTGTACAGAGGGGTGAAATACAATACAATAAAATACAAGGAGTACAGGTGTACAGCGGGGATCAATACAATATGATAAAATACAAGGAGTACAGGTGTACAGTGGGGAGAAATACAATAAGATAAAATACAAGGAGTACAGGTGCACAGCGGGGAGAAATATGATACAATAAAATACAAGGAGTACAGGTGTACAGTGGGGGAAAATACAATACAATAAAATACAAGGAGTACAGGTGCACAGCGGGGAGAAATACAGTACAATAAAATACAAGGAGTACAGGTGTACAGTGGGGAGAAATACAATATAATAAAATACAAGGAGTACAGGTATACAGTGGGGAGAAATACAATATGATAAAATACAAGGAGTACAGGTGTACACTGAGGGAGAAATACAATACGATAAAATACAAGCAGTACAGGTGTACAGTGAGGAGAAATACAATATAATAAAATACAAGGAGTACAGGTATACAGTGGGGAGAAATACAATATGATAAAATACAAGGAGTACAGGTGTACAGCAGGGAGAAATACAATACGATAAAATACAAGGAGTACAGGTGTACAGCAGGGAGAAATACAATATGATAAAATACAAGGAGAACAGGTGTACAGTGGGGACAAATACAATATGATAAAATACAAGGAGTACAGGTGTATAGTTCAGAGAAATACAATACGATAAAATATAAAGAGTACAGGTGTACAATGAGGAGAAATGCAATATAATAAAATAGGAGTATAGGTGTATAGTGGGGAGAAATACAATATGATAAAATACAAGGAGTACAGGTGTACAGCGGGGAGAAATACAATACAATAAAATACAAGGAGTACAGGTATACAGCAGGGAGAAATACAATATGATAAAATACAAGGAGTACAGGTGTACAGTGGGGAGAAATACAGTACAATAAAATACAAGGAGTGCAGGTGTACAGTGGGGACAAATACAATATGATAAAATACAAGGAGTACAGGTGTACAGCAGGGAGAATTACAATACGATAAAATACAAGGAGTACAGGTGTACAGCAGGGAGAAATACAATATGATAAAATACAAGGAGTACAGGTGTACAGCGGGGAGAAATACAATACGATAAAATACAAGGAGTACAGGTGTACAGCGAGGAGAAACACAATTCAGTAAAATACAAGGAGAACAGGTGTACAGCGGGGAGAAATACAATATGATAAAATACAAGGAGTACAGGTGTACAGTTCAGAGAAATACAATACAATAAAATACAAGGAGTACAGGTGTACAGTGGGGGAAAAATACAATATGATAAAATATAAGGAGTACAGGTGTACAGCAGGGAGAAATACAATACGATAAACTACAAGGCATACAGGTGTACAGTGGGGAGAAATACAAAACCATAAAATACAAGGAGTACAGGTGTACAGCAGGGAAAAATACAATACAATAAAATACAAGGAGTACAGGTGTACAGTGGAGAGAAATACAATACAATAAAATACAAGGAGTACAGGTGTACAGAGGGGTGAAATACAATACAATAAAATACAAGGAGTACAGGTGTACAGCGGGGATCAATACAATATGATAAAATACAAGGAGTACAGGTGCACAGCGGGGAGAAATATGATACAATAAAATACAAGGAGTACAGGTGTACAGTGGGGGAAAATACAATACAATAAAATACAAGGAGTACAGGTGCACAGCGGGGAGAAATACAGTACAATAAAATACAAGGAGTACAGGTGTACAGTGGGGAGAAATACAATACGATAAAATACAAGGAGTACAGGTGTACACTGAGGGAGAAATACAATACGATAAAATACAAGCAGTACAGGTGTACAGTGAGGAGAAATACAATATAATAAAATACAAGGAGTACAGGTATACAGTGGGGAGAAATACAATATGATAAAATACAAGGAGTACAGGTGTACAGCAGGGAGAAATACAATACGATAAAATACAAGGAGTACAGGTGTACAGCAGGGAGAAATACAATATGATAAAATACAAGGAGAACAGGTGTACAGTGGGGACAAATACAATATGATAAAATACAAGGAGTACAGGTGTATAGTTCAGAGAAATACAATACGATAAAATATAAAGAGTACAGGTGTACAATGAGGAGAAATGCAATATAATAAAATAGGAGTATAGGTGTATAGTGGGGAGAAATACAATATGATAAAATACAAGGAGTACAGGTGTACAGCGGGGAGAAATACAATACAATAAAATACAAGGAGTACAGGTATACAGCAGGGAGAAATACAATATGATAAAATACAAGGAGTACAGGTGTACAGTGGGGAGAAATACAGTACAATAAAATACAAGGAGTGCAGGTGTACAGTGGGGACAAATACAATATGACAAAATACAAGGAGTACAGGTGTACAGCAGGGAGAATTACAATACGATAAAATACAAGGAGTACAGGTGTACAGCGAGGAGAAACACAATTCAATAAAATACAAGGAGAACAGGTGTACAGCGGGGAGAAATACAATATGATAAAATACAAGGAGTACAGGTGTACAGTTCAGAGAAATACAATACAATAAAATACAAGGAGTACAGGTGTACAGTGGGGGAAAAATACAATATGATAAAATATAAGGAGTACAGGTGTACAGCAGGGAGAAATACAATACGATAAACTACAAGGCATACAGGTGTACAGTGGGGAGAAATACAAAACCATAAAATACAAGGAGTACAGGTGTACAGCAGGGAAAAATACAATACAATAAAATACAAGGAGTACAGGTGTACAGTGGAGAGAAATACAATACAATAAAATACAAGGAGTACAGGTGTACAGAGGGGTGAAATACAATACAATAAAATACAAGGAGTACAGGTGTACAGCGGTGATCAATACAATATGATAAAATACAAGGAGTACAGGTGTACAGTGGGGAGAAATACGATAAGATAAAATACAAGGAGTACAGGTGCACAGCGGGGAGAAATATGATACAATAAAATACAAGGAGTACAGGTGTACAGTGGGGGAAAATACAATACAATAAAATACAAGGAGTACAGGTGCACAGCGGGGAGAAATACAATATGATAAAATACAAGGAGTACAGGTGTACAGTGGGGATAAATACAATACGATAAAATACAAGGAGTACAGGTGTACAGCGGGAATAAATACAATATGATAAAATACAAGGAGTACACGTGTACATTGGGGAGAAATGCAATACAATAAAATACAAGGAGTACAGGTGTACATTGGGGAGAAATACACTACAATAAAATACAAGGAGTACAGGTATACAGCGGTGAGAAATACGATAAAATACAAGGAATACAGGTGTACAGCGGGAAGAAATACAATACGATAAAATACAAGGAGTACAGGTGTACACCGAGGAAGCAATATAATACAATAAAATACAAGGAGTACAGGTATACAGTGGGGAGAAATACAGTACAATAAAATACAAGGAGTGCAGCTGTACAGTGGGGACAAACACAATATGATAAAATGCAAGGAGTACAGGTGTGCAGCGGGGAGAAATACAATACGATAAAAATACAAAGAGAACAGGTGTACAGTGGGGAGAAATACAATATGATAAAATACAAGGAGTACAGGTGTACAGTTCAGAGAAATACAATACAATAAAATACGAGTACAGCTGTACGGTGGGGGAGAAATACAATACGATAAAATATAAGGAGTACAGGTGTACAGCGGGGAGAAATACAATACAATAAAATACAAGGAGTACAGGTGTACAGTGGGGAGAAATACAATACCATAAAATACAAGGAGTACAGGTGTACAGTGGGGCAAAATAAAATCCAATAAAATACAAGGAGTACAGGTGCACAGCGGAGAGAAATACAATACAATAAAATACAAGGAGTACAGGTGCACAGCGGGGTGAAATACAATACAATAAAATACAAGGAGAACAGGTGTACAGTGGGGAAAATACAATATGATAAAATACAAGGAGTACAGGTGCACAGCGGGGAGAAATACAGTACAATAAAATATAAGGAGTGCAGGTATACAGTGGGGAGAAATACAATACAATAAAATACAAGGAGTACAGGTGTACAGTGGGGAGAAATACAATACAATAAAATACAAGGAGTACAGGTGTACAGTGGGGAGAAATACAATACGATAAAATACAAGGAGTACAGGTGAACAATTGTCCTCTCCTTTTGTTGCTTCTAATAAGTTACTGTCTTTATGCCACAAACCTTAGTGGGCAATATTTTTACAATGCTTTTATTGATAGACAAGCAGAGTTATCCAGGAGTTTGTGGGAAAAGCTGTATTTTTTAGAATCTGCAAAGGTACTCTGCTTCATAAGAGGTATTTATGATTGGATACCTTAAAACACACAGTTTCTATTTATTGTTTTTTTTTTCATTTTTTAAATAGAGAATTAGGAACATTTGTATACAGTACTACTCTATAACTTTTTATTAGAATTTAGAAAGTGATTTTGTATTAGTTGTTTTTTACCCTGCTTACATCATTTAGGAATGGTTGTGTCCAGTAGACATGCTAGCATTTGGATAAATCTCTTTATAGTCAGCTGTATATGTACAGAAGGCAAATGCCTGCCTATCTAATAGGAACATAGAAACAATACTAGGCAAGGGATCATGATGGCTTTAAGATGTCTGCCCATGTACAAATTCCTACCTATCTAATAGGAACATAGGAACAATACTAAGCACATGATCATGGCGACTTTAAGATGTCTGCCCATGTGCAAATGTCCACCTATCTAATAGGAACATAGGAACAATACTAGGCAAGTGATCATGATAACTTTAAGATGTCTGCCCATGTACAAATGCCTGCCTATCTAATAGGAACCTAGGAACAATACTAGGTACATGATCATGACGATTTTAAGATTTCTACCCATGTACAAATATTCACCTATCTAATAGGGACATAGGAACAATACTAGGGAAGTGATCATGATGACTTTAAGATGTCTGCCCATGTACAAATGCCTACCTATCTAATAGGAACATAGGAGAACAATAGGAGAACAATACTAGGCAAGTGATCATGATGACTTTAAGATGTCTGTCCATGTACAAATGCCTACCAATCTAATATCGACATAGGAATGATACTAGGCAAGTGATCATGATGACTTTAAGACATCTGCCCATATACGTGTTTAGGTCCACACACGTAAAGGTTATTGTCTTCCTTTTCAATCACTTGCTTACCTTGCAAATTGAGCAGAGCTGTAAATGACATTTCTGGTATAAATTTGTGTCTACCTTTCCAGTCATCAAGACAAATATTAAAGCCAGTTGAAGGTACTGACAATCCAAGGATTGTGTTCCTCTTCTTGGTATGATAGTCAAATGGGTTCAGTTTGTGTCAGACTTTTTAAGAGAAATAACATGAGTTTTATTTTATAAGAATTAAAATTTACCCAGTCACACTCATAGAGGGGTTCCCAGTGGGAGTGGGCGTACTGTACACCAGGGTTCAGTTCTGAGCTCACTGCTGTTCATACTGGATGTTGGACTACATTAGCAAACAGGTTGTAGGGGACAGATCAACAAAGTTGCTGTATGCAGACAATGTGGCAGTACAGGCAGACTCTGAGCTAGAACTTCAGAAAAGGATAGGAGAATGGAATACAAAACTGAAGGCATATGAGATGAAACTATGCACAGATAAGACAGTGGTAATGGCAGCAAATTGGGGAAATGAGATGAAGCTGAGAATAGAGATAGAAGGGGAGATAGTGGAACAGCTAAACAACAAGTATCTGGGAGGGGTGGTGAGGAGAAGGGAAGTCTGAATGAAGAGGTCAAAGCTAGAATCAAAGGGGCTGCAGCCAACTGGCATAGAGGGTCAGGTGTAGTCTATGACAGAAGAATGCCAAAGAAGCTGAAAATTAAGGTGTATAAGTCAGTGGTATGACCAGTACTTCTGTATGGTACAGAAACCTAGACAGTCAAGGCAGAACAGTTGAGGAAGCTAAAGGTGATAGAAATGAAGTGCCTGAGAAGGGTGGTAGGATGCACACTGTGAGACAGATGAAGAAATGAGGACATCAGATCTGAAGCCAAAGTAGCTCCAATTGCAGAAAAGATCAAAGAGAACAGATTATGGTGGTTTGAAGACATGCGCAGAAAAGCAGAAGACAATCTGGTGAGGAAGATGTGCGACAGACAGGAAGAAGGTAAGAGGAAGCAAGGATGTTCAGCAAAGAGGTGGATGGAATGTGTGAAAGATGATCTGCGACAGCATGAGTTTTGAAGAAGGCAGGAGTGTGGCACTGAATCGACAGAGGTGGTGACAGTTAACATGATACCCTGACCATGATACCCTGACCTCATGTAGAAAAGATTGGGAAAAATGGGGATGATGATAATGAAAATGATGATTTAAAGGTAATTGTACCTTGTTTGCAAATTATGATTTGAGGTGTGAGAGTTCTTCACCTGAAATAAATGTAGAATTGCTAACATACTGAATCACAATTTTCACAGTGCTTCTATTTGTGGTTGATAAAAAAGAAAATGATGAGGTCTAATACAGATTTCCATGGAACATCTGCTGTATCAATGTAGTATGCATTATTCCAGAAAACTATTTGGTGGCTAGGTTGTATGTGCAGTGGATATAAAAAGTGTAATTAAATCAAAAGGTGCTTCAAAAAAGTATTAGTTTAATGGTTTGCATGCACAGCAAAGTATTAGTTTAAGGGTGTGCACACTTATGCAACAAACATATTGTACGTTTTTTTTTTTCCCCCCTAACAGATTTGTGTTTTTTAATTGAATTGTGCAGGTTATAGGTCACTGTGAAGATTGGGGAAGATGGGTGAAGGCTGCCAGCCTAGTCAAATAGAATTTGATACATAATTCTGTCATTTGTAAATATAAATGTAAAATACAGGCTTGTTTCTTAAATGAAAGAAAACACTATAAAATGTGAACTTCAAGATTGTAGCAACATTGCCATCTGCTGTAAGGAAAACTAAGCCAAGCATTTCACATCTGTTCTTTTGAAGTTAAAATTATGTCTTGTATACCCTTTGATCTAGATAGTGGTGCCAAAGAGGCTAGCTGAACACATTCTTTCTATTGTTTTAACTTAAGAAATAATTACTAGAGTGTACATATGAAATGTCTCTTATTGTTGTAGTTTCCTTAGCGGGTGTTAGATTGTTAAATAATGTAACCTGTTGGCCTGGGAACTCCAGATTAAGTGTCAAAATTATGTCATGTGTATACTGGAAAACCTAAGTGTCAAAATGATGTAATCTGGGAGGGCCCAGTAGGAATGTTAGTGGTTTTAAACTATTGCTGAAAGAGAGAGACTGTAAGCATTCTGTCTTGATATCCAACCTTAGCACTGCCTTGCTCTATGAAAGTAAGTTACTTTAGAACTATGTATTCTTGTAGAAACAGCTAGGACTATAAAGGTTAGACTAAGTATTTTACTGTTATGTCAGAACTTTCCTACTGTATTGCTTTAAGTTTCTGTGTGATGTGATCTCTGAACTCTTGAGTAGCATTGTATTATAATAGTATTGTCTTGTGTTTTAATTATTTATTATTAAATATTTTAAAAACCTTTTACCTGTGGCTAGTTTGTGTAGAGTTAAGTTAAGCTCTAGAGTATAGTGCATATTTATAGAGTTTATTGTACAAGGCCACTCTAATAAGCTTTAGACTGATTAGTTTCACACTTACCAATTGGATAATAATATTGCACAGGAATAATTGGACACCCTTTTAAGGGCCTTTGGGTAGCTGATAATTATTAGCTGGTGGTGGCAGTAATTACTACCGTATAGTCTGGTTAAATGGGCACAGCTGGAGAATCTGTGTCAGCCTTTCCCAGGAGTGTCAGTGAAGTTGTATAAATACGTATCTCAAAGTGTGTGTGGTGTGTCAGCTACCTGGACAGGGACACGAAGCACTGGTGGGACATAGAGGGTACTGGAGGTTAGCTTGCCAGCTAGGCTGAGATCTGGACCCTATAGCTGTGTCAGTGGGGAGTCTTATTGGAGACCTGGGGAGCAAGGGAGCAACCAGCCCCAGACTGACTGTGATATCTGTGTGCACTTAAGACAATTTGTACTTTACTGTGTGTATTTGTTATCCTTTCCTCTTATATGAGATGCCCTCCCTGGTGGTAGTGGTAAGGATTGAGGCTCCTTGATTGTTGGGCCAGGGCACAGCTGTCACATTGTGGTTTGCAGTGGTGGGATCCACTTCACATACTAATTGGCTTGTAGTGGTGTGGGTAGAGTGAATCCTGTAGCTTATGTACAGTGATCTCCAAAGGTGTTTTGTACTCTAAAACAGCCACACAGTAAATACTCAGAGTTCAGATCACAATTGTTTTATTTCTTTTATTAGCTTAGTTAGTCAGGGTGAGCAGGCAGCATGTCAGCAGAGGAGTATGGAAAGCTGACAAGGAGCCAGCTGGTGGAGATGTGTCAGGCTAGGGGACTGGTGCATGGAAACCTGATTAAGGCAGACCTGATTGCAGCCCTGGTTACAGTTGCATCAGAAAACAGCATCCAGGGGGACAATTAGTCTGTCAGTGGAGATACAATATCCTTGGAGAATGGACAGCTCAACCTTTCTGCAAAGGACAATCAGACTAGCAGTGGAGATACAATACCCTCGTAGAATGGACAGCTCAACATTTCTGCAGTGGACTTAAAAATCCAGCTGGAGCTAGAGAGACTTGAGCTGGAGGCCAGGCGTTTGGAGATAGAAGCCGAAGAAAAGCAGTGTCAGAGGAAGCATGAGAGGGAAATGCTGACTCTTCACCAGAGTCATGGAGGTAATGGAGAAGGGAGTAACTGGACCCTAAATTTCTTCTGCAATTTAAAGAGGGGTATGATTTTGATAGTATAATTCATATGTTTGAGCGGGTATGCAAACAGTAGTGTTGACCAAAGGTACTGGGTACAGTTGCTGACCCCCTTACTCCATGGGAAAGCTCTAACTTGTATATCAAAAATGCCTGACTCTGTATGTTTTGATTATACTGCTGTAAAATAAATGTCTTTTAGAATTTTTAAGCTAACACCTGAAATGTACAGGAAAGAGTTTCGTAAGCATAGACGCAAGGCAGATGAAAGTGTGTGTGAATATGTTGCTGAATTGAGCACTTATTTTCATAGCTGGGTTAGTGGATGTCAGGTCACCACTTTTGAAGGGCTGGCAGACATTTTGGTGAGGGAACAAGCCCTTAGCACTTTTCCTGAGGACATGAGGATCTGGTTAGCTGATAGACAATGTGTTACTTCAGATGAGTTGGGGAAAAGGGGAGACCTATACCTGGCAAGCAGGACAGCCCTGTACAGGAAGGGGACCTTCAGTACTACTCATGGGTCTAAAGGAACCCATGGTGGGCAGCACAGACTGCCCCAACAGAATCTGCCAGTAGCAGGGGAAGCCACTAGTCCAGATACACATCCAGGAGCTAGGGTTAAATGTTTTGAATGAAACCAGTGGGGCCATGTGGCATACAAGTGTCTATGAAGGCAAGGAGGGGAACCAAAGATGAGGGAGCCAGTAAGTGGGAAAGACAAAATGCCCATAGTAGGTTGTCTTGAGACAACAGGTGTACAGAACTACCATCCTGCAGATGTCCTGAGAGGGAAGGAGTTGGATGAGGCATTACCATGTACTTATGCAGTTATATGCAGTGAGGCTAGGAGACAGGCATGTAAGTGTGGTAGCCTGGGGGAGACCCAGACAGACTGCATACTTGCAGCCAGGTCTGGTGAGGTGGTTACTTCAGGGAGTGAGCTATGCTGTAGCACTGAGACTGAAGCTGAACCACAGCTGCTTGTGGGTACTGATGTTCCCTTGGACAGGATGACTGCAAAGAGTAGTAGTACCAAGGCTGACAGTGAGGCACCACTGTCAGAGGATGCCAGACTTCCTGTGGAAGGGGAGCTGGGAAGGGTTACAAGGAGAGAGTTGAGACAGGCTGAACTCTCAGACCCTACATTACAGGGCCTGAGGCAGGTAGCTAGGGAGGCACCTGATTCTTAAGGGAAGAGGGAATCTGTACACTGGGACAAAGGGTTACTATACAGAGAGCGGACCCCTGAGGGAGGGATAGAAGGTGAGAGAGTACAGAAGTTGATAGTGCCTAGATCGTACCATCTGGCATTTCTAGCCTTATCCCATGATATTTCCTTTGCAGGTCATATGGGTATAAAATGTCCAAAGAGGCATATTATGCAAAACGTCTATTGGCCTGGAATTTCCAGAGATCTAACAGGGTACTGCAGGACCTGTGAGCAGTGCAAAAAGGTAGGCATGAGACAAGGTGAGAGCTCCTTTGATGCCTTTGCCTGTGACTGAGGAGCCATTTCACAGGGTAGCTATGGATATTGTGGGTCCTCTGAGTTCCCCAAGTTCCACAGGGAAAAAGTATATCCTAGCGGTAGTGGATAATGCTACACGATACCCTGTGGCAGTGGCTTTGTCCTCCATTGAGGCAGATAAGGTGGCAAATGCTTTGTTAGAGATTTTCAGCAGGGTAGGTTTCCCAAAAGAAATACTGTCTGACAGAGGTGCAAATTTCATGTCAGACCTGCTGGCTTGTCTGTGGAAGTCCTGTGGGGTGAAGCACATGAACCCCCCCCCACCAACCCCAGACTAATGGTCTTGTTGAGAGGTTAAACTCTACAATCAGGTCCATGCTACGAGCATTTACAGATCAGTTTAAGAGGGAGTGGGACAAATATTTGCCCCATCTGTTGTTTGCTTACAGAGAGGTTCCCCAGGAATCCTCAGGTTTTTCACCTTTTAGTTGCTGTACATGCATAGGGTGAGGGGACCTCTAAATTTAATTTGAGATAAGTGGGAAGGTGAGTGTGAGTCTCACAAGGAGTCTGTTGTGGCATATGTCCTAAACCTCAGGACAAGGCTCAGGGAACTCGTGGGCTTGGCCCAGGAGAACCTGGCAGAATCCCAACAACAGAAAAAGGTGTGGTATGACAGGAATGCTCGAGCTAGAGAGTATGCTGTGGGGCAGCAGGTAATGGTTCTCATTCCTGTCAGACACAACAAGCTGCAAGCAGCTTGGGAGGGACCCTACAACGTGGTGAGAAAGGTAAGTGATGTTAAATACATGGTGGAACTGCTAGGCAGATGGCAGGGGCACAAATTGTACCATGTTAACAAATGAAACCTTACCATGATAGGGAGGCCCTTGTGCTGAGCATTTGCAGTGGATTGCAGGAGGAGTCTGAGGGAGATCTGGGGACTGATCCCCTCAGTGAGGCTCAGGCTGACATCTCGGTGGAAGGGGTAGCAATGTCCTAGCAACTATCTCCTACCCAGGTTCGAGAAATTCAGGCAGTGTTGCAGGAATTTGGGGACATGTTCACTGGGAAACCAGGGTGCACCCACCTGGTGCAGCACCAGGTGGATACAGGACCCCAAAGGCCTATTAGGATCCTTATAGGGTGCCTGAGAGAGTCAAACAGACTCTGAGGGAAGAGGTACAGGAGATGTTGGAACTAGGGGTGATTCAAGAGTCCAACAGCCCCTGGACCATGCCAGTGGTGCTGGTGCAAAAGAAGAATGGCAGCACCAGGTTCTGTGTGGACTACAGGAAATTAAATATCACACAGAGTCACATGATTACCCCTTGCCTAGAACAGATGAGGCCCTAGAGCAGCTGGGTGGTAAGTATCTTACAACCATTGATCTTACCATGGGTTACTGACAGGTGCCCTTGACTCCCAGTGCTAGAGAGAAGTCAGCCTTTGTGACATTTTTGGCTTGTATGAGTTCACAAAGATGCCCTTTGGGATGAAGAATGCCCCAGCGACTTTCCAGAGGCTGGTGGATAATACCCTAGCAGGAGCAGGAGGGTTTGCCATTGCTTACCTAGATGATATTGCCATCTACAGCCATTCCTGGCCAGAGCACCTTCAGCATGTCAGGGAGGTGCTGGGCAGACTACAAAGGGCAGGGTTGACCATTAAGCTGAGCAAATGTCAGGTGGGTATGGCAGAGGTCTCCTACCTAGGACATAGATTGGGGAGTGGTAAGATAAGGCCAGAATCTGCCAAAGTGGAAGCCATTCAGGCATGGCCTGCACCTGTTACCAAAAAGCAGGTGAGGGCATTCTTAGGGACAGCAGAGTACTACAGAAAGTTCATCCCTAGTTATTTTACCATAGCTGCTCCCCTCACAGACCTGACAAGGAAGAACAGGCCAGATAAGGTAGTGTGGACCCAGCATGTGAGCAGGCATTCCAGAAGCTTAAAGAAGCTTTGGGAGGACCCCCTGTGTTAGCCAGTCCAGATTACAGAAAATAATTTGTTGTGCAAGTGGATGCTTCGAACCATGGGGTGGGAGCTGCCAGATTTCTGCAGAGGAGGAAGAGCACCTAGTGGTTTATCTCAGTCATAGGCTCCAAACTGGGGAGGAATGCTATGCAGCCATAGAAAAGGAATGTCTAGCCATAGTGTGGGCACTGCAAAAACTTCAGCCTTATCTGTATGGAAGGAAATTCACTGTTATAACAGATCACAACCTCTAACATGGTTAAACAGAGCCAGTCAGCAAAATGCCAAGTTGCTAAGATGGAGCCTGGGGTTGCAAGCATATGATATCTAAGTGCAGCACCGCAGTGGGAGTAGCAATGTCAATGCAGATGGGAGTCTCAAGACAGGGAATGGGGTGAGGTACACCAAGATAGACTTAACCCTCTCAAGTAAGGTTTATCAAGGGTCACTTGAAAAACTAACTTGAGTTCTCTGGGGGGGTATAAAGATTGGGGAAGATGTGTGAAGGCTGCCAGCCTAGTCAAATAGAATTTGATACATAATTCTATCATTTGTAAATATAAATGTAAAATACAGGCTTGTTTCTTAAATGAAAGAACTTCAAGATTGTAGCAACACTGCCATCTACTGTAAGGAAAACTAAGCCAAGAATGTCACATCTGTTCTTTTGAAGTTAAAATTATGTCTTGTATACCTTTTGATCTAGATAGTGGTGCCAAAAAGGCTAGCTGAACACATTCTTTCTATTGTTTTAACTTAAGGAATAATTATTAGAGTGTACATGTGAAATGTCTTTTATTGTAGTTTCCTGAGCAGGTGTTAGATTGTTAAATAATGTAGCCTGTTGGCCTGGGAACTCCAGACTAAGTGTCAAAATGATGTAATGTGTATACTGGAAAACCTAAGTGTCAAAATGATGTAATCTGGGAGGGTCCAGCAGGAATGTTAGTGATTTTAAACTATTGCTGAGAGAGAGAGAGAGCCTGTAAGCATTCTGTCTTGATATACAACCTCAGTACTGCCTTGCTCTATGAAAGTAAGTTACTTTAGAAGTATGTTTTCTTGTAGAAATAGCTAGGACTATAAATTTTCGACTAAGTATTTTTCTGTTATATCAGAACTTTCCTATTGTATTGTTTTAAGTTTCTGTGTGATCTCTGAACTCTTGAGTAGCATTGCATTGTAGTAGTATTGTCTTGTGTTTTAATTATTTATTATTAAATAATTCAAAAACCTTTTACCTGTGGCTAGTTTGTGTAGAGTTAAGTTATGGTCTAGAGTACATTGCATATTTATAGAGTTTATTGTACAAGGCCACTCTAATACTCTAATAAGCCTTAGATTGATTAATCACACTTACCAATTGGTAAGTGTGACTGGTTAGTCACACTTACCAATTGGATAATAATATTGCACAGTAATAATTGGACACCCTTTTAAGGGCTTTTGGGTAGCTGATAATTATTAGCCGGTGGTGGCAGTAATTACTACTGTATAGTCTGGGTAAAGGGGCACAGCTGGAGAATCTGTGTCAGCCTTTCCCAGGAGTGTCTGTGAAGTTGTATAAATACTTATCTCAAAGTGTGTGTGGTGTGTCAGCTACCTGGGCAGGGACATGAAGCACTGGTGGGACAGAGAGGGTACAGGAGGTTAGCTTGCCAGCTAGGCTGAGATCTGGACCCTATAGCTGTGCCAGTGGGGAGTCTTATTAGGGACCTGGGGTCAAGGGAGCAACCAGCCCCAGACTGACTGTGATCTCTGTGTGCACTTAAGGGAAATTTTATTTTACTGTGTGTGTATTCATTATCCTTTCCCTATATGGACACCCCTCACTGGTGTTAGTGGTGAGGCTCCTTGATTGCTTGGCCAGGGTACGGCCGTCACAGTCACATTAGAGGTGGGAAAAGTTTTGAAATTATTTATTGTGGTCTCATTTTTTTATATCACAAAAACCTGGCATTTTAACAGGGGTGTGTACACTTTTGATATCCACTGTAGTTTCTAAACTAAATTACAGCAGGAGTATATGAATGAACAGTATATGCTTTAGAGATTACTAACAATTTACTGATAGTATTACAAGCCTTAAGCAAAAAGGGAAACAAAATGCTATCAGTCCTTGTTATGTTTATTTTGCATATCATGCACCAGAAAAAAGAAAATAGTGCCATTACCTAACTGGTTTGGAAACCATGTTGAAGTGTCACACAGCAGTATGTTGTGCCGGAACTAGAAAAAAAAAGTGTAGAATTCTCTGGACATGAAAACATTCCTACCAAAGGGTTAGGCCAGGCTCAGGGGGATGTTCGTATTATGCAAGAAGTTCAGAATTTCAAGAAAGGAAATTTGTAGAACGACTGAAAGAAATTAGAGGAAATAAAAGTATTTACACATGAAAAACTGCAAAAATGTGTCTTCCTTCATACAACAGATCAAGGAGAAAGGTTTTAGAGACAAAGAAATTTTGGGCCATCTTAAAAAAGAAGTGATAGAGGAATTGTGAAAATATAAAGAACAAAACCCAGTGATCTTTGAAAGGTATAAAAAAGAAACATGGACATTGGAAAGAAAAAGAGATCAGATATGGTATGATATTTATGCAAAGGAGAAATCCAGACTAATCAGTACAAAAAAGCTGCTTCAAAAATACTTGAAGTGAAATATAAACAATGGCAACCGGATATGTAAAATTTTACAATACAAAAAATAAAATCACAAAGGGGGAATGTAGCAAACAAGATCAGTAAGATATAAGTTAAACATGGGTTTAGCATGGAAATTCCAACAGGACACTGTCACAACATAATGGACCAGTGGGTTCCCAAATGAAGGAGCAATGGGATAGGTCTAAAGAAGATAGAGTACAGGGTGATGTTTTGGAGTCTGCTGTTGGATACTCATATGAAAGTTCAGATGAAGTTGCACAACATGGGAAGCAGCAGGGGACAGTAGGAAACCTGATACAGGTAATGTTGTGGCATAATGGCCCAAAGGGCACACGTATGGAGGACCATCAGGTGCAGCAGGATGCATCTGAAGGCGATATCTCACGGAGAGCAAAGAAGCTCCCATTCCATTAGAAAATCATCTGCTTGACTTAATATAGATGGGTAGACATATTAAGACATGTGAAAGAAATACATTACAGAAGGTAAATAGCATGCAAAATACTATAAGACTAGTAAAACAGATGAAAACATTAATAGAACTATTAAGAGAAAGGAGGGAGGTTGGCATAATAGCTAAGATATTTGCCTTACAGACATAAGGTGTAGGGTGTGATTCTCACGTGGGTTAATTGGCTAGGCTTAAAATGGTCTACAAGGGGAATTGTTATAGTACTTATCTATGAACCTATGAATCTATATTGAGTATTGAACAGCTAAACTAATAATGCATAAAGTGCTACCACAAAAATATAAATTAACAAAGGCAAGGAAAAAAGAGAGTAAACAAAATGTCACCATGAAAGCATTGAATAGAGAAAACTATCAAACAACTAAGAAAATAAGTATCACTGTTAGAAGACTACAACAAAAGGGAACAGATCATTAAAAATGCTTAGAAGGATAGATGGGGTAAAAGCAACACACACGTTTAAAACAGACTAGGATCTATCATTCACTATTGTAAATAATAAGCTAAAAAATATCACAGCAACCACATACATAGAAAGTATGGAGGTATAAATCTAAAAGAAAAGTACAAAATAAACAATTGATGGATGATTAAAAAGGTTTTATTGAGAAGTAACAGGAATACAAACAGACACATGCACACACACGCATGCACACACGCACACACACACACACACACACACACACACACACACACACACACACACACACACATACACACACACACACACACACACACGCTTTCACGCGCACACACACACAGGCACCGCACACACACACACACTCTCACACACACACACACACACGCACACACACACACACACACACACACACACACACACACACACACACACACACACACACTAAAAGAAGAAATAGATACATTTTTGGAGAAGTATTTACAAAGATCTGTTGAATGTAACAAAGATGTTGAATAGAGAGAAAAATTAAAATTAAAAAAATAAAGAATCAGTAAGAAGTTCTAATGTAGGGAATATGAAATGGGATTTAGTAATAGGGAATTTGAAACAATATTTAAAAAAAAAGCTCAAATGGAAAGCTCCAGAGACAAAGTACCTAACTTCTGGATAAAGTTATAAACATCTTTATACAAGGATCCAGTCCTGAGTAAAAATTACTTATGTGTACATCCCAAGGAGACACCATCCTGGTTAACAACAGTACAAATAATACTCCTCATTAAAAGTGAATCTGCCAGCCATCCTAAGAAGTATAGACCAGTAACTTGCCATCCGACAATATACAGATTATATCTTGGAACTGATGCAGACAGGGTTTATATTTATTTAGAAAAAAATCAATTATGGAAATAGAACTAAAATGTAATTAAAAAAAGTCATGTGGAAGAAAGGATATGTTGTTTCTAAACAAAGCCACACTAGAGAATTGTAAAAAGGAAATAGTGTGGCATGGATGATTGCAAAAAAAAAAAAATTAACATAGGATGCTCATAGAGGTATGAGATACAACCTACACTGACCAATTACATTGCAATGACTATGAAACAGTGGCAAACCACTTTGCACCTCAGCCGTGACAGAGGATAAATTATTATCAAGAGTAAAAAGTGAAAGGAGAATATTCCAGGGTGATTCTTTGTCTCGTGCTTTTGTGTCATGCTCTTAATCCATTAAGCTGTTTACTTAACAGATTATGCTATGGTTACAGTTTAACGCCCAGTACTCAACCTTCTTTAAAGACATCTCATCTACTTTTTGTGGAAGACATGCAGTTATAGAGTTTATCAGATGAGGAGCTGAAAGCACTACTCCAAATGGTGAACTTTCTCAGATGATATAAGAAAGACGTTTAGTCTTGGTAAATGTGCAAAGCAACAATTTAAAAAAGGAAAGTGGCTGTGCCAAGAAGATATCAACCCAAGACAGGAATATGATATAAAGAGATTTGAGCCAGAGGGTTGTCAATCAAACATAAACAAATGAGAATAAACTCAATAAACACTACTTCAGAAAACTAAAACTAGTATTGAGAATTACCTTAACATCTAGGGATAAAGTCCAGTTTATAAATCAGTTTGCTCTTCTTGTTCTAACGTGTAGTTTTGGAGTGACTGACAGGTCTCAAAAAGTACTGGATCAATTGGATATAAAAACAAGAAAAATGCTCAATTAACAAATGATATTTAAAAATGAGTGTATACCAAGATTATATGTTCCTCGCTCTTAAGGAGGTATGGGCCTCCTCAAAATTAACTACATGTATACAACACATGTTGTTGCATATTTGCTGACCTCATCAGAGCCAAACATACTGAAAGCTTTAAAACATGATGACAAGTCTAAGATGACATGTTTGCTTAGTTTAGCAGAAGCATTTTGGAATCAAGTGGGAATGGAAATTAAACCAGAAGACAAAAATCAGATAGCAAATGAATGTCCTAAAAAAAACTAAAGAAAGTATAAAAGGAAAAGTATCAGATGAGAGGGAAGACTGTTGAAAAGTCCAGAAATATAGTGGCAAGTATAGAGATCTTCTGGAATAACCACATGTTGACATAAGATTTGACACAGGAATGGTTAAGGAGAGGTAAATTGAAACCAAAAGATGAAAGGCTAATAAAGGCGGCCCAGGATAGTGAACTGGTTTACACTGTCCATTGATCAGGTGAGAGAAACAGACAAATGCAGTTTCTGTAAAACAGAACTGAAAACAGTCACACATGTTGCTGGGTATGATAGACTCGTGGCGGAGGGCTTGTATACCCAGAGGCACAATACTGTGGCAAGACTTTTGCATTGAGGATTATGAAAAAAAAACTACAATATAGAAGTAGCTGAGAAACATTGGAAACATGAACCACAAAGCATTATAGAGAATGACAAACTGCACATTGCATGGGATCACCCATTAACAACAGTTTAAAAACAGATACTAGAAAATCAGATAACGTAATACATGAAAAAATAGCTTTGATCACTGAAATTGCTACACCCAGTGATTACAGTGTCTTATGTATAGAGAGACACAAAGTCATAAAATACCAGGATTTGCATGCAGAAATGAGTATAATGTGGAAGAAGGATACCCAGACAGTTTCAATAATAGTAAGAGCAACAAGTCTAATAAAAAATAATTTACAGTTGTACTTAGATATGCTACCAGTACATATGATCCAGTATGAATTACAGAAGAAGGCAATTCTGGGCTCATTGTGAATGCTGAGAAGAGCACTATTGGCTGACGTCAAAGACTAAAATAATACTGATTTAATGACGTCTAATCATGCCCTGACTTAGGAATAGGGCCCATTCTCATCATGGTATTAGAAACCCATAACACTTGGAGAAAATAAATGGACAATATGCTATTCTGCGTGTGATAGAATAATTGTTTATGTTGTATTTTTTTAAATATTTTTGTTAAGAGGAAAATATGGTAATTAATTTATGCATATAGCTACAACTATCCTTTTTGGATGTAGGAATGTAATATTTGGTTAGGCTTCTGTTTATTAAGCTTGTTATCCTTTTTTACAGCCAGCGTCTGTTCCAAATTTCAGAAATTTACTTCGAAAAAAATGACTAGTGATAGAGTGTTTAACTGTTTTATTAGCTTATGTATTTTGCATGTAATCATAAGTTTAAGGCTGAGAGAAAACAGAACCATTTCATGCAATGGATTATTTTCTATCAGTATTAATATGTCTTTTAAATATATCATGGAAATGGCTGTTACTCATTTCAGCAGCTTCTTAGTCAGAAAGGCTGCAATCACTAATATTTATTTAATTTTTTGACTAAAAAAATCATCCTTCCTATAGTCTGTTTTTCTTTCAGCTACAGTTTACTTCTAAATCACCTTGAAGAAGAATGAAATCATCAGGGAATTATCTGGCCCTGAATTGCACCTTTTCTGTGCTTTTGTATTAGGAAAGTTCCAGGATCATCCATCTTGTAGTAGAAGGTATTTGCCTAGCGTCAGTGAGTTGGGAAGCACTCCAGGGAGCTCAAGGTGTAGTTGTTTATTGAAAAAAGGGCACAGGAGATAGTTTTCAACTTTTTTCTGTCTGCTATATAGTAGGCGAGTTTGCAAGGCACTGTGCTCACTTCCACAGAGCTAGCAATGCTTTACATGTGTTTCCACTGCATTCAGAGCCATACAGGCTAAGACAGGCATATTTTCTTGAACTTTTGCACTAAAACTTGCTGTAGAGATTGCTGGTAGTTGCTTGCATTTTGAAAGTATATGCAATTTCCAAATGTCTCTGTGGCTCACTTGATAGATTGGGCATGGACATTCTGAGACAATGCAGCAATTATCTCATGTTTTCAGACAACCAGTTAATCATAAAAGAAACTACCACAGCACATGAGAGATGTAAATACACAACTTCCTTTGAGGTAAAAACCTCGCATAGAAATGAGGTTGTCAAGAACATACACACTACATGCCTCACAAATACTACACATCACATACACAAGACAGATCTTACATGAGGCGCTTAAAAGAAACTTTCTCAAACCTCAAAGGTCCAAAAAGTCATCCAATGACACCATGTTTCCACAGCAATCACTAAGGCACACACCAAAATCAACAGCAAACACCACACGTAAACCTACACCCAATGTCCCCCAAAAAGGAAGCCCATTGGACAAGAAAAAAAAACACTTTTCTTAATACTCTTATCATTGGGGATTCCATTCTATGAGAGAAATGTCCCACTCAGCAGTACAGACAAGGGGATGATAACAGTTAGTTGCCTATCTGAAGCCAAGATCTGCAATTTCACACACAGTCTCTCACATCACTGCACCCCAGATACGATTATGATTCTATCACAGTCCATGTGGGTGCAATTTATCTGAGACATACCTCACTGGACTATATGAAAACAGACATAATGGTTCTCTCTGAATATATCACAGATAGATATGAGCCTTGCAGTGAACATCATTCTACCTTCACCAAGGATGATGCCACAGTATGACCATAACATGATTGATTTTAATAACTGGCTTAGTTTCTGGTGTTATTCCATGGAGATCATATATCTGTCAGCATGGGAGAACATGGTTGCTTTGCCAAGGATGGGATGCACCTGTCCATTCAGATGTTCAGATTATGGCTAAAACTTTACCACTGATTAGAGCTTTTTTTAGGCAATGCCAGAAATGACAAAACTACCAACATAGTGAAAAAGACTCATAGTAACTCTAAGGCATTACTGCTCAATTCTAGGGGCCTAAACAAAAAACTCCACACCCTACAAGCCCTCCTGACTCTGGAGAATATAGACATCTGTGCTATTATTGAGACATGGTCTAAAGCCATAGAAAGTACTGCGGCATTGCAAGGTTACAGTTGTAGTGCCTTCTAGACATTTAGGTCAACAGCACAGACTGGAACTAAATGTTGAGGTGCCTTGATCTATGTTAGCAAAACATATACCTCCAGGTTGGTTAAACAGGATGATGCTATGGAGGTCATCCACATGGAAGACACCATAGATAGGGTCCTTCTCCATATCCTAGCTAGCAATACTTAACCATCCCTGCCCCAAGTGTCTCACAACTCTTACCTAAACCTCTTAGGGCACTCACCAGCAAATCAAATACCCTATTCATGGGCGACTTTAATTACCCCTCTATAGACCAGGAAACATCCACTGCCTGAAATGTACAGATACGCTGCTTCTTGGCCTTTATTAACACAAACACCATGGGCCAGAAAGTGTGTGGTCTAATCAGAGGCTCAAACATACTGGATCTGGAACCCACAAACATGGGAGATCATCATACCCCTCCCCTGTCGCGACCTCACTAGTGAGGTAGGATCACAGAACTGCCTCCTTCGAAATAAAAATCAGTTTGTAAAACCCAACTAAACCTGTAACAGGAAATATTTTAAGGAAAACTACATTCTATTAAGCAACAGTTTGTTATAATTCAGGACTCTAACTCCAAGACCACAGCTACCTATACAGAATTATTCATAGAAACCCCTGCACAAGCATGTGAATGGCAGCACAGAGGCTGCCAGAGCTACCAGAAGTAAGCTGAAAACAAATACTGAAAACAAACATCACTGGTAGAATCCTCACCTAAACCATGTATGTAACAGAAGAAAAAAAGGAATGGCTAAAATTAGAAAGAGCAACTGCCATAAATAAAAAATCTCTCTGATACAATTAAGCAAGAAACTAAGAGGCCCATTGAAGTCCAACAAGGCCAACTATGAGGTCAGGACAGCCTCTTATGCTAAGGATAATCACAAGACCTTCTTTAACTATGTCCAGAACTTTAAAAGTAATACACAGCAGTGTACTGAACTAGCAAAAAATAATACCACTGATCAAAGAAAAACAGCAAATCTACTGGCTGATAAATTCAGATTTAACTTCACCTCCCACTGCCCCCAGGCTACCCCTGGTAAAATTCCTTCTAGCATACTCCCCCCAAGCTATTAGCAAGGATCAGGCTCTGGTGGCACTTGCTAAGGCAAAAAATACTACCTCTATGGGCCCCAACTATATCCCCAGTTGCCTCATAAATAGTCTAAAACACAACTTATTAGGATCACTTGAGGCTCTCTTCAATTACAGCCTCAAAACAGATTACTTAATAAGTGTATGGACAACAATAATGGTCATCCCTCTACATATCGGTGGACATCAACTGCCCCAGGAACTACAGATTAATCAGCCTGACAAGTCTAATATGGAAAGCCATGGAATAAAATATCATGGAAGTGTTCAACAAGGCATTGACAACCTACAGACATTGCATCCATCCTAGTTTGGCTTTGTCAGTGGACGGTTGTGCCTCCTTAACCTTGTTGATTTAATTGAGAGGGTCAACAGGGCAATGGACATGAGTAAAACAGTACATACCACATATATTGACCTGGCCAAGGCATTTGATACAATACCCACTTAGGCACTGTTGACAAACTCTCCAAACTAGACATAAATTTCTGCATAACCCTATGGTTTGCCAGCTGGCTCACAGGTAGAACCCAAGAAGTCAGGGTCAGTGAAACCATGTCCCCCAAGAGATCAGTCACCAGTGGAATACTCCAAGGCTCCATGCTAGGCCTGCACCTGTTTGTCATTTACTTGTTGGATGTCAAGGCTGCTCTCCAAGGCCTATGGCTCACCAAGTTTGCAGATGACTGTAAATTGGAAGCTATTGTAGATTTTCTGCACAAAAGAAACATATTGCAAGAGAGTTTAACACAGCCAAATTACTGGTGCCAAAGCCACAGCTTAAAACTCTGTGCCAAAAAATGCATTATAATGCCCTTTGGGAAACTGTCCACTCAATTCAATTACCCCATCAATAAAATACCCATAAGCTGGTAGTTAGTGATCTGTGAGTATATGTAGACAGTAATCTGGCCTTCAAACAATACATAGCTAACATAGTAAGGAACTCTTTCTATGTCACCCAACTTATAAGTAAGGATATGGCATCCAGGTCCAAGGAAGTCATACTCAGCCCTTATCAGACCCATTATTGAGTACAATGCTTATGTTGGCATGTGCCTAACCAGACAGTTGCAACAGTTAGAATGCCCGGAAGGTTTTCTCAAAAGGAAAATTCAGGGTATGAATACCCTGTTCTCCACAGATCCCCCAAAGGCCATATCTCTGTATTCAGTCTCCAAGCAATCTATACTTGGCTTATAAGGCATCTTCAGATCCAGTCCTGATGGATATTTTGCACATCCTCGAAGCAAACAACACCAGAAACACTAGATCCAAGGATCTGAACTTCACTTGTGACATAAATAGAACATGCTGAAGGGACAGATATGTGTCTCAAAAAATCCCCATGTTATGGACTAGGCTCCCCATCCATGTGAAGCAGAGTCTATCCCTGACCCTGTTCAAATGAAACCTTCACCATTGGATGAGAAATCACAAATCCAACCCCCCCCCCCCCAATCTGGCCTCCATGTCCCTACTGGACAGATACCATCAGTAAGTAAAATATTATCCAAATTAACACCCTCACTCATAGACCTTAGCTTTCTTCTTCCTTTCTAACATATTTCTCCTCTCTGAATAGATGCCCAAGATTCTTGGGGCCAAATTGGGTTGGGTTGCACAGCTAGGCTTATAAAGACTCTAGTGGTCATTAGCATAGTAATCTATGAGTCTAAACTGGTGTTTTTCTATGGAGTGAGACGTTTTGATATATTTGACTCAAAATAGTCTTGAAAATCTAGGAGTTGAGTAGTATTTTTGAAAGTTTCTCTTTGTATTGTGATTGACTAAGTGTATATTCCCTCTGAGGCATTTACTCCAGGTTTGCATTCTTTGCATTGTTGTAACTAAGTGTATATTCTATGTGTACTTGTTATTCATGGAGCTTTTCTCCTGGGCCCCCACTGAAAATGGGCCCCACAGCCAAGTGGACTACCCCAGTAAACAAATGCAAATAAATAAATACATTAATAAATAAATAAAATTATTGAGCAATTATTTTTCATTCTCATTTCTTTCTGGCAAGAAAATGTTAATGTTTTGTAATGCATTAGAATGAGGTAGTCCTTGTGTTCATTATATCATTCTGAGGCTGAGTTCATTTTACAATAGAGTAATATTATTGTACAGTGCACTTGCTTTCAGAACTCTAAAATGTCAATACAAATGAGTGCATTAGTTTGACTATATATTAATCTCAAGAGCTCTGTATTCCAGAGAACCCCCCTTACTGTGAGGTATAGAGAACCAAGACTTGATACATATAAGTCACTGAGGTGTGGGGGCACAACCCCTTATAGAGATTGCAACTGTGCAAAGAATAGCTTTTTTTTAATTTAGAACAGGGTTCACTTTTCCTTGTCATGTAATTAATATACAGCTTAGTGCTTCTACTTTTTAGTTCTGAATGCTTATGCAGTGATTTTTTTTTTTGTCATGCAAGCATTTTAGGGATTTAGGCCTCACTGGGTTGTGGTTATTCACTACTGAGGGGATATTGTATTCAAAATATCCTATGGCACTTATAAAAAAGAACAGGGGAACTTCCACAGGGTCCTGGTCCAACTTTTAGTCTCCTCGAGAAAGTGCCTACTGGCTTTGTGGGTCTAACTCATCAGCAAAGTATAAATAAATACATAAACAAAAATAAAATTATTTTATTTGGTGCAGTTGACTAATTATATTGAAAAATGTTATTTAGAAGGTATAGATTTGGGTCTGCTGTGGGTCACTTACTGACTGCTTTACCATTCACATTTTGAATGTCAGTTGTTAGTATCAACTCTATTTTTGATTCTCTTCCTGAAAAATCATCTAAGCAAGTTCAATTATTTATTGCCTGTGTTAGATCACAAAGATTAGTTATAGTATATGAGTATGTAGTTATATATTATTTATTTATTTTACATTTGTTAACCGGGGGTGTCTGACTGAGCCAAAAAGGCCCTTTTTCAGCAGAGGCCTGGGGAAAAAAGCTCCAAAAAGAAAAATTACAGACACATTTAGTTATTTAGACATAATCAGTATACACACAAATTACAAGAGACATGTTTTTACAGTGGTATGCAGCACATAAACAGTTACAGTGGAGAGAACAAACAAAAACATATTAATTTTAAAAATAAAGGCAGTTAACAGATTTGTGGTGTACAGCTGAAATTTGGAACATAGGTAGAATACATACATAGTACACAGGTACAGTACATACATTGTAGATTAGCCAGTGTTTGTGAGTAAGACTGAAAACTATTATCAAGTGCTCTAGATTTAGTATGTATATAAATGAGCCTATGCTGATTTCAATGAGTATTAAGTCGTAATTTTATTTTAGTCTTTAGGCTCTGTAGTATTGCATCTAAAGGACACTTGGAGTACCTTAGTAAATAAATAAGCAGGTATAGCCATGGACATCAATTTTCCATTTGTTTTTTGGAAACGTGCTGGCAAAAAATTGGTCTGTCTGAATATTGAAGAGACATGAAATTTTTTATGGAATTTAGCAATTTAGACCAAATCACTCATTCACCATAACTTGTTTCTCTTCTTATGCATATAACTTATAGTACTCTTAGAATCTTTTAAATTCTGCATAAATACAAATGGACAAAAAATTATGATGGAATCACAGCAGAGGCCAGAAATTACATATACAAATTGCTGCCATAATTACTAGATTATATCTTATGAAAATGGAATTTCATTTTATTAGAACCATAAGCTAGTGACTCTGGTTCTAGCTAATATTCTTTGAAGGAAATTTACTGTGGTGTGGCCAGTAGGTGTTATAAGTCTGTTTTAGAAAGCGCACTTGGGGACTAACAATAACAACTCTAAAGTAAATCATGAGTAGAGATATGACTTGATCTAAAATCCTTTTCCAGTGGTTCAAAAGTTCCGACATTTAGGATCAGTCTCATCTTTTTTCAAATAAGATTTATGGATTCTGTATTTGTTTTGTATAACAGCATTTATTTAAAATGTTAGATGGGTGCTTTTGTCCATTAAGCCTGCTATAAAAGGTATACAGTAATGAGTTTTCAGCCCTTAATTTGAAATAAACCTCATTGTACAGTGATGCACAGTAGCAAAACAGATACATTATAGTCTAAAACATTCATGGCAAGGAATTCAAGATTATATATAGCTTGAATATGAGGTGGTGACTTTGTGGGAACATCGGCAAAATTCTTGGCTAGGCTTATAAGGGCCTCCAGGCCAACAGCCTAGTATCATCCTAAGAACCTATAAGTGTAAGTGTTACGCTAAGCACTGCTTATACCATATACTATATATATATATATATATATATATATATATATATATATATATATATATTCATTGATGCCATATTACATATTCCTAGGTATTTTTTGTTTGTTTCCTTATGTATTTTGTACTGCTCATTAATAACCCAGGTTGTTTGAAAAAAAAAATGGCCTGGTAGCCATTCCACATACCCTGCTAATAAAGAAAGAAAATGTGCACGGAGGGTATGCTTCACGGTAAAACAGGAATGGATAGGGATTCAGGTGAGACATGATAGAATGTATAGTGACTAGGGATGATTTTTATGATGTAACGTCACTGACAAGTATAACAAAACCTTTAGGATCCATTTGAACTACTATAAGATCTGGCAGATAAAAAGCTATTTTAAGACACTGGGATTGCTGTACTCGAGAAATACTGCCGTGTGGGTCCAGTGCTGAAATATGTGCTCAAGGGAATTATAAGGAGCTAGAGAATGCATTCTTCAGATTTTCCAGGATAAAGTAGAGGTGTATAAGCTGCTTAACAATATATATTAACTGTAGAGAAAAAGAAATAGTACCTGACAAGTTAATAGGATGCACACTGTGGGACAAGTGAAGAAATAAACAGATCAGAGAAGAAGCCAAAGTAGTCCTACTTACAAAGAAGATTAAAGATTGTAGTGGTTCTGTCACATGTGCAGGAAAGCAGACAATACTTGGTAAAGCAGATTGGGAGTGGCACAAAAAGACAAGAGGGGTTGAGGATACCTAGCTAATAGATGGATGAACTGCATGAAAGAAGGCCTCTGATAGCCACCCAACTGTAAAAGAGGGTAGGAAAGAGGGTGGCACTGAATTTAGAGAGGTGGTAACAACTGATACAACACTGGACCCAGTATTCTCAACCACTTAACACAAGAAATCTGGGCAAAGCGAAAATTACTGGGGGGACAAAGGCCCCAAAATAAAGTCAGATTTTACATATTTCATTTATTATTATTTATTATTTTATTTCACATTTGTTGACTGGGATTGTCAGAATGAGCTGAAGAGCCCTTTTTCAGCAGAGGCTCGGGGAGAAAAGCTCCAACATATTATACAATTTTCATTATAAATTAGCATTAAACAGCAATGTTACAGGATTATTACAAGGCATTAAGTAGCAATACAATATAATATTATAATATTATATTAATATGTATAATATTATTATAATATAATATTGCTCTTATAAAGTTAGAAAGTTGCTAAAATAATTGTATGTTGTTACAAATGCATGCATCTGGAGCATGTCTCCTAGGGCCTCTGCTGAAAATTGTCTCATTCCAAGTCGGACTTTCCCGGTTAACAAATGTTAAATAAATAAATAAAAAATATATAAATGTTGTATTTGTATGCATTTTCTGAATGACATAAATTCTGAAACCCAAATGTATGTCATTATTTAGTGACTTCACTGCTCAGTGATTTGCCAGAAAAAAAACAATTATGAGGAACAGACCAAAATACGAGGCAACAACCACATTTGAGAGGTATGCTCAGGCTAAATGCACAGTGTGAACAATGATGATGACAACAAGTGGCCTAAATGACAGTATAGAAAGTAACATCACATACAGTAAATGCAAAACAACAGCTCTACTAGAAAATAATGTAATTCTAGCACAGAAAAACTAATCCACACATACACTATTGTGTACCAGTCCAGGGCTTACTGAAAAAGGCATCATGCTTGTGCAGTCAGCAGATAAAGTCCATCGAGCTTGCATATATTCAGAGTATATAGAAATGCTCCATAAATGAACATTATGGAAGTAAGACATTGCCACTCTGTTTTTGTAGTGATGGTTTTATTGTGGAAAAATGATGAGTTATCAGTGGCAATGAGATCATATAAGATTATTATATAGCCTAAGAAAATATTCTTTCACAGAAAGGGTGGATAAACTCTAGAATAGTTTGCACAAGTAGTAGCATGTAAGCTAACAGAGGGATTCAAAGAAAGTTGTAATACTTGGTGTGGGGAGGGGGGAGAAGAAAAGTGATGAGAAGAAAAGGTCAGAAGAATCTGCATAAAGGCTAGTTGTAATAATCAGATGGGACTATCTGACCATTACCCTTCTATTTTTGGCTTACTGTCAAGTTGTTAAATCCTAATTTAATCAAAAGCAATAGCAAAGTTTAAGAGGATTTGGATAAATTCAATTAATGTTGTTATATGGAGAGGAGTGGGATTCTGGGAGGGAGAATGGTTGAATGCGTTTTGCAATATAATGGATTCTTGGTTCTTGTCTGTATCTACTGATCATAATTTTAAGTTGTCAAATAAATGTTATGATGCTGTATATTTTTCCCTATAAAAAAATTCTGGCATGATATCCCATCTTGCAATTTATCACTTGCTCACATATTCTTGACTATCAGTAAGAAGTGGTAAAACTAGACGATATTACAAACTGTCTTCCTTAAGTGAAAACTACTGTCATTCTCTGGGACACTAAGCACTGGAGCTGTTCATTTAGAACACTGATAACCAGATTTTCTTAACAATAAGATGGATGTCTGTAACTGCAGTGTCTGATATTATTCATGCATGCTATTTGTACACAATATCACGTACTTCTTGGTGGGTCAGATAAAAAATTTAGGAAACATACCTAATATTAGGCACACTAGAGATATATGAGAGGACAGTTGATAGAAGGTATACTGAAGTAAAATCATTTGGTGCATTATTGAAGAGTGCGGAGCCCTGGCACCACTAGATGGCAAAAAAGCTCTGACAAAAAAATTAGAAGAATCCTTGCAGCCACTCAAGGTTAGCAATATACTGTATTTGAGTTTCACATGCTGCTGAAATACTTTTGGAAAAAAGAAACAAAGTGAGCTACATTAAGAGCTGAGTCAAGCAAAGAGAACAAAAGCTGGCTGGTGTCTGGAAACTATCAAGTAATAAGATCTCCAGCCCTTCTCTAAACTATACAGATCAGGCCAAACAAAAGGGTAACAAAGGCTCTGTACAATTTTCCTGAATGCCTCATGCATAAACAATTCCTAGTAAACATTCCTTATCTAGATATCAGAGTAAGGTGCAGTCAGTGAGAAAGAGAGTGTAAGGTACTGTGCAGCTTTGTTGAGTCCCGATGCAGAAACAATTCCCAATGATCATGCTTAGAAATTAGTGTGTACTGTGTGGACTGAGAGCCCGAAGACATGACACCTCAAAGCATAGTGCCTTCAAAAGTCTTTCTTTAAGGGCAAAGAAAAATGCAGTCATATGCATACAAACCTTTCAGCTGTCCAGAATTTTGTGTAACGTCCTTGATTTTGTCTACTATTCTTGCCCTGTGAATTGTAAAAATTTGGTTTTCTGGAAAATCATTGAGGTCTTCAGTTAGTGAAACAAAGTTTCAGACTTGGTTATTGTTCATAAATGCATGTTGATGCAAAACCCTTTATTCTATTAATTTTTCTTAATCAGATTAGAGAAACACTTAAAAATCATCCCCGATTATGGGTCTTATTGTTAGTGATGAAATGCATTTGTGAATTTATTATTTAAAAGTGAAGTAACTAGCCTTCCATCACATTGCAGTTTGAGACAGTAGAGTTTGTTGTTTTCTGCCATTGACTTTTGTCACTTCATCAGCTAATATGTTCTCCGTTTGCTCTTAATTTAGCAGCAAATCTGTTTTTACCTGTGTAGGTATTACAAAAACACTATAATGAGAGGCATAAATACTCATTAAAAAGATGTGCTAACCAATGCAATGGTTCTAAGATTACACAGAGGCAGGACAAGTCCATATGAAGTCACTATAATTGTTTTTTATTTCTATGACTTATATGTTTTTAACTAGTAGTCATTATCTAGGTGCGCATGCTTTCACAAAATGTTGACCTGTTTTAAGCTACCTTCAGTGAATTGGAGGACATCAGCAGCTGACAGGTACTATAGCACTAGACAGCATGTAGGTCAACATTGAAATGAAATATTTCTGTCTAGTTGGCTTGTCCGAAATCAACTGATTAAAATAACAATAAGAAGAGTAAAGAACTAGTACCAAGAAAAAACAGAATTAGCTCCACAGCATAACAGAAAGAAAACAGAAATTCAAAGGAAAAAACACACGGCGTTCTCATGAGAGAATTCCCTTTAATGAGGCTTTGTTTTAGTGCTTTTGTCTTAAAAAACAAGACTTATTCAGAAATGACCATTTCAGATTTCAAAGATGTGTACAGACAATCTGCAGTTCTCAGAACTGCCCCTAGGTGTCTGGTGTGTGTGTGTGTGTGTGTGTGTGTGTGTGTGTGTGTGTGTGTGTGTGTGTGTGTGTGTGTGTGTGTGTGTGTGTGTGTGTGTGTGTGTGTGTGTGTGTATGTGTCTCAAGAACATATACTCGACAACTTGAATAGTCATCTCTGCTAATAAAACAATGCTTCTGACTATGCCACTGTTGATCAGTGTTATATAAGTGGTAAACAGGTCAGGGGGGAGACTAGGCAAGGTAGGATCGAATGACATCTGGCTAGTTGGCCCATCTTAGGGAATGGTGCTGGACATTGCTGTTATAAGGCTGACCCATAGTGAAGATCTGGTCTACAGCTACCTTTTAGGTGACATGCAATGTTGAGACATGGTTATACTATTTTACTCATCATAAGCTTACATAGGGAATATTCCCTCGCAATACTGTACAGTAACAGGGTCTGTACTACTGTAGGCTACTGTGAATAAGGACAGCCATGCTAATCTCTCAGGATAGCTGAAAGATTTAAGATTTAAGACTTTTTAGTTTCTTAGTTAGAAATATTTTTCTTGTTTGTTATTGTTGGAGCTTTTCTCCTCGGGCCTCCGCTGAAAATGGACATATATCCAGTCGGACTATCCCGGTTAACAAATGTAAAATAAATAAAATAAAATAAAATATTTGGGACCTTTCCAGTTGAGAGACATACATAAATTTATAAATATCAAAAAGGTAATTGTATTCATTGACAGGTCTGATAAGGGAAAAGCACACTGGTAGAATGAATTCTTTCCACCTTGAAAACAATGCCCTGAAAATTAACTGGGCCTCATATAAGGATTTCTGGGTCTATATGACACTATTGAATGGACTAAATAGCGAATGCTATTTAGTCGATCTGATACTGTCAAAATGGCAAAATAGTGAGGTCACGGAACATCAAATTTTTTCCCTGGGAAAAAAATTCGGTGGGCCATCTTCGGGACTTTGCCATTTCCTCCACTATGGTGCGATCTTAGAGTTGGGTATATTTAAGTAGGGGGGGTATAGCAGGCACAACCCCCCCCACATGGGTTGGCTGTGGGGGGGGGGGGCGAATCCTCCCTCTTTTAAATTTGTGTTTAAGTTTATTTTTTTCCCTGGAAAAAAATTTGCTGTTCCGTTTCTTCAATATTTTGTTGTTTCAATATTATTGGTACAATGAAATAGCGTTCGCTATTTACATCATACAATAATATAATATAGAAGCGGATTTCTTAACTATGATGGTAAAACATTGACTGAATGTGAGAGAGCTATCCATATAAGTATGTAAGTCTTTTATGACCATATCTGTCTGAAGAGGAGTTCCATTTATATCATATGACATAAGGCACTTTTCTACGAATTGTTACTATGCTACACTTTTTCATTTAGTTTGAGACTATTTTTTATACACCATATCAAGGGGGATCTAGTGAAAATGAGAAGAAAACCACGAATAAAAAAATAATATATAACCAATGATTAGACTGATACTACAAGGAGACCAAATACAACAAGGTTTTAATGGCAGAAATGAAATAAAATCTTTCATTAAATGTAAAAAAAAAACTTTATCCATGTAAAAATTCTCTTCTGGTATCTGGAGATAGTCAACAATTTCAATGGAACTCTTTGCTTATTTCCTTGGCATCTAGTGTTCTCCTACATTCTTTGAAGTGAAATCCTTATAACTGTTTATCATTTTGCCATTTGTTGTCTCCCAATGCTGCTACTCTCCCAGTAAGTTTTGCTTTTCTTTGCATGTGGTTCCTACTCTTCTCTCTTTCTCCCATCATTATAATTACTTATTTTCTTGACCTTTATTGCATACACCCCCTCTGACAAACCTCGGGATTACCTTTGAGTTAGTATTTCCTTTACTACTGGTGGTCTGAGCTGCATATATTATCCCCATGGATATCTATTTTTTTCATTATTTGGTGCCTCCCCATCTCAAAGTACTTCCCACATGATAACTGGTATAACATCAAGTGTCACAAAGTAACAATCATGACTAGAAGACCATTCATACAGCTGATGTAAAAAGTCTGTAGTATCTTTAATGATAGATCCAGAATCATACGAACCCATTCTCAAATGTATATCCAAATATTTAGTAATGAGTTCTGTTACCCAGCCTCGAGCTAATACAATCGGCCTTATTGGTGGGTTTGTTCCAAACTTATGTAACTTCGGTATTACATATATAAAAAGAAATCTAGGGGAAGGACTTTGTAAATGTTGTTGTTGTTTGTCTTTTGGCTTTTCCTGGTTAGGAGTCGCCACAGCGGAACTCTGGTCTGCTAATGATTGGCAGTTGGTTTTTATGGTGTCGAGTTGCCAGCCCAATGCCCAACCTTCAACAAAGGCATGCCCATTTAATGCATGTCTTTCAAACACCCACTCGACCGCGGGGAGGACATGCAGACTCCACACAGAAAGCACTCCCAACCCAAGCCGCAAACTAAAAAGTGAGAACCTCTTGCTGTGAGGCAACAACGCTACTGCTGCACCACCGTGGAAGTCGGGAATGACTTTGCAAATACTGTAACAATTGTATATCTAGAAGAACTTTGTAAATACTGTAACAATTGCATATCTATCTGTCCATCATAATACATATCTTGTAAATAAATTTCTACTTTTTTAATAATATC
This sequence comes from Protopterus annectens, assembly GCF_019279795.1. Classification (NCBI taxonomy): domain Eukaryota; kingdom Metazoa; phylum Chordata; order Ceratodontiformes; family Protopteridae; genus Protopterus; species Protopterus annectens. The sequence goes on along the minus strand of NC_056728.1, from coordinate 1,661,291,670 downwards.
TATACCTTCCCTTTTAGTAATTTTTTAATAATCATCTGAATTAAGCATATTTGAGATCTGATTAACATAGTAATCTGTATCCATGACAACTATTTCACCTCCTTCATCCGCACACTTAATAACTATGTGAGGATTATTAATCAAGCCATCAAGGGCTCGCTTCTGTCCAAATGTCAAATTATAAAAATTTTAATACATTTAGATTTATATAAGTTATAGATGTCACTTTCAAAAACTTTCTCAAAGACAGAAATCATTTAATTACTCGGTGATATGAAAATACTTTTCCTCTTACATACATTAGTATAATTTAGTTTAGAGATCTTACAAAATATTTGAGCACAGTTAACGTCTATGCAATATCTAAATTGTTAGCAGGAACAAATGTCAATCCTTTATTTAAGACACTTAACTCATTCTCAGTCAATATGTACTGTGATATATTAAAAACAAGGCACTGCAATGTATTCTTTCTCTGGATTGACTCTGTGTCACAGGTCGCTGGTTTGTTCTTGGACCAATGAGAAGGGAGATACTGAATCACACTCTGTAAGTAATAAAAGAGATACTGAAGTCAAGCCAACATTTTCTAAGGAATGTTCTAACAAAGTAGTCCCAACATCTGGACAAAATAAGTGTAGATGTATGCTTACGTATAATAGGAACACCAAAGCCATTAAGAACATTATAAAAAAAATATTGGCTGTTACTAACCCTTCTTCTTCATTTGGCTTTTTCCCAGTTAGGGGTCACCACAGCGGATCACCTGTCCACTCATGACTGGCAGTGGAGTTTTACGGTGTCAAGTTGCCAGGCTGGCACCCAACCTTCCACAGAAGGCACACGCATGCACGGTCTCACTCCTAGGGCTAATTTAGAGTGTCCAATCCACCTACAGCATGTCTTTGGGAGGAAACCAGAGCACCCGGAGGAAACCCACGCAGCCACAGGGAGGACATACAGACTCTGCATAGAAGGCACCCCAGCCGAGGATTGAACCGGAGAAACTCTTGCTGAGAGGCGGCAATGCTAACTGCTGCATCGCAGCAGCTGCCATTGGCTGTTACTGACCCAAATGCCTGAATTTAAGAATTTATTGGATAGTATACTATCATTCAAATATAAGAGGAGTCACGATTTAAAGGATAAATTATGTTACAGGGAGCAAACAAAAATTGCTACTGTATTGATAAGTAGTAAGAAAGGCGCTTATAAACATAATAAATGTATATGCCGTCCATATATATGTATACAAGTTTATACAACATCTGTTATTTGGTAATTGTTTTAAGTTGAATGCCTGTGGGACTTGTGATACTAAGAATTTAGTTTATTTGGCTAAATGCATGGAATGTGATGCCTATTATGTTGGTAAGACAAATCACAAATTAAAAGAATGGATATGTGATCACGTTTCAGAAATCAATAGAAAAATTTGTACAAATGTAATTTATAAGCACATCAGTGAGACTAATAACTCACATTATTTTAAGTTCATGATCTTGCAGGTCATTTACGAACAAATGAGAGGTGATGATTTGATTAATTTGGCCAAGAATGTAGCACTGAAATCGATTTTAAGGTTTAGAGCACATGTATCACCTGGTTTTATGATTAAACCTGTATTAAAAGAGTTATATAACAAAGTGAATTAACCTATGGATGTAGCTTTAATTTTAATATTAAATAGATCATGCAATTTTAATTGTGAGTTGATTATGTGATTTTTATTCTATTTTTTATGGATTGTGTACGCCTGATAAAACTGATTGTGAAAGTTTGTACTAGCAGTATTAAAGGTTTTTTTTTACGTTTGACCGCACTGCTTCCTGATGGAATTTTATTCTTTTTATATTATCTATCACCCGCCAGAAACAAAAAAACTATGTAAAGATAGCCTTTGTACGTTCTACTGTAAATGGTAGAGTAAATGATATCCAAGTATGGTAAAATGTGTTTGGCATCTGACCTAACAGCAGACCCAATAGGGCACCTTGGAGATTCAGTGACACACTTATGTTTTTAGGCAACAAGTACATGAAAGAAGGTTGTGCATGGCTGGATGAAATTATTCAAAGAGGAGTGGAGTGCTTTACTGCACTGATTATTTTAATATTAAGCTATGATTTTATCAGCACTATTTCTATTTCATTGTTTCTGAAGTGTAATTATTTGGTTCTGGATATCTTTTGTACATTGATTTTTGAAAAACTACACTTCCATCTTCCTGGGCAGTGGCTGAAATGGCTCCTTGTGGATCAGCCCATTATTGTGATGATCAACCAATAAATAAACGTGACCTTTATCATTATAAGCAGTGTGGTTATTTGTTTATAGTATACTGTTAATTTAACGGATTAGTCTTGATGAATTATACTGCTTTAAGTGGTTGGGAGGAATGGTGCAATGTTATAAGCTTTTCTTGTAGGCAAATACATTTTTGAGTATTTTTATTACTCTCCCCTTTTTTCCACTGTGCTTACTCTGGTGCATAGTGCGTTACAGAGTATTTATACGTACGAGAGTAAGGGAACATACAAGATCATGCTATATTTTATTTTCAAGAAAGTTTTCAGTGCAGGGCTTTTCAATGTCATAAGATTAACAATACCCATATTTATGGGGACACTGTAAAATGAAATATTTACGAGTATGGATTAAAAAGGCTTCTGTTATGGCAACTTAGGGTATGTGGGAGGAGACTAAACAAAAGATAATGTAAAAACTGATAAACTCAAAGCTCTTTTTTATGAATATTGATAGCGGGATACAAGTGGAGGAAATGTTTTTAGTCCCTATAGTTTTATATACAGGTCAGGCATATTTTTATTAACCATAGGAGACGTTGTGGACAATAATTAATAAAGAGTTGAAGGAATTTATCTAGGAGGGGAAGAGGACAAGGTTTAAGTGGAATAAGTTGATACTTGCAATAGAACAAGGTGGTTTAGGATTATTTATTTATTTGTTTGTTTATTTATTTATTATTTATTTATTTGACATTTGTTAATGGGGTTAGTCTGACTGAGCTGAAGCCCTTTTCAGCGGAGGCCCGGGAAGAAAAGCTTCACAATATAACTACATAAAACATAAACAGTAACATGAATCTGAGCTACATAATAATAAATCAATATGATAAAACAGTATAGCTAGTACATAAGAGTGTAGCTAGTATATGGTAAAATATCAGAGAGTAGTTACAGTCAACATCATCAGTCTTTCAGCACAATAACTTCAGAGGGTGGAACCAACTGTACATCGGTAGTACTCAAGTACAATTACCCGATTTAAAAAAATATTTTAGAGCTACACAATTAAGGCTCATATACATAACACAAGCAGAAAGCTATAATTCAAAGTGGAAATGGATGATGATAAAACAGGCAGAAAATTCAGGAAATAAGGAAAGAGTGGAATTTTGGATGCAGATCCTTAAAAAGAATGACAACACCCATATGGAATATTATAGTTATAAATTAAAAAAAAAAAATTCTAAGAACTAAACCAACATGAGAATGGAGAAATGAGATTTTGCCAATAGGGATGACTGCAGTTAGGTGTACAGAGAATAGACAAGAGTGGGCTGGAATTTTCTGGAGAAAAGTGGCAATGGAACTAAGGTATTGGGAGCAAATAACTAGAAAGGGAAAGGTAAGAGAATGGGAAGAGGCCAGGAAGACATTTGGATTGAGGTTAGAGACTGCCGATCCTGCCAGAGTTTATATCAGAGTATAAGCAAACAGGAAGGGATAGGGGGATCCTACTTGACAGATCTGCTCTGGTAGAGTTTTCAACTGAATCTAGAGCAAAAGCTGTTGTTAAAAAAGGGATAATTAGTAGGGCATATAAAATAATGTGTGATAACTATAGCGATCAATCAGAGGAGGCTGGAAAAGATTATATGCCTTGATGTTTGAAGCATTTGATGTAATGAATGCATTTTTGTTTATACTGATTGCATTCCTGCTTATACTGAATGCATTCCTGCTTGACTTGTTTCAGTTACTAACTGCCTATACTGTACACGTGAAGACAGAAAACAAAGTCAGAGAAAGAGAGAGAGACACACACAAACACACAGAAAAAAACATATCTGCTTCACAGGACCCATTGCTGACTGTAATGTGCAAGGTCCAAACTGAACACTAATCTTTCTGTGTGTGAACCCTCAGAAAGTGCTTATTGTGTTTTGAGCATTTATATTTCTGCTGTGTCACGAGGGCTTGAATTCTGTGGTGTGCTGTCTGCTGCAACCTGTTTATCAGTTTTGTTCCTTTAACTAAACACTACATACTGCCTGTGACTTGCTGATCCTGTGTGAGTCATATGTGAAAATGTACAGTTAATAATAATTTGACAACAGCTTGGTATAACAAGCGAGAAGATGTTGGACCTCCACCAAAGAAAATGCAATATTTCATTGCATTGTGGTTTTCAGATAAGTATGGCTATAACTAGTGTACAAAGTGCACTGTACCCACTAATCAAGTGTGCCCCATCATACACAATCTAGCAGAAACTGAGGCTTTACATGCAAACAGATAAGGATACATTTCTTCTTGGGGCTTGCCATTCACCTTAGTATAGATAAATCAACATTTCCTTTGTTGTGTCAGTCTTTAATCATATATTATATGACTATCTATGCTGCACACACACACACACACACACACACACACACACACACACACACACACACACACACACACACACACACACACACATTAAAGTGCACTTTAGCATACTCTGTTATTCTAGCCATGCAGAATAATGCGGTAACAACTGATGACCTCCAGCTGTTCCAAGGATAGAATATACTTATCTACAGACACTTTAGAAGAAAAAGTAGTCATACTGTTTAGTACAAAGTAATGCACCGGGATAATACAGTACTGCTGTTTTATCCTGTGCTTGTCATCATCAGAAGCCTGTAGCTATTTCTTGTTCCTTATCATGTACTATAAACTACTAGTGAATCTTTACCTCAGGCCACCACTGATAAGGGGTGCTAATGCCCAAGCAGACTTTTCTGATAAACAAATGTAAATGTAATAAAATAAATAATTACAACAACACATTTTTCTATAGTTTATTGTAATTGTCATGGTTATCATCATAATATTCGGCCAGATTTAAGAAAAATAGTTTTGTAACATTTTTTATTTTAATTTACTATTTGTTTACTGGGAAAGTTTGACTGGGACAGAGCCCATTTTCAGCAGAAGCCTGTTGAGAAAGGCTCCAGGTGCATGTCTTTGGAATGTGGGAGGAAACTAGAGCACCTGGAGGAAACCCATGCAAATGCAGGAAGGACGTGCAGACTCCGCAAAGAAGGCACCCCAGCCAAGGATTGAACTGGACAGCATCTTGCTGTGTGGTGGCAATGTTAACCACTGCACCACTGTGCTGCCCAAGACATAGGCCATAGTTGCTTAAATAGTGAGGATAGTGTCCCCCTTGAGGCTTGGGTGTTTTGCAAGGGAGGTAAAAGTGAGTCTGAAAATGATGTGGGCTTAAAACATTAAATCTACTGTATTGTTTTTTGTATTGGAGCAAATTAAATAAAGAAGGATAGCAGTCAATTAGTATGTGTTTTGTTATTTACATAAACTAGTAATACTAAGCTAGATATTGGCTCTTCTAAATATACTTTATTTTGATTTGTTTTCTGGGGTAGAGCACTGATCTCTATGGATCTTTCAACAACTCAGCCCAGGAACGATGTCTGGTTAAGTGACTTGCTTAGAGTGACACAGTTAGGTAATGCAGGCTGAGGGAATCAAACCTTGCACTACTTGACCACAGGAAACACTCATCATCAGCTGTTCAATCCTCTAAGTCAACTAGCAGAGTGGGTAAATACAGACCATAGACATTGGCTTGCACGTGTTACACTACTGCACATGATTTCCTAAACAGGGAGGGCAAAAGTAATTTTTTTTTATATGTAGGTGAAATTTGAAGACATGGGGAGAGAGAGAGAGAAAGAGAGACAGAGAGAGGGAGGCTCACTGTGACAGAGAATCTATGAATGAGACAAACTGAATAACTGTAATGGGTTTGTCATAGGGGATCATGGTAGTTCAACACTCAAACTATATGAATTAGAGAGTTCCTTGGAAACAGCCTTCTGAAACTGTCAATCAATAGCACTACAAGTCCCAAGCAATCTGTGAATGTAAAGTGTAAGTTATGCACATTAACTAACTAGCTTTTATTGACTACAAGGAACGGATACAGAGCTCGTTAGTCAGAGTAAACGCTCAGCCTTCAACTCATTTACATGCTTAAATATAAAAAAGAAACTGCAGGTGTGTTGCCACTCTTCCACATTTCTACCTTGAATCGACAATCTTTACAATTCTGATCATCAGACACTATGACTACTAATGGTCAAAATGCAGAAGGGTTACAAATTAGCTTTCAGTGATTTTTGCATCAGGACAAGTTCCTTGCACCTCCCAATGTGGAGGTAAGTACTCCTCCAACTTATACAAACAACACAGTCACACTAACTTGAAGAAGAAGGATATCTCTCAAGCAAGTGAATCACTGGCAGTGATTAACTACAGAAAGCAGTGATCACAATTCTGTTCCTCGGCATCTTTTCATCGGGCTACAGATGCACAAGGAATTCTACCTTGACCACTTATTGAGGAGTCCTTTTCAACAAACAACCTTCAGATAAAGAAAAGCCTGAAGAATTAAGCAGAATAATATCAATAGTTTACAAGCAGAAATAATGGGGATTGTTTTTTTGCTGAAGCAGAAACCCAAAGCCTTATTCTCGCTGTAAGGCCACATAGTTTGGGAGAAGGGGCATACTTATTTTTACTGAGTATTTTCCATTCCCCTTTCCACAATGCTGCACAGATTTTGAAACAGAATAACAAAGAAGGTGTAGAGGATGTGGGGGAGGGGTGAGGAAGTCAGGTGTCCCATAAAAAAACATTTTCAAAATGCTAAATGTTGCTTTAGTATTTATTGTAAGTGATTGATATGTTGTGGTTTTGTTGCTTCGCTGCTTTGTTAAATTCTTTCATGATAGACTGTGTTTTATGGCATGAGTTTCGGTAGAGCTAATGTCAACAAGATGCCATCGATCCTTTTCATGGTGCTGATGGAACCAGATATTAAGATGTATATGAAGAGGCATGATCCACCAGAGAAGACTGTTAATGCAATGCTTTATGCAGATTTGCAGCAGAACATGCATAAAAATACAGGCAGAGAAGTGTTTGAAAACAGGGTATCTGTGATGGAACAGTTTCAGAGTAAATGTGATACATGAAGAAAAAGATGGCATGCAAATTTTATAACTAGGACAGGAAATACAAGAGATGAATTGAACAGAACACTAATGTATGGTCCTTAAAAATGAAATTGCATTTACATGAGACTAAATCTGGAAATTACACTCATGTTTTTATGTGCAGTTACAACAGGAACTCAATGCTTTGCAAGTATGGTGTGCTCGGCCAAACCAATGACAATCCAAACACCAACGGCCAGCAATCGAAATACCAAAACACTGAAATCTGGAGTGAACAATTACATTTTTATTCTGTATTCATGTTCAAAATTTTTATTCTGTATTCATGTTCAAACCGGTTTCGGCTACCCAGCCTTCATCAGTGAATAAAGTTCTTCCCCCAATAGGTATAGTGACTATTTATACACAACCCCAACCAATGGAAAACATGGTATAGCCCAACACAATAGTTGAAGCACATCAGAAAACATGTTCAACTAGTTATAAATATGTACATAAGCGTATATTGAATATGAACATATTCAAGCCTCAGAAAAGTATGTTCCGAAGGCTACAAATAACCAGTGGATCAACCAAATAGTCATAGCATCTCCAAAACTTTTACAAATGATCATTAAGACCTGGAGGGAATAATGCCCCAAGATTAATGATCCAATATTTTTCTTTATGATTTAAAATGGTATGCCAACCTTGATGGTTGCTTCTATCCCCTGTGATTTTATCTATGATCATGAACATAAACTTAGCATTAGTGTGTTTGATGGTATGTCTGTATAAGGCATTAGTTTCTTATGTACACATTTATAACTAGTTGAACATGTTTTCTGATTAATTATGGAATACCCTAGGTTATTTCATTTTGTATGTAGGAATTTTACATTGTTTGTAAAAATTTGAGAACTTAATATGACATATGTCCTTTTTGATAACATGTTCATATATGGTATGTCATATACATATTTTCTATTACCTTTGTGGTATATATATGTTTCCTTATATACTTTAGTATTTACACTCTATGTTTTCTGATATTCAATGCTTTGTATGGTGTTTATGGGATTTGCTCCTTTATGTGGAGTTATATTTTGCAGTTATGATGTATTTTTTGATTAGAAAAATGTTTATATAAAATTTTATATTTGTTTTTTATTTTTTTACTATTTCATTACTTTTTTGTTATATATAAGTATTTTTATACACATTATTACCAATACTGTCATGTAAATTTTGATGCTTTAAAATGTGACAATGTGCTTCAACTATTGTGTTGGGCTATACCATGTTTTCCATTGGTTGGGGTTGTGTATAAATAGTCACTATACCTATTGGGGGAAGAACTTTATTCACTGATGAAGGCTGGGTAGCCAAAACTGGTTTGAACATGAATACAGAATAAAAAGTTTGAACATGAATACAGAATAAAAATGTAATTGTTCACTTCAGATTTCAGTGTTTTGGTATTTCGATTGCTGGCCGTTGGTGTTTGGATTGTCATTGGTTTGGCCGAGCACACCATGCTTGCAAAGCATTGAGTTCCTGTTGTTGTTCGGTTGCTTTGCTGTTGGGCTGGAATACTGACACTATCAAGTTCGTATAGGAGGATTCTTTTACTCCTGTTCACTTTGTGTCCAACCTTTGGATTACTGGAATATTGGGTTATACATCATATCTGTTTAGGGGCATTCCCGTTTTGGCATCTCAGCGAACCTCTTTGTTTGATGGATGTTTCATTTCTTTGCATTCGAGAAGGCCGGTGGTGAGGAGCTCTTGGTGTTTTTAGCTACATCGAGATGTCTGAGGGATCGCATTCTGTTTTGGTAGACATCAGTTTTTGTGGTTGCCTAGCTTATGGATACATCATTTGGGGCTAGAAAAATTTTTTTTGTTTCTAAATTACATAGTCTCATGTCTGCGTGAACCTGGACAGCCATTTTTTTGGATTTTATACTTTGCATTCAACCTAACATATAAATCTAGTGGACTGTAAGGTACTGTGTCTATTTCTTTTTCTCTTGTACAGGTGGAGGAATATCAGGACTTTGGTTTTGATGTATGGCCAAACTGTTATTATCGGAGGGTGACTGTGTTCATTTTGAGTTGAATTTCAAACGCTTGGGTTCATCAAGGAATGCTGATTGATTTTCGTTGAACTTTGACAATCAGACTATTACATATTTTACATTCTTGTATTAACATTTGGTTTCGTTTTTTATGTGTCTATGCCTATTATATTGCCATCGCCATCATGGCTTATGCATACGAGGTGCAAATATTGTTATTGGGACATATATTTATGAGAGGAACAGACAAGCTAGTTGTTATTAAGGAATCAGGGAATAATTTATATCTTATATAGAGTTATTTAGAGTTGGCATTTCATATCAACCTAACAGGAATGATATGTCATAGCATGTATATGGCTGGATGACAGATCGTAATACACTGGGTTACTCGGAGCTTGTATTTTATATTATATAACAGGAACCACATGTTCTAGTGAGTATATGGCTGGAAGTTATATGAAACGGGTTGATTGTAATATTGTATAGAACCTACACTCTAAATGGGCGTTCTTGGTTTCATGTTGGTTCTTTGAATTTATGCATGATAATAGTAGGCTATCATTTATTAACATAGGTGTTATCAATAGCCCTGCTTAGGGCCTTGGCTTACACAATATAAGTGACTGTTTTTGTCACGGTGATCTGTATAACCCTTGCAGGACAGTGGCTACAAGCTACATATGTATGATATCATTTTTTGAACCATCATTAAGGTTATCACTTATAACCATTGTTATCATAAACAGTCCTATTTGGGGTCTTGGTTTACACAATATAAGTGATAGTTTGGACTCTTTAAAATTTTGTAGGTCTTTTCTGATAGTTCAGTTATTTTGGGTAGTTTAATGGATGGATGGATCGGGGTTTTTTCTGGTCAGTTGCTCTTATTATATTTATTTTTGGTGTCTTCTGGTTGGTATTTGTATGATAATTAAGATTCTTATATCATATTTTGATTAGATTAATATTGACACGCTCTTTGATTTCAGTGATTGTCTACTATTTTTCATACAAGGATACGGATTATCTGCATTCATAGAGGGCCAATTCTTCTGTTCATTCAGGTCCACTTCTTAGCCCATCACAATTTTTTTGCAATCTTAGCACTAATAGATATGGATTTGGAGAGCATTCTTCATGGATTATGTGCCGATAGGGATAATATTGGAGTTTATGGGATAGACATCATGCCAGGCAATAATCAGAATGGCTCCTCGACTAATCCTTCTAATGGATGTGACATGGCCTTTAATAAATTGGGCAAGGGTCTGAAGAATTTCAGAGCCAATATTTGGCATCTCAGATTGTTTCGAGCATGTATGAATAGGGAAATAGCTCCAAGAGGCCTTAGAATTTGTTTACAACCTTTAGTCGGTAGATCTGAAGATAGACTGTCTAAGCAGTGGAACCTAGCATTACAACAGGCCTCTATGATGTTTGTCAAGATACTTGATTCGTATTATGAAAGGATGGTTGATATTAATTTAACTGAGGTGAAAACCTTTTGTGAGGAATGTAAAAAGTATGAGTCCCTACCCATGTATGCAGTCTCTGTAAACAAATTATCCAAAGAATTGGCCACTTATGAAAAACAGACCCGTGAAAGAAAAATCAAGAAATTTAATAGGGACATCACTGATTCGGGGTCGTCCGTTTGAATCTTTCAGATCAGTTAGATTTACAGATACCAATCGGGAGACAACAAACAATAGGCCCAGAAAAAGACCTAGATCCATCCTTAAGACCAATGACAGGTCTTTCATCAGTACATCAGGGGAAGAATCCTCCTATATGGACAATGATAGTTTTAGCTGTAGGGAATCGCCTAGCCGTAAGAAATCTAATGCATCACACCCTTTAGACATGGAAGGAGGCAGCGGGGAGGCTGCAAACATAAGCATGGGTATAAGAACAAATTCTGTGGAAGGGTTGATACAGACACGTCTGAAATAACTGATAATGTTAATCGGAATGTGCTGAATTTATCTGATGTAACACTTACGAATGAACAAGAACAACTACTTAATAAAGGTCTTGGGTTTGTACCTGGATTTTTCTCTGAAGAGTATAACATAGTTACTGATGTGTTATCTTTTTGTCGTAATTTAAATCTTAAATTATTCTTTTCAGACAAAATTTCTCAAAGGTCTGATGAATTCAGATTCCATAAATCTGAATTTCAACCACCCATGAATAAGCATGCTTCTATTTTTTTTTAAATCGGTACTAAGGGATCTACATTTTCCACATAGGGAGTCATGTATTTTGGGTACAAACATATCCCCCTCTGAAAAGGTTGCTATGGATGAACTAAGGAATAATCATAATATTGTCATTCTACCAGCTGACAGAGGAGGAGCTATAGTGGTCATGAATATGGGATATTACTTGAATGAGGGCAGGGGACAACTTGCCAATACTCAATTTTACATGTATATGTCTATCGATCCCACTCCTATATTTAAGAAAGAAATAGATACTTTTTTAAACCAAGCGGAGGAGGAAGACATTATCAACAAGAATACTGTTAACCACTTGATGGTTACGGACCCACAAAAACAAATACTTTATTTACTCCCCAAGATTCATAAATCACTTTCCAAACCCCCAGGGAGACCCATTGTGTCAGGCATTGGTTCTTTCACAGAACCCATATCAGCTTTTCTAACACAATATTTGAAACCCTTACTTCCTTTTGTCAGGGTCAGATTACGGGATACAATTCAGTTTCTTCAAATCATATATGATACACAATTGGAGCCAGGTTGGCTCATGTGCACCCTGGATGTAAAATATTTATATCCCAGCATCCCCCATTGGGCTGGCTTACAGGCTCTGCATTATTGGCATGAACATTCGGCTCTATATCCACCTGGATTTAATACACTATTGGTTTGCATGGCAGAACATGTACTTAACAAAAATGTTTTTTATTTCCAGGGGGAGTGCTATTGGCAACTGCAGGGTACTGCTATGGGAGCTTCATTTGCTCCCATATATGCAGACCTTTTCATGGCCTTTTTTGAAGAATGTATGATTTACAATCCCCTCCATAACCTGTATTTGGTGGAGATTGATATCTAGCGCAGGTACTTGGTTGATTGTTGGATGGTGTGGCGGGTGGATGAGGCAAATCTACAGGAATTTGTGGAATATCTGAATGGAAATATATGGGGCATAGAGTTCACTGTAACATCACAACATGAGACCATTAACTTTTTGGATGTTACAGTTTACAGGAATGAAGATCACACTTTAAGTACTAAGACCTATTGTAAATATCCACAGTATAATACTCTGCTCCATGCGTCTAGTATGCATCCATGCCACACCATCCAGAACATCCCTAAATCCCAATTTATGCGCATTAAACGTATTAGTTCATCTGAACAAGATTTTGAACAAGCAGGATTAGATCTTTACCACAGGTTTATGGACAGGGGATACAGGGAATCAGATATATTCAGAGCAAATGAATGGTCTATTACTCAGGATAGGAACACATTATTAGAATATAAGAAACGAGCAACCACACTGGATGAATCTTCTTTCAGGTTTGTAACTACATATGGACGCAACCACAATGTCATTAGGAATATATTGGACACCCATTGGAATATACTCTTGGCAAATGAGGAATTAAAGAGATATTTAGGTCCCAAATGTATGTTTTCATATAGACGTGGAAAAACATTGGATGCTCTTTTTCCTCACTATAAGCATAAGGAGAGTGGGGGTGCCATATATCAACAAATGACTATGACTGGAGACAAACGTTTGGGTACTTTCCCATGTGGACATTGTGGGTCATGCCAATATGTTAGTAAACTTAAACAATTCACTAGTGCCAACACCCATAGAGTATATGATTTACGGGTGTTTGGTAACTGTAGTAGTAGTTGGATTGTTTATTTAGCTACCTGCCAATGCTCAGCTTTTTATGTTGGCCAAACTTCTCGCTCATTCAGAATTAGAATGACGGAACACAAAAGGGGCATCCGAAACAAAAAAGAAATGAATGCCTTATATAGACATACCATCAAACACACTAATGCTAAGTTTATGTTTATGATCATAGATAAAATCACAGGGGACAGAAGCAACCAACAAGGTTGGCATACCATTTTAAATCATAAAGAAAAATATTGGATCATTAATCTTGGGGCATTATTCCCTCCAGGTCTTAATGATCATTTGTAAAAGTTTTGGAGATGCTATGACTATTTGGTTGATCCACTGGTTATTTGTAGCTTTGGGAACATACTTTTCTGACGCTTGAATATGTTCATATTCAGTATAAGCTTATGTACACATTTATAACTAGTTGAACATGTTTTCTGATTAATTATGGAATACCCCAGGTTATTTCATTTTGTATGTAGGAATTTTACATTGTCTGTAAAAATTTGAGAACTTAATATGACATATGTCTTTTTTGATAACATGTTCATATATGGTATGTCATATACATATTTTCTATTACCTTAGTGGTATATATATATATGTTTCCTTATATACTTTAATATTTACACTCTATGTTTTCTGATATTCAATGCGTTGTATGGTGTTTATGGGATTTGCTCCTTTATGTGGAGTTATATTTTGCAGTTATGATGTATTTTTTGATTAGAAAAATGTTTATATAAAATTTTATATTTGTTTTTTATTTTTTTACTATTTCATTACTTTTTTTGTTATATATAAGTATTTTTATACACATTATTACCAATACTTGTCATGTAAATTTTGATCCTTTAAATGAAGATCTTTATTCACTGATGAAGGCTGGGTAGCCAAAACCGGTTTGAACATGAATACAGAATAAAAATTTTGAACATGAATACAGAATAAAAATTTAATTGTTCACTTCAGATTTCAGTGTTTTGGTATTTCGATTGCTGGCCGTTGGTATTTGGATTTTATGTGCAGTTCCCATTTATTACCATGATTTCATTGTAACTTTTTAGTGTTTCTCTAAAGAGACAAAATTAAAATAGATTATAGGTACAGAACATTAAATAAAGCAAAGTGATAGTATTAAAAAGTAAAAAAAATAGTAGAAATAAAAATAAATGAGTGCTGTGACAAAAAAACAAAACAAAAAACAAATCTTATAAGAATCCCAATATTTTCCAATACTCGGACATTTCAAATTTGTGATTTCTGGTATTTTTTTGGAGAAATGGAAGATTAATGCCCCTGGAGATGAGTCAAGAAACAGACAGATGGAAACAGTCTTAGAATAGATCTAATGCATAACTACGATACACAATTTTGAAGGACAAAGAGACATATTACATCAATGATAGAGACTTTATGAAAAGTAGTTGTTCTGAATAATTTTCAGAAGTAATATGAGAATGTATCTATTCTGATAAAAACACAGAGAATGAAGAATGAAGAAATTGAATATATTAAGTGGATGCAGAAGAACTCAAACAATATTAATATAAGGTAAGGGTTATTACTGAGCAAAAACTGTGGAGTGTAGTTTATTGCAGATAGATAAAAGGTGTAACTGAGTTGTCTAATAGTCTTTATCTGCCTTGGCATCAGTATGTGGGCATCTTCAAAGCAGATTTATGTAGATTTGGACAATGTTCAAGTAGATTGTAAAACATGATATTAAAAATATGAGTAGAAATATAGAAAAACGTAAAACCTTTTGTACATGAACAGAAAGTTTATTACACTTGGTCATAATAGTTTAAACAGGTATTTTCATTATTTTATGAGAGTGGCTATGTTCAAAAATGCTAGACGCAATCAGTTGTTTAGGTTTATGGATTCATACTAAGCTGTGAGCCAAGTAGCCATTAAAAAGCTTTGACATATCACCCAATAGTATTATGAGATTTTGTTTTCCCCTAATAAGTAGATGTTTCATACATACTATTACTAATACTGAATTTGTAGTATTTTATTCATTTAAGTCTGGTGGTGAACACTGCTATAGAATTTCAATGTCTGATGTGTGATGAAGACTATTCCCATCACATGGAATGCATTGGGTTAAGTAACTATCATGTCAGTAGGTAGTGCTAATGTGGTGATGACATTTTAGGTCTTTAGAGTGGGCTTTTGTTGAACCACTGGTACTGTTAATTTGAGGGAGATCAAAAAATGTAGGTCTGTAACAGCATCATGGAAAAGTTTACCGGAATTTCTCCCCATGGGCCTGCATGAGGTGGGGCATAGACAAAGGGGGTTTGATCTTTTAGAATGACTTTATTTGCCTAGTATTATGATGTTTTTGGTAAGGAACCTCTGAGGTTTTTCACACTGGCCTAGTTGCTTAGAACAGTACATGCAATAGTGAAGAGGATTAAGGTTCTGAGTTGTTATTGAAGTTACAGGGTTTGATTCCTTCCACCTCTATTTGTGTACTGTGTAACTCCGGGAAAGCCATTTAACTAGACAGTGCTTCCAGGTCACCTCTGAAGAGGAACCCTTGTGCCCAGTGGGCTACATGTTTATCATGTAAAATATATATGTCTAACAAGAGGTGAATAAAATGGAGCTTTCACTTCTTTAAACCAACAGGAAATAATCTGACAGTTAACTGCAAAACAGAATGAGTTTTTTATCATGAATGAGACATAGGGGTTGAAGAACAACTCATTATTAATATAATTGCCCAGATCGCTGATAGGTTAGATTTGAGGGGAGTTTCATTTTTATGGTATGATGTGGGGACATTGCACTTACAGACGGTAGCTATACTGCATTTCTTTGTATTAAAGGTGAGCTTATGATTAAGAACCAAGTGTTGGTGTGGACTATCTCTTGTTGCACTTTCAAAGAGTAGGAATAGTATCTGACAGATGAACCTAATGTGTGATCATTGGCAAATTTAGTTTGCTATAGTCCTTTGACTTCTATATTTACATCTGAGAAGTAATGCTCTTGGAACACTAAAGAAGTTTCACCAGCCTTCACAATATAGGCTTTGTAAGTCAGCCAGTTAATTGTCTAACAGAAAATAGATGGGGATACACTGAGCTGAGTGAGTTTATTATTAATACCTGTGGTAATGAAAGTCTTGTCTAAGTCTAGGTAAGCAGTGCAAGACATCTGACCCTTATCCAGAGCTTCAGTAACCTTTTCAAAAATAAACTGACTAACTAGATTATGCAGACATAATTTCTCTTTTATATATATAATATATAACATTAAGTATCCTGTTTTTTGCTTATTTTGTTCTTTATTTCTTTGTTAATTATAGCACTTTGTGTACTGTATATTTTTCTAGCTAGTTTCACTGTGTGTGAGGTATTAACTGGAAATTGTCCACTTTTATTAAGCATCTGTTGGGTTGTTTGTTTCTGATAACTTGTTGCAGTTAAACTTTTTTTTCTAGAGGCTCCTTTAGCTGTTTAAAACTTTCATTTAAAGACTCACTGCTGCTTTTCAGCTGTGAGAAACATTTCTGCAGTTTGTTTCCCACCCTCCCTGTTGGTATGGTGTTTTTATAGTTGGTGGCTTTGCAGTTGCCCACCCCCGGTGTAAATTTGATCTGGGACCCTCCTCCCAGTCTAGTGTCATTACCTCATTCTACCCAGTACAGGGAGAACATTTGAGAAGGCCAATCAGCTTAGCTTCTGCTACTCCTTTCTCTCTTTCCACTAACAAAAAAAAAAAAAAAAAAAAAAAAAATCTAAGCTTGTTTCCTGCCTTTCCTGTGGGTAGTCTAGCCTGGATATAGATTTGCTGTGTCCAGGACTATTTGTAGGCTTCTAGGCCCCCAAGCCTTTCTGTGTTGGAAGGAAGCCTTTTAGCTTAATTTTGCTTCTTAGAACTAGCCAGTTTTTTGTTTCAGCACTTGTTCAGAACTTATTGTAAGCACTAAATAAGCTACAAATCACTACAACACTCAACTTTCCTCACTGTCTAGAGGAAAACAGTTTCTAGTACTTAACAAATAAGCACCTATTCAGGAATGTCTAAGGGTCAGCTCCCGGTGTTTTCTCCTGTCTACCTGATGAATCTGGGCATCTTGGGGCAATGCAGTAATTGCCTCATGTACACAGACAACCCTCTCCTCCTACCACCCAACACTACAACCTGTGAGAGATGCACTTATATAGCCAAACTGGAAGCAAAGCTCTCTTCACCCAAGACTGGACTAGACAGTCAAGAGAAGAAAGTAAACACTTGCACCACACCACACTCAGCACATAGTCTCTCAAAACTTACACCACCAAAACACACACATAGAAACACAAAACACACACCTACATTCACGGAGGCTCTCACTAAAAACCTGCCCAAGCAACAGGGACCTCCAAAGCAGAAACACAAGCAACCTCCACCCCCCAACAGAAACCAAATGACACATAGCCCACAAACTCAGTGTGCCACTCAACCACAGCCCATAAGGCATAACAACGTACCCAACACTCTAGTCATAGGTGACTCTATAGTCAGGCACACTGATGTTCTGCTCACCAGGCTAAACAAGGAGAAAGTTACTGTCAGTTGCCTGTCGGGTGCCAGGATCCGCCACATAATGCATGCACTCAGGTCACTCCACAACAAGTACAAATATGACTCTGTCATTGTCCATGTTGGTGTGAATGACCTGAGACGTACCTCCTTGGACTACATGAAAAGGGACATGGAGGAGCTGTCCGATCTTGTAGCCCAGGCATGTATGACCCTAGCACTGAGTAACATCCTGTCATCACCCAGAATGATACCACAGTACAAGGACAAAATGATTGACTTCAACAATTGGCTAAGCTTCTGGTGTCATTCTAAGGGGATCCAGTATCTGTCTGCCTGGGATGACATGATCGACAAGCCACGATGCTTTGCCAGAGATGGCCTGCACCTGTTGTCCCTGGGATTCCGGATACTGGCTAAGGCTCTAGCCACCCCTATAGTGCCTTTTTTAGGCAAGGTTCAAATGACAAATTCACCACCCTAACAAGTACAGGCAAGAAGAATCTGAGGGTATTGCTACTCAATGCTGGACGTCTAAACCTCAAAATGCACTCTCTCGAGGCACTCCTTAAAATGGAGAACATCGACATCTGTGCAGTGACAGAGACCTGGTTAAAGGCTCCAGAGAGTACCCCTGCATTACCAGGCTATAATTCATACCACACCTTTCGGCCACCTAACCTGGACCGAAACACTAAAGGCAGAGGTGTGTCCATATTCATTAAGGATATCCACACCTCCAGGCTAATTGCTCAGCATAATGCATCCGAAATTATCCAAGTGCGACTAACTCTGGGCAAGACCGCAATCCAAATTGTAGCCTGCTACAGATCCCCCACCATGCCCCAGGATTCCCACTCCTCATTTCTTAATACACTGGAAAATATTAGAGTACAACCTAACACCCTAATAATGGGCGATTTCAACTACCCTACCATTAACTGGGAAAACTACTCATGTACCAACTCTTCTGCTCAATGTTTTCTGGAATTCATAAATTCCAATGCCATGGATCAACTTATCCACACCCCCACCAGGGGCAGCAATATCCTAGACCTGGTTATTACCAACATGGGCAACCGGTGCTCCAGACCAGAGGTCAATTCCTCGTTGGTCAGATCCGACCACAAGCTAATTACCCTAGACATCCACATCCCTCCCCCACCCCCCATCAGGGAAACCACAGTAAAAAATTTCTCCAAAGCCAACTTCACGCCTCTTAAGACAAAAGTGGCAAACTTCAGGACACCCATGCTGATGGACAATAGAGGTATGACTGCTGAATCCTACACAAATGCACTTTATAAGCACTTACACGAGTGCATGGATCGTGCAATCCCTAACAGAACCAAGATGCTATCCTCCAAAAAAGGAAGCCAATCTGGTGGTCCCCTGCCATAAACAAACTCTACAACAGAAGAAAGAAACTGTTGCAAAAAAGAGTAAAATCCCATGGTCAGCCTCAGTAAGAAGCTGAGATCCCTCATAAAATCCTCCAAAGCTAGCTATGAAAACAAAATTGCCACTGACTCTAAGGACAGCCACAAAGCATTCTATAGCTATGTCAAGAATCTCAATGGCAACACTCAGATCTGCTCTGAGTTACAGCACAATGGCACTAAATATACAGAACCAACTGATATTGCCAACATCCTAGCAGATAGGTTAAGTGCTAACTTTACCCCTCTGTCATCCTCTAAAGGGCCCATCTCTATACCAGAAGAATGCAAAGTTCCTGTAATCACGGCTGTACAGGTAAAAAACACACTATCCAAAGCCAAGAACACAGCATCCATGGGACCTGATGACATCCCAGGCTGTGTTCTACATGAACTACAGAACGAACTGGCACCCCACTTAAGTACCATGTTCAATCATAGCCTCACCTCAGGCTATGTGCCCACTGAATGGCACACAGCAACAGTTATCCCACTCCACAAAGGGGGAGCCACCACAGCCCCCGGAAACTACCGCCCCATTAGCCTAATGAGCCTGGTCTGCAAGGCTATGGAGCATATCATCATGGAACTTATAAACAATGACATTGGTCATCTCCAAACTCAGGACCCCACCCAGTTCGGGTTTGTAAAAGGCAGATCATATCTCCTAAACCTGATAGACTTCTTTGAAGCAGTCACCAAAGCCGTAGATGAGGGTAAGGTGGTTCACACAGCCTATCTAGATCTCGCCAAGGCTTTCAACACCATCCCCCACTCTGGAATTATAGATAAACTCACTAAACTAGGTATAAATCCCTATGTCACAAGATGGGTTGCCAACTGGCTTACTGACAGAACCCACACTCTGAAAGTAGCAGACTCCAAATCCAACTTCAGACCAGTGACAAGTGGAGTACCACAGGGTTCAGTCCTGGGTCCTCTCCTGTTTGGTATCTATTTCTCTGAAGTACAGGCCAACACAGAAGGTCTTTGGCTAACGAAGTTTGCAGATGACTGCAAACTAGGAGCCATAATCAAAACTCCAAAAGATGTGGACATCCTACAAAAGGGCCTCGCTGAGACAGATGCCTGGTGTCAAAGCCATGGCCTCAAGCTCAATGCCAAAAAGTGCATTGTCATCCCTTTTGGCAAAAACTCAGTACTCATGAACTACCACATATGTGGTAGTCTACTTAACACCGAAAGTGTGATAAGAGACCTTGGGACACAGGTTGACAGTAGTCTCTCCTTTGATAATCACATGGCCACAGTAGTCAGGAAATCCTTCTATGTGGCACACCTCATCACAAAAGGTTTCTCATCTAGGAAAAAAGAGGTCATTGTTCCCCTCTACTCGTCACTCATTAGACCCATTATAGAGTACAATGCCCCTTTTGGTATGTACCTCACAAGACTTCTACAACAACTGGAAAGGCCACAGAAATACCTCACAAAGAGGATTACCGGCCTCAAAGAGATGCCCTATGCAGACCGTCTCAAAAAACTGCAGCTTTACTCCGTTGCATATCGCCTACTCAGAGACGGTCTCTGCCTAACACACAAAGCTATGTCAAACCCAGAGCTTTTAGACATGCTCCACTTAAAGAAATCCCAAACCCTACGAGCTACTCACTCTAGGGACCTAAACCTCGTCACCACAAGAAACAGAACATGCTGGAGGGATAGATTCCTGTCCCAGAGACTTCCCATACTCTGGAACAAACTACCTATCTATATCAAACAAAGCTCCTCATTAGCATTCTTCAAGAAAAATCTTGATGATTGGATGGGCGATAGGAAATTCACCCCGGGGATCACTTCTGTGGCTCTGCTAGACTGTGGCACAAGAAAATAATTTTCTTGGGTGGCGAAAGGCAGGATACATTTGGCTAGGCTTATATAGGCCCTAGGGCCAATAGCCTAGTACCTACCTATGAACCTATGAATACTGCACACTGGTTAGGGCCAAGGAAATCAAAGTCTCCTGGCTGTTGTTTATTAATTCAACAATTATATGTTGTATAACCTTAGGATGATACTACTCAGGTCACTTGTGGAGATGTCCTTGTGCAGTGGTACCACAATGGACATTCTCCACTTATCTGAGACATGACTTGTAGAAAAGACTTAGGTTGAGAATATGTAGGAGGTGTTTAGCTACATGGCATGTAGCACTTATCAATGGACAGACAAGGATATTATTGGGATCTGTAGTGCAGACATGACCTGTTACACAGTGATATTTTGGAGGAAAGGGTTAAAGGGATGGGGATAGCAGTGAGATAAATAAGGGGAGTGAAATTAGAACTAAATTTGTCAGTGACAAAAATGACAATAGCTTCTGTGTCATAGTAGGACAGATGATTTGATATAAGCTCTGTATAATACTGCATGTTACATCTGAATTTTGTAATACAAGTAAAGAAGGTCTTGTGAATGTTTTTGGTATAGGTTGCAACTTTAAAACCTTATCCTTTTTTTTTTGTTCTATTTTTACTTGGCAGGAGCAGGTTGATGGCTCCACTATTGCCATGTAATTGGCCCATTCATTCAGGGAGGGCAGCAGCAGACCATCTGCAGGCTAGGGGCGCACTCTAAAGCCCATTCTTTCCTGACTGAGTAACCCAATTTGCACATTTGTTCCCTCACAGTAAGAGAGAAGTGGTAGGGAGGTGGCCAGCTTGCTAGTCCTGCAAAGCTACCAACTCTTACTTGTCGAGCACCTCCTGTCTCTCACTGCAGTTTTTTAGAGATCTGATAGAGCTACATACCTCTGTATGATTTCTTGGTTATATGCAAATGCACAATAGCAGTGCATGCTGATAGGCTCATGTTCCACAGGTGCCTTCTACTAGATGTCACCCAATTGGCTAGACAGAACCACCTCGTTCTCTAGGATGGGTGAAATGACAATAGGTTTTCATTCCCATCTTCCCCAGCCAGCTTTATTAGGTACTGAAGCTGATAGTCAAATTTGGGTTACCTGTGCTGTAGTCAGGAATTCATCCCTCTATGCCACTATAGCTGACTATAGCTCACTTACGCTTCTTAGGAGGCACCATAAGAATTTTCTCCATGTGATATAAATCCCATCTATATTTGATAAGAAGATTTCTTTAGATGGCTAGAAGCTTTTTTATACAGTTGTAAAGTTTGTTAAGGTAAGAATTCTACCATATTGGGTTATTTTTGAACTTAGTAATGTGCTTATGGCATATAGGAACATACTCAACAATATCTAAGAAGGAATAATATTTACAAGAACATACAATAAGATAAGAAAAGGTAGGTAAATATTAAGTAGTTGGTTCCTACTAGCTGGCATATAAGAGTGATATAATGAGATTGTGTTTTGATGGGGTGCTTAGCATTGTCACTGTCATATTCATTAGACTGGCTGTTAAGAAGGTGATACTGAAAATGTTTTTGTTTTGCAAATGTCCCTCTGCCGTCTTTGCGTCACATACATGATCACATGTAAATTAGTGATTATTTTGAAGTATGAGCCCTGCAAATCAATATGCCATTATGCTATCTAAGAAACTAGGGGAATTGTGTTTGCATAGCAGCAATGTATGCACCAGAAAAGGAATAAATGCAAACATGACAGAGTCAAAGTATGAGCTATTTTCAGCCCCCAAATTTCTTACACAGAAATTAAATCAAGTTATGGTTAATTAATTAATTGATGTTATCAGCAATAAAGTTCTGTTCATTACAGTACTAGTATTTAATGCAGGGAGTGAAATTTCAGACAAGTCTACTGGGCAAATTTACTTTAGATGTGTGTAGGTAAGTCATTAAATATGGACTTCTAAAAGCTTAATTTCTTTTCTTTTGTAGGTTAGTTTCTGATCAGAAATATTAAATTATTCTATGGTACTACTAAGAATAAGAATAACTAATTATCATTGGTATGTGCTCTGCAAAGATCATGCAGATATCGTTGCTTATTGGGCCAAATTCATAAACATTCACCATATTATGCAAAGTGAGTTTGTGCAATGAGTAAGACAGACAAGCAGAGTGTGTGTGATTAGAAAACTCAGCAACATGTCGTGGCCAGCTGAAGTAACACAGTCAGCCATGTTATATGCTAATGACCACATAATGATGTGATCATTTAATAAAGGTGTTAAAAAAAGAAAAAAAAAATGAAGTGTTACATATGCTAATGAGGCAGAACAACCTGGTGGAGTGACCCAGAAACCTTTAAATGTCATGATATAATGTTATGTCTGCTGTAGATTTGTACATGTCCAGATGCTCATATTCAGCAGAGAAAGCTAATGTACAACAGTAGGGATTGCTGCAGGTATTTTAACTTTGTGTCTGGAAGAGGCTCTTATAGCAGCCGTTGCAGCCAATGGTGTGCAATCATCATAATTCTACATGATAATACGTAATTCTGCGTAATCGTAATAATGCATAATACAGAATACCAAACAAATAAGCTATCTACTATGCTTTAGTAGGTCTTAGCACTACTGTTTGTGTATCAACAAAGCAATATTTTAATGAATATTGGGCATTACTGTGTTATAAGCACAATCTTCTACCCCCCCTCAAAAACAACACATAACCATACTTTAACAAGTATATAAGCATTACAATACAGTATTATTGCTTAAAGGTCGTGGCTAGTCTCATATGTTTAAGGTATACAACATTCCACTGTTATATGGCACACAAGTTATTTTAACCTTTACTGTAATGTGTCTACATGCTATTACAGCCATTAGAGGTACAATTTACCCCTTAAAAGAGCTATGAGCAGTACTTATAGGTACTGCATATCTTATGTAAGCTGATAATCTAATTTGGAAGCAAGTTTTTCAGGTAATAAGATTCAAATGTAAGTTTGTCTTCCATAACACAATGAGGATCTGTGGTTCTCATCATGCTAATATCATGTAGACTTCCCCATCTGCATGCAATGATTATGCTTATTAGGATTCACCTCATTATTGTTTCTGAGTCATTCAGTTTGTAAGATGAGAAAACCTGATAAACATCCTGATGATTTCCACAAAGTGCTGTGCACATCTCTGTACCTCTTTCGCCAGCTCTCCCCATGCATGGGAAATCCACAATTATAGGGGTGAGGGAATTGTTATCCCATAGTTATTCACTTGAAGATGGAATTAATGGATGGCTGCCCACTTCATAATATATTGTGCGCATATCTGTCCCTTGTCTTTCACCTCTGCTTGAAATTTATAATTGTGTGCTCAGCATTTTTGTCATATGTATGTATAGGTGTATTATTGTCAAAACTGAAAATAGCCTTACTGGCCCCAAGCACAGATGTGCTCTCCTGATAAGTAGCTGCTGCAGTTAATATGGTGCAGTTAGTATGGCGCAGTTAGTATGCTGTTATGTCAAAATGCATATGAGGATGGGCTTGTGATTAGCTTCCCTCCTCCATTCTAATACTCAGAATTGATGACCTACCTCTGTAAGTCCTACTATTAATAGGTTATTTTTCTTTACTGTATGATTATCAACATAGTTAATGGAATAATTTTGTTGATTTTATATCTCACTTCCCCTTCCCTCTTTGCTACTATCCTTTCTCTATCATAATTTATTTCTCTTCATTTCTCTTGCTATTATATGCAGCAGCACAGTGACTTGCACCTAGCACATTGTCATGGTCTGTTGTTCCCCTACACACCACCATCAGAGCACTTTTGGGTCCTAGCCAGAGACAGCTGCTTCCACACCTCCTGCCCTGCCTTCCCTCACCTCTGTCAGGAAGCCCTGCATCAGAGGGTGTTTCATTGTTTCCCACTAATAGCAGTGCATGAGGAGGTGACTCTTTTGTCAAATGCCAGGAGCTGCCAAACCTTTTGGGACAGATAACAGACAGATGCCCATATTGGCTATATAGAGACCATACTCCAGTAACTGCCCAGCTCTGTCTCTAGCTTCTAAGGCAGGACCCAGAGGTGACAATAATATCTTTCTGTGGTCTTATATTGTGTGACTTTGCCAGTATAGAGTTAGATTAACACCCATATATAACCATAGAAAATGACAGTTCTCATTGTATGGCAAAGATGAAGAAAATCCTTGACATGCATAGATGATACTGCCATTGTTTGTGCAAATGAGCTGAACATGCATGCATGTTGCCAAGCAATAAAGAAATTCTGTAAAGTTTTCTCTTTCCCTGTAATGGCTTCTATGGTTCAATATATTCATGATGTGCTGAGTCCATTCTGAGTGCACTGGGTTAAGGCTCTCATCCCCTGGCGGTAGAATGTTTTAGAATTTTACATTTTCATCATTCAACTGTATTCCATTTCCCTGTATTTTTGTATTGCCTATCCTCTGATTGATTCAGGCATACCTGGCTATTGCTCTGGTTCAGGGACTATGTCTGACAGTGGCATAAATTCATATGTTCCCCTGAAATGTGTTTTACCAACACCTTCCCTATTTAGGATTCTGTGGTATATCTTGCAAATGTTCTGGTTTGGGGAATATGAGTGAGACCAACATGGCTTGTAATCCATTTAGGTGCAGTTATCTTTTCTTCCCATCTTTGTCTCCCTTTCACCTGAAATGAAACCTACATATCATCAATGCTTCTCTTCTGTCCTGGAGTTTGTAGCTTTCTAACTAACAAATCTGTTCGGGATTTGAGTAACATTACTAAGCTAATAAGTTAATTGATATGCTCTGATCCCACTGAGCTGACAGTCAATGTATATCACCAAGCAATACCGACATAAGCTGAAGTTGTCTCATTGTAAAAGCTTTCATGGCTCACTGTAGTCATTAAGCAATGTGCACATTGTCAGCACAGTGTGTGGAGGTGTTCAGTCTCTCACAGTTATACATTGTTTACCAGTGTTTATTTATCAGTATTGATAAATATTACCTTGAAATGTGTATTTTTCTGACTTCACTCTATGTTCTGTGGCTTCACTTGCTAATGCACTGTTCTACAGAATATCAGTGGAGGTCAAACTTGTGTCATCTGCAAAAGAATCCACTTCATGCGTTTGCCATTTTCTATGCAAATATGAAATAAAATTTAACATAATACATGCATGTAGCTATCTGGCAGTAATTTGTACTTTGTCAATACAATACTTGGAAGGTTCTGATCTGCTGACTGTTGTATGTTGCTTACCAATGTCTGACAACTTCACTATATGTTCTTACTGAAAACATAACTTTAAGGTCTTCAGAAACTCTGCTTACTAGTGCACTGTGCTTAACAATGTCATTTAGGCAGGCAGGGGTTAAAATCCATGGAAGACTACCTTCTAGCACTCAGCAAAACAAAAAGCATCATGCACTAATCACTTTCAATGCAAATATGAAATAAAATCAACATACTACATGTATGTAACAGTTTTGCACCTGTGTTTACATTGTCAATGCACTGGATGGAGTGTTGCAATAACCTAATGTTTGCATGTTGTTTTACAATGTGCTGTATTCATCCATCTACATTGTTCTAACATTCTCCTGAAATGTGTTTGTCAAAAACCTTTCCTATGAATTCTTCTGTACCACTCCATGTTTGTTGCACTTTTCTAGAGAATGTCAGTGACAGACACAGGAGTTTAACTCCATTCAGGTGTAGTACTCTTTTCTTGCTATCAAGGGTTGTGTTCCCTGAAGTGTCTTTATCAGGTACATTTCCTGTGACTATTTCTGTGTTATTCCATACTATGCAATGGTTGGCGACAGGGGTTCAAAACACTTCAGGTATAGCATTATTTATTTTTGTCTATCATTTGTTCTATTTCCCTGAAATGATAAATACTTATAATCATATTGTAAATTATGTCAGGGGGTTTGGCAGTTTCTAAACATTTATAAATGGATTTGTTTATCCTTGTTGAACTAAGATGTTGAAAACTATAGACCCCTGTCTCACATCCATGGTGCTCATCCCTTATTGGTTCAGCTTGTGTTCTCTCATCTGCTTGTTTCCTCTTCTCATCTTTGTCCTACACTACCATTTCTACTCTTTATGGCAGTCAGAAAATAGATGAACACATCACACACACACACACACACACACACACACACACACACACACGCACACACACACACACACACACACACACACACACACACACACACACACACACACACACACACACACACACACACACACTCCAAAAAGGCTGCTAAACAGAATTAATCATTCTGTATTCTTCTGTTGCAAGTCAGTTCATAGAAAGCAACATAAAATGCCAAGCAATAATTGACAATTTCTTCCAATGGCAAAAATGAAAACAATGCCATATTTTACATTAATAAATTGTCATGGTTCATATAAGTAAGCTGAACATGCAACATCAATGAATCTAATATGCAACATCAAAAAAAACTGTCTCCCAAAGGTGCCCTGTCTCTGGAACAGACTTCCCATACATGTCAAATAGAGCAGCTCGCTGACTCTCTTCAAGTGCAACCTTGATAAGTGGATGGAAAACCACAAATTTTTCTCAGGGGTTCCACCTGTGTCCATCATTGACAGGGGTGACAGGTGTTGACTGAGGTTTCTTTTTGGGGATAAACTCTTGGCTAGGCTTGTAATGGCCCCAGGGCCATTAGCATAGTAGCCTCCTTGGATCCTATGATGCCATGAACAATGATGCACTTACAAAGAATATATGTAAAATGAGATATAGCTATCGCCTACAGTCAAGTACTTCTATAAAGCATTGGATGGATGGTTTTAATATTCTGATGGTTGTATGTTATTTTACAATGTTCATTTTACAGTCTTACACAATGTTGTAACACTCCCCAGAAATTAATGTTTTCTGACATCTACACTATAAGTACATCTGTTGCTTTGAATGCTAATAAACAGGTTGAAAGCATATCAGTAACACAGTTTGGGTTGCAAATCCATTGAGGTATGTTTTGTAGTAGTCTAAATTTTTTATGCAAATACATTGCCATCACTCATGCATGCCAACATGAAAAAAAAAATTACTAAAATTGGACTGCTTCCAAGGTTCAATGTAATGCTACAGTGATGCATACATTTTCAATCCATGTGATGGAGGGTTTTATTCCCCATTCTACAATGTGTATTTTTCACTCTGAAATAAATATTGCTTTGTTCACCTAAAATGTGTTTCCCAGATACCTTTCCTATGAGTGCTGTTAGCTAAGAGCACCTTCCCTATCAGTCCTCTTCGCTAAACAAGGATATCAAGTATGTGGACTGAGCTGATGGGCTTTCATTTCTCACTGGCATTCACGTTGGCATACCGGTGCAATCATCAAAGACTATTATCAGCTGTAGTTAGGTATATCCTGATCCTTTACTGTACCCTGTTTCATGTTTGTAAGTTTCATCTGCATCTACACTCCATTAATGACACACCCTCTTCTACAGTGTGTTTTGCAGCCCTTTTTTGCAATGCAACTCCCATTGCAGTCTGTTGTCTGTCTCTGTGCTCTCCATTGCTGTTGGAATACAATTACACTCTGCCATTAACTGTCAATTACATTTTCCTATATGTAGTACTTGTTTGCACACACACACACACACACACACACACACACACACACACACACACACACACACACACACACACACATACACACACACACAGACACACACACAGACACACACACACACACACACACACACACACACGCACACACACACACACACACACACACACACACATGCACACACATATGCACATTCATATTTCTTATGCACAATCTACACCTACTGCAGCTGCTCTTGCTTTACTGTAGCTGAAAGCTGAACTAACACTATCTGGCCTTGGGTCTGTATTGTGGCCATGATGAGAAACGCCTGCTATGGCCACATACATACATAATGAACCTCGGGTCTCATCATGTACACAATGTAAACAGTGTTGCTTTGGCCATGATCATGTAAGTGTTGTCTGTGAATCCCTAGGAATGTCTATGTTTATTTATTATTTATTGACATTTCGTGACCGGGAAAGTCGAACTGGGTCAGAAACCCATTTTCAGCGGAGGCCCAGGGAGAAAACCTCCAGCAGTGACAATAAAATGCAAAAAACAGTTAACATTATAATCAAATTGAAGGATAAAGTATACAAAATAGAAAGTATAAAAATACATAGTTGCAAGAAAGTAGAAATAAAAAGTAGCTAGAGGAGGATATGATTGTGGAATCATTGGTGTATTGAGTTAGTGTGCTGTGCTGGCTGGCAGTGTGTAGTTATTTATTAATATGTTGAAGAGGAGGGGCTCTAGAATGGATCCCTGTGGGACTCCGGTTTTGTTGGTCTGGTATAGGGAATGGCAACTCTGCCACTTTACGTACTGTTGTCTGTTGGATAGATAGCTGTTAAACCATTGCTTGGAGGGTGGTGTATATCCTACTGGTGATAGTTGCTGGAGTAATTTGTTGTGTGAGATCATGTCAAAGGCCTTTGATAGATCTAGTAGTACTACTGAGGTGTGCAGATTGGAATCCTTCACTTTATTTACTATATCAGTAAAAGAGATAAGAGCTGTTGTTGTACTCTAACTAGGGCTGAAGCCATGTTGGTGGATGCCAGGAGATTATTATGGGTAAGGTGGTTTTGCAGTTGTATATGTATGCACCTTTCAAGCAATTTGGATAGGGGAGAAAGGATATAGATGGGTCTATAATTTGTAAGCTCATTAGATTTACCTCCCTTGTGCAGAGGGGTTATGACTGATTTTTTCCAGAGGGTGGGGACATATGATTCTGAAACAGATCGATCAATAAGAATGCTAACTTGGTAAGCAAAATTCATGTAAAATAGAAAACAGAATAAAATCATTTTGGTGAACCCACTGTAAAAGATAGTAAGTTCATCATATTTTTATTTCTATTTATTTCTTTTTCAGACACAAAATTTAAAATGTCCTCACAGATTGATTTTGCAATGTATGCACATAGAAAATACAGAGAATTTAAATGTCATTGCCTGGTCTGTAGCTCCAATCTGGAAATTCAAACTATGGTATTTCTTTGTTAAGCGCTTTACTAAAGACTTCTCCCTCTATATTCTGCTTCAAAATTGTAAAAACTACTTTTATAATATTGAAAAAAATTCATTGCCCTCTTTGAACTACTTTTGGTTAAACATCTTTCTTATACAGTTAATGCACTAGTGAAATAATTACCCTAAGCTAATTTAAATATTGCCATAAATGGAACTTAGAAAGCAGATGTCATGTTACTATTAGCATGTAATTTTCTTTCCATCTCTGCCACATAGAAACAGGTCATGGCTAATAAAGTCAAGACTGCATGGCATAAGGAAAGACCTAAGCAGTTTAGCTACAACTGATGATATTTCTTACCTTTAATCTTGTCTTACTCACATTGTGACTACCAAGAAGAGCAGACAAGCACTTTTTTCTCCAAAAGTATTTTAATATAAAAATAACACTTACAGGATGATAAATGTTTGAGCAATGCAAGTAGCAGTCTCAATTTTTTAAATAAATAAAACGAAAATTAGAACACCATGCTGGGCAAGAGATTGCAAACAACAGAAGGTGTTTTTTATGGGAAAATATATTTGCTGTGTGTGACAAGAATAATTTTTTCCCAGACATGACGACATTTACTGGGACTTGCCTAACAGGTCACTGAGGCTATATGACAGCAAAGTAAAGAATTTTTTTCTTTGCTGGGAAGCAAATATTTTGCTTCATTGTGTTGCAGTAACAATAAAGCAATGGGCATTGCTTCATAAGAAAAGAGCCAGACAGTAACAAATCAAAGGCTACTTTATGTGGGAATGCAGATGATTGTCACCACTGATGTGACACCCTGTCCCGATGTACATTAATGGGAAAAAGGGGCTGTGAATAGGTGAGTATAATACATTTGGTACAGAGATTTATGATTTTCTCAATAATAATTATTTATTTATTGACATTTGTTGACCAGGAAAGTCCACTGGGTCAGAAACCCATTTTCAGTGAAGGTCCAGGGAGAAAAGCTCCAAGAAAAGACACAAAATAGTAATACAAAAAGTAAATATTTATATAGCACAGAAAAAAAAGTTTTGAGTTTTAGTACAAACTAACATTAGAACTTAATTATATTAACATGCAATAAAATTGAACAAAATCATTCAGAAAACTAGGTAAATTCAAAGAAGATATTGATTTGATCTAAAATTGGGCAGTTCTAGAGTTAGAATTAGGAGAAGTTAGTGAGATGAAATAAAATTAGAGTTTTTAAACTGATATAGAAAGGGCTCACAAAGGATTACTAAGAGGTTAGCAAGATGTAAGTTTGTAGCAATGAAGAAAAAATAGTGGATGGTTAACTTTGTTTATGGTGGCTTACACATATATGCATATATACAGATATGATTGTTAAGGTAGTGGCATTTTAATGCAGATTTAAATATTTTTATAGACATCGAGGAAGGCAAAGCATTCCATAGTTTGGCAATATATAGGAATAAAGGCTTTGTCCAGCTTGTTTGTTGGGTTTGGATATGCTTAAGAGTTGCTTATTACTAGAGTGAAGATTTCTGGGAGGGGTGTATGTTTCTGGAATAGTCAGAAGTGAAGGGCAGTTGTCAGGATTATTGATCAGTTTGTGAGCAAGAGTTAGTAGGGTGTTGGTTATGTAATGGAGGAATTCAAACCAGTTCAATTATTTAATGGCCAAGCAGTGGTGTGTGTTATTTTGCATTCTAGAGGCAAACTTTGCTATTTTATAGTAGCAAGACTATAGTTTACTCACGAGTGATGTGTGGAGGTTGGTGAAGATGGGGTTACCATAGAGGAGAGAAGGGAGTAGCAAACGGTTTTCCAGTTTTATCTTGGTGGGCTTATCCAAATGTAGTTTATGTGTATAAGGTTTGCCGAGCTTAAAATGATTTTTTTATGGTATTGCGAATATGATGCTCAAAGGAGAGGTTGTCATCAATTGCAATGACCACCAGCCTCAGCAGTTATAATTTGTTTTTGGCATATTAGAAGTTGTACCCCAGGACAATAGAAGGAGAGCATGGGAAAGTAAGTTAGAATACAGAGAGCTTCTCTGGCAATTGAAACTGGATGCTACAAGAAAGCCAGGTCTTAATGATTGTGTTTCCATTAACTCAGTGCTTAGAATGAGAGCAGCAAAATTATAACTGCTGAGATTGACTATTTTAAATTCTAGTGATGCTTGCATATTAAAACTTGTGTTTTGAGTTTGCTTGAATATTAAAACTTATGTTTTGAGTTTGTTAATTTTAAATGAAGATTGTATTTTTAAAGTAATATGTGTTTTTAAAACACGTCCCTTCAATGGAAGGGAACTTTGATAATTAATTGTTAATTAGTACATTAAGGATTTAAAAGGGATGGACTGCCTTAAGGAATTTTAATTCTGAACAAGTCCAGGTCATTGGACGAAAGAGCTTAACTTTATAATTTCCAATTCAATTTTGGTTTTGTCATGGAGAGCCTTGAGTCTGGATGCCGTGTATTTTTTGTTGTTCGTGGTCATACACCTGCCTGGATGAGTTATCAATTGCAATGCCTAGTAGTTTTGTTGTCTTCACTAATTCAACTTCAGTATTGCTCTGTGAATATATCTTAAAGTTGTGAGTTGGTGTTTTTGTTGAGAATAGCAAAAGTTTAGATTTTTTGGGATTCAGTAGAAGTTGCTCATTGTTTAGCCAAGCTTCTATAGATGAGAAGGAGTTTTGTGTTATCTTTAGGAGATTTGAAAAGTTATTCAAAGAGGAGATGACAGTAGAATCATCAGCATATTGGACAAGTGTACTTTGTTGGGATGCTGTATGGAGATTATTAATGAATACATTGAAAAGAGGAGGTCCCAGAATAGACCCTTGGGGGACTCCTGTATTATTGTCCAGATATTTGGATTGCATGTTTTGCCATCTGACAGATTGATTTCTATGGTTTAGGTAGCTGGAAAACCAAATTAGCATATGCTGGGAGCAGTTTAGTATTTTGAGTTGTTGCAATAGTTTTGGGTGTGATACTGTGTCAAAAGCTTTGGATAGGTCTAATAAGATGACTGAAGTTGATAGAGCAGCATCCGGAGCTTTGTTCATAGTATTGGTAAATGAGAGTAAGGCTGTGAACTGGGCAAAAGCCATGCTGGGTGGGAGCAAGGAGGTTATTGTCAGAGAAATGCTTTAGCAATTGAATGTATCTGCACTTTTCTATGATTTTAGATAGAGGTGAGAGTAAAGAGATGGGCCAGTAGTTAGAAAGCTCATTGGTTTACCACCTTTGTGCAGAGGAGCTATTATGGATTGTTTTCCAGAGTTGAGGGACATAGGATTCAGAGATGAATTGGTTAATAAGAATGCTGATGGGATATGCGGTTTACCTTTAAAATGTCGAGGTGCAAATATGCGATGGTCAGATGTGCAAAAATCTGTTTTCAAAAGTTCATATTAGCAAACAATAAATTGTCAGACTCACAAAAGAGTGAATGCATGTGCATTCGCTCATGTGAATTTGGCATTCTGAGTGGAGATTGCACTACAGTGGGGATCGGGAAATGTACCCATTCCCTCACTGTAGTGCAATCTCAGAGTTAATGTGTATAATTGGCAGGGGGTGTGGGGTGCAGAGGGGCTTGCCTCCCTGCATAACAGTCATAGGAGACATTCAGAAGTGACAGGTGTTTTGAACAGAGTTGACATTCCCAGAGTGTCGACATTCTTTGGGTGGCAGATTCACTGTTCTGAGGATTCAATGGTGCAGTTTCCGACATTACATGTCAGGTACATGAACAGTCTTACACATATGTTGCAACATTTTAAAGGTAAGCCTGGATATGCTATAACATCAGCTGCTAATTTAGGTATTCTGATGGAAGGTTATTGGTGGAAGGGGAGCATGGTCTCAGTTTAGTTAGGAGTTTAAGCACAAGAGAGGTGGGTACTGGTTGTATAGTGAAAGTTTGGGCTGATAGAAAATTATTAGTCTTTTCACTGGTGGGGGAGGAATGAGAGCTCAAGTTATACTGAGTGAAATTTGAGGTAGATTCTAGACTATTTGCATTTTTATTAGTTTTTGGGGAGGATTCTTCGATAAGTTTTTGAATGGTGTCAAAGTGAGAGTTAAGTATTTAGATGATCTCTTGTGGGTCTTTGTCAATAGATGGTGCAGGGTTATTCAGGGGTCTGGGATTAAGAAGTGAGGAAACAGGTTTCCCAATTTTTTTTTTTTTTGGGGGGAGATAATTGTGTCAAGAAGTAATTTTTTTGTCAATAAAGACTAGCCTTTTGGCAGTATTATGAAGTTGTTTGTAGTTAAGTTAATTTTGTGGGGTTCTATTTTTCTTCCATTTTTTCCAGGCTTTGTCTCTGGGGAGATGTAATTATTTGATGTGTTTTGTTAGCCAGGGGTCATGGTTGTGCTTTGTTCTTTTGGTGCGGATGGGGGCTAGACTTTTCAGTGTATTAAGAAAGACATTGTTAAAATAGATTACACCACCCTCTAGAGGTAGTGTTTTTACAGGGGTCTAGTTGTGGGCATTTAAAGTATTTAAGAGTAGGTTTTGGCTGAAGTGGGCTAGGTTTTTCAATGTTCTATAAGAGTGAGTACAAGGAATTATTTATAATGAGAGCAGGATTAGAAAGTAACATTTCAAAAGTTTGGTAAAAAATGTATGTGTTTTGTTTATGTGGGGCAGAAGTTGCTGACTGTACTATAGTAACACTTCTCTGTCTGCCTCAATACACATAATTATTTATTGATACTTATTTATTGCATTTGATTGCCAGGAAAGTTCAACTGGGCAATAAAAAATATTTTCATTGGAAGCCCAAGGAGAAAGCTCCAACTTATTCTTCTTCTTTCAGTGGCTCCCGTTAGAGGTCACCACAGCTGATCATCTGTTTCCATTTCTTCCTGTCCTCTGCATCTTGCTCTGTCACATCAACCACTTGCATGTCCTCTCTCACCACATCCATAAACCTTATCTTAGGCCTTCCTCTTTTTTTCTTACCTGGAAGCTCCATCCTTAGCATCCTTTTCCCAATATACCCAGCATCCCTCTTCAGCACATGTCCAAACCAATGCAATCTCGCCTCTCTGGCTTTGTCTCTAAACCTTCTTACCTGAGCTGACCCTCTAATATACTGATTCCTAATCCTGTCCATACTCATCACACCCAGTGCAAATCTTAACATCTTTAACTCTGCCACCTCCAGCTCTGACTCCTGCCTTTTTGTCAGTGCCACCATCTCCAACCCATATAACATAGCTGGTCTCACTACCATCTTGTCGACCTTCCCTTTCACTCTTACTGGTACCTGTCTGTCACAAATCACTCCTGACACTCTTTTCCACCTACTCCACCCTGCATGTACTCTCTTTTTCACCTCTCTTCCACACTCACCATTACTCTGATCTGTTGATCCCAAGTATTTAAACTCATCCACCTTCGCCACCTCTACTCCTTGCATCCTCACCATTCCTCTATCCTCCCTCTCATTCACACACATATATTCTGTCATAGCCCTGCTGACCGTCATTCCTCTCCTCTCTACAGCATATCTCCACCTCTCAAGGGTCTCCTCAACCTGTTCCCTACTCTCACTACAGATGACAATGTCATCTGCCAACATCATAGTCCATGGGGACTCCTGTCTGATCTCTCTGTCAACCTGTCTATTACCAGTGCAAATTAGAAAGGACTCAGAGCTGATCCTTGATGTAATCCCACCTCCACCTTAAACACATCTGTCAATCCTACCGCAGACCTCACTACTGTCACACTATGGTCGTACATATCCTGTACCACTTTTATGTACTTCTCTGCCACTCTCGACTTCCTTATACAATACCGCAACTCCTCTCTAGGGACCCTGTCATATGCTTTCTCTAAGTCCTCATAGACACAATATAACTCTTTCTGACATTCTCTATACTTCTCTATCAACACTCTCAGACACATTAACTGTAGACTGTGCTGATGAGTTACTCTAATGTAGCGATGACATTTTAATTGTACTCTGGACTACACTCATTAGGTAATGCAGGGGCAGCTTGTGCTATAGGACTGCAGGACACCTAGAAAACAAAAAAGTAAAAAGTAAAGAAACACAAAAACAAAGTACAGAAAACATGTTTACGATCACCGCAATTCCTGGAAGTACTCTGCCCTTGTGTGCACACACGGGAACACTCTCAGACTGCTTTCTCTGCAGTGTAGATAGGGGGAAAGGCATCTCTGCCCCACAGATGCCCAGCTGTCTGTGCAGTGGTGACATCACAGAATGGAGGCACTCCGGACTGCAGCAGCAGCAGGCTGGACCAATCAAGGTGCATTTAACTAGCATGAGGTGCGCTGGACCAATCGCACTGCAGCTAACATACACAGGACTTCAGTAGCACGGGCTCAATGGATGTATTTGGACTGGTGGCTCAATGGATGCATGATCGGGCTCATCGGCAGAGATGAAGGTGAGCTTCTAGTGTGTCAGCAGAGATGAAGATGATCTTCTAGTGTGTGTGTGTGTGTGTGTGTGTGTGTGTGTGTGTGTGTGTGTGTGTGTGTGTGTATGTGATGCCCTAGTTGCTATATCCTGGTGGCTAGAGAGAACTCATGGAGGTGTGGTAGGGAATACCTCAGGCTTGAACCCTGTATCTTGTATCTTGTATGCAGGTGGCAAGGGCCTGAATTCCCTACTCACCACCATTTGTAAAAAATTGCAGATTTTTGCCTATTTGTTCTGTTCTGTTCCTCATAAAATCTGTGGTTTCTATATTTTTGTTAGTTAGTCACTGGTGCAATCAGTGGTGCAGGGGTAGCATTGTTGCTTGAGAGTTACAGCTTCTCTGGTTTGATTCTTGGCTGGGGTGCTTTCTGTATGGAGTCTGCATGTCCTCCCATCTTAGTACAGATTTTTGCCTCATATTTGTTTTGGTCCTCTTAAAATCTGTAGTTTCTGTATTTTTGTTTCCATGCACAGTCAGTGGTACAGTGGTAGCATTGTTGCCTGACAGCTACAGCTTCTTTGGTTTGATTCTTGACTGGGATGCATTCTGTGTAGAGTCGGCATGTCCTCTCATCTTACATGTGTCTGAAGTGTTTCTCCCTGGCCCTGTGCTATAAATTGGATTTTGTTCCAAGTCAGACTTTCCTGGTTAACAAATGTTAAATAAAAATGACAGGCATTTGAATTTCAGACTTCATATTCTTCAGAAAGTACATGGTAACAAGGAACTTTTTATTCTAGCAATTTTCTAAGTTTATAAGATGGACATTTGAAATTTGTCCCTATTTTTTGGACTGTATTCCCCCATTATTGGCTTCATCCAAGGTTTTTTGTGCTAAGGTTGAGATGTATGGTGAGAACTGAATTCACTAAATGGTAGCCATTTAAGTTTCAGTCTTCCTTTTTTTCACAAAACAGCTGATTTGGCATAGTGGTATGTTGCTCTGACTGCTTTGCACAGGCTCCTAGGTTCCAGACTTGGAAGTGACATGTCTGGTGGTAACATGGCATTTTATTCTAGCAACTTTCCAACATTATACAAGCAATGTTTAAAATGTGTCCCTGATTTTTGGCCTTTTGCCCCCTCCTCAAATAAATGTTGGCTTCCAGATTTCTTGTGCTGCAAAGTTCAGTGATACAGCTGAGTGTTGAGTAGATTTTACAAGGAGCTGAGACCTGCAGGGGAACAAAAGATTAGTGCTGCTTATGCCGAATCTGCTTGTATTGTTAATAGCACAACAGGTAATGTACTTGCTTTTGATGCAGAAGGCTGTGGGTTCTACTCCCACAGTAGGTAGATGCATTGCTGATACTGTACTGTGTTGTAAAGGATGGTTATCAATTTGCCATCCATTCCCTATTTCAATATTACTAGCTTATCCTTTTTTTAATGCAACATAAGCAATGTGTTCCTCAAGGGCAACAGGCACTTTATTTGTAGATGAAACAATTAAATATATGAAGTTGTTTGCTAGCAGCAACCTCTTCATTAATTACAGATTTCTTTAATGTGGAATTATTTAGATTACTTTTACTACTTCAGAGATTGTGCATATTTACTGATATTGGTGGACTGTAGAAGTCAGAGTAGACTTTTATGATGGAAATGTTCTGAATTGGGCAGTTTTGTCATTATTGGTGCATGCATTTTGTTTCATTGTTTACTGGAAAAATGTTCAAAACAATAAATTTAAAATGCCCTCTAACAACTGTACTGTATTGTACAAGGAATATAATTTAATACAATCAGGAAGGTGTATCAATGAGCAGGTGTATGTTTTATGTGCAAGGGGCCTATGATTTGAAAACAGCCCAAAGTTAATCTTTATCTGCCACTGGCAAGGTGTATTTTCTTAGAATGTGGGTTTCAATACTGTTTCAATGAATGCGAGTTTTAAAGGCAGAGAAGTTTTAA
Source organism: Protopterus annectens (assembly GCF_019279795.1). Taxonomy (NCBI): domain Eukaryota; kingdom Metazoa; phylum Chordata; order Ceratodontiformes; family Protopteridae; genus Protopterus; species Protopterus annectens. The sequence goes on along the minus strand of NC_056728.1, from coordinate 1,661,253,070 downwards.
TGCCAAGTCTATTTTCATTGTGAGACTGCATTGCTTTGTTTAGCAGATATTTATTAGTGTTTGTGCTATAAAATGCAAAATAAAACTGTTAGAAAAATGTGTATTTGAATACATGAGAAATGCTAGTTTAAAAGCAAAGTAGTATATAATGCATTTTATTCTATTAATCATGTAGTAGTAAAATTAATTTATGTCTAAATGTGAAGTAGTTTTGAAACTGCAGTGTGGCTTGAAGCAAATCTGATCTCTGACCCTGGCAGAATGCTAGCTTAGCAAGTTTTAATGTTTATGCTTTACACAAGTGATTATCTGCTGGGTCAGGAAATTAAATGTGTGAAATAATGAAATCTTCTGCTCTTTCCTGTTGGAATGATTTGGCCTTGTATATGTGTTACTAAGATAGCATGCAGCTGTGTGAAAAAGTGTAACAGAGAACAAAGACGTGCATTAAAAGACTGAAGCTGCTATTGTATTTGAACTGATATGAAACCTTGAACAAGTAACTTTAGAGAAAGACATTATGACTGACCAGCTGGATAGCAAGGCCTTATTGTATCTAGAGGAAAAGTTTTTTAAAATATACAGCATCAGCAGATTTAATGAATGAAGAATGGTAAGCTAAAGTGATGTAGATGCCCTGTGACATATCACATCAGTAAGGTGGGCATAGCTTAAATGTTAAACCTATATAAAATTGTGTGCTTCCTGTTTCATGTCAGACAAAATTCTGTACTTGTACGTTTTTTGCCTCCTGGTGTACACTGGTAAACTTTTGAATCTGAACCTCCTGTGTATTGAATTCTTAATTTTATTTAATAGTTTGGTCCTTCGAGCCGGATAATTCCCTCAGACAGCTGCAGATCAGAGTCTTCCGGTCGAATACTGTGCAGGAGAAGTTACCGAAACGGTTCTTCTTGGGTGAAAAGACCTCCGACTGAATTGTCGTTTAAAGAGGCTGGCCACTTTCTGATCTGTGGCAGAAGAGTGGACATTGAACAGTTCAATACCGGAGGCTCAGGTATGAAGAATTTGCCTTTTTTCTGTTTTAGATCAGGGACTAGGTTACAGTATATTGTTGTCAAGATTTGTTTTACAGATCAGGGACAAAAGGAAGTACTGTATATTTGGTCATAAATCAGGGTAACAGAATAAGGTAGGCAGTTATTCTAGATAAACTGTAAACAGGAACTGAGAACTTGATATCACGTGATAAAAAAGGGTTACGTAACATTTTCTTTGACATGGGTAATCAGTGCACTAAAACCTCGCGAGAACCGCCCCTAACCGAAGACGCAAAATACATGCAATTACAACGTTCTGATAACGTTAGGTATTACACGAAATGGGTTAATAAATATAAATTTGATGGTAAACTAGATAAAACTTCACTAGTTAAACTCCTTAAATAGCTTAAATCTGATGCGGGAGGTCAGGCAAAAAAGCAACGCCAACTAGGCATTCCTCAAGCACACAGGTGGATTGAGGAAGCAAATCGTAGAGAACAGGAGCTTAAAAATTCAAAAACATTATTTTTAGACAAAGAGGATAATAACTTGGTAATAGCAACAGCTCCTCCTCCTCCTCCCTTACCCCCTCCCTTACCCTTTTCAGGATATGAAGTGAGTGGACAGGCTGGTCCGCCTCCGCGCTATCCTGAAGTTTTAGCAAGACCACAACCATTTGTTAGAGATCCAATTAAAACTAGGTCCCGAACATGTAAAATACATAGGGACACAAAATCATACCAAATAGAGAGAAATTTACAGGATGACAGTGAGAAAGAAATATGCCCACTTATAGAAGTTCCAAATCCTCAGGCAGGACAGGAAGGGCAGGACCCAACACTCTTAGCATATAGACCATGGACACCAGAGGACATCCGGAAGGCTACTGAGGAAATTCCCCATCCGAAAGTTAATTTTACGAAATTTTTAGAAAATTTACAAGGCATAAGGTTGAGTTACCACTTGAATGGGGAAAAAGTAGAAAAAGTAGTAAGACAAATTATAGGTCCAGATTGGCACATGATTTGTGGCACCTGAAATGCTCGTAATGCAGAGCTTAGACCACTCCCACATAGTGACGCAGAATTAGACAACAGAGTAAAAGGTCTGACAGACTGAATCTCTGAGAAATGAAAACCCAGAGTAGACTGGACTTGCATTAATCAATGCATACAACAAAAAAATGAGACAATAGATGGATATTATGCTAGATTATTAGAATGTTTTAATAATCATAGCGGTATGTCGGTTTCTGAGAACCAAACAAATAATTCCCCGTATAAACAACAATTAAAAAATGCATTTTTGAAAGGTTGCATTGCACCTATTAGTAGCTTCATTACGAAGCATATGATAGACCATCGAACAGGGAGGCTACAAGCCTTACTCGAATACGCTAGACATGCTAAAAGACATTTTAATAGTAAAAAGAAAAAGAAGACGCAAGTCTTCACTGCTGAAGATAGAGCTAAAGTATTTGTATTACAGTCAGGTAAAAAGGGCAAAAAAAATGCCCAGGGAAACAAACAGTCTGACAAACGATCAGAAGATTTTAAAAAAAGAAAAAAAAAGGTAAATGCTTCAAGTGCGGGAAAAAGGGACATCTAGCATGGGATTGTAGGCAAAACAAAAAGGTAATCACAGAAGATAAGGGAGATGAGGACTGACTATATGATAGTGAGGATACATCAAGTGAAAGTCAGAAATCATCAGGAAAAGCAAATAAACAAAAAGCAAATGTAAATGTGATAGAGGGAGTTGAAGAAGTGCAAGTAGATATGGAGGATGAAAAAAGTGAAATTTTGGACTTAGCATTATTGAGCTTAGAGCTCTACTTGGCAGATACGAAACCAGAAGTTACACTTCTGGTGGAGGAAAGGGAAGTCAAATTCTTGTGTGACTCAGGAGCGTCACAAACTTTGATACACCCCTCCAAGTTACCAGAACATTCAGAATCACCTGATTATATACTAGTAAAAGCCGCAAATGGACAGCTGTACAGGAAACCACTTTCCCATGATATAGCAATAACTGACCCTGTTTCAGGTATGACCCAGAGAAGTAAAATTGTTGTTTCTGCTAAGTGTCCAGTAAACCTATTGGGCAGGGACCTTATGCAGATATTTGGCATAGCAGTAGTTCCAACTGTACAAGGTATGGAGGCACAAAGACAAATGGATACCATTGTAGTGCGACCGGAGGGTAAAACCTTTTACTGGTACAGCCAGGACCTAGTCACGACTGGTCCAGGGGCAGTAACCGAGAAACTGATGAACGTAGCCATCAGTAAAACCCCCTCCCTTGACACTGATCGACAGCATTTGTTACACTGTACTCTATACTACTGTACTACACCAGGACCTGATAGAAAGTATGAGCAAAAATTGTTTAGAAATCATGCAACTAGATTGGTTTTGCGTACTTTGTACTGGGATACTGAGGGGAACAGTGTAGTTAGCTGTTCATTACCTCAAGAATTCCTTGAATTGTTTAGATCAAATCGGTTACCACATGTTAGCTTGACAAAAAACAAAAGTGTCAAATGGGCAGATTTAGGGAAAAAAGTAACAAGATGGGAGAAACAAACTAATTTAGAACTATCAGAACAAGGGATACAAAAACAAAAACTAAATTGGTTAACACAGACACATCCAGCTGTACACTTGCAGTCTAGCGAGGACAGCTAATTAGCATTTTTATTAAAAGAAAAAAAAAAGGCCTTATGTAAAATTCCAACAACTCTTTGGTCAACAGGCAAATCAGATGTAGGACTTATTCAAACAGCAGGACCAGTTACAATTACACCAAAGTCAGCTTTTAGACCACAAAAAAGACAATACCCTTTGAAAAAAGATGCAAAAATAAAAATTAAGCCTATGGGCATAGCTTAAATGTTAAACCTATATAAAATTGTGTGCTTCCTGTTTCATGTCAGACAAAATTCTGTACTTGTACGTTTTTTGCCTCCTGGTGTACACTAGTAAACTTTTGAATCTGAACCTCCTGTGTATTGAATTCTTAGTTTTATTTAACAAAAACTTTCAAATGAAATCCAAATCATTGCAGAAGTAAAGCAGTATGCACATTAGTGTTTATGGTAAATGGGGCGAAATAACCAAGGAATGGGGCACTGGAATGGCTGCAGGGGAGAGGCTCCATTTGATCATGATTTTGTGAGGGGGGAAGGGCAGCAAACTCAAGACAGCCCCGACTAAACTATACCTCTCAACTGTACAGATTTTTGCAGAATGAATAGATTTTTGCTTCTTATTTTTGGTTTGTTCCTCATAAAATTTGTGGTTTTCTGGCAAATCATTTAGGAATGAATAATGACCGACATTAAGTTTCAGACATTGTAACCTTCAGAAAAATGCATGCTAAAGCAAGACCTGTTATTCTAGCAACTGTATGTTATTCTATCAATTGTCTTAAGTTTATACAAGAGCAATTTTTAGTACTGTTTTTATGTTCCCCCAATATATTTGGCCTTGTCCAGATTTCCTGCATTAAGAGGTTGAGAGGTACGTGCAAATAAATTGCTTTATAGAATTAGGAATATCCAGTCCTCTCAACTGTCCCCAATTTGGGCTCAAAATGTTGCTCTCCCCCTAATAATCCCTCCGCAAAATAGCAATTTTGGAAGAAGACTTGGAGGGTTTACAATTATAAATAACTGTAATGATCAAAGTTATAGATTACTTTTATTTCAGAAATGCATGTAGATTCTCTTATTTTGGCAGCTGCTCAAGTTAACAGTACTAATATTAAAAAGGTGTCCCTTCTTTGACAGGTTCCCAGTTGTATTATGTGGCAATTTTATATTTTTTGCATCACATTTTTAGTCCGTTTTTCATAAAATTGTGGTTTTCTGTCAAAATAGTGGCAAATCATTAAAGACTGAAGTTAGAAAATAATGGCAGACATTTGAGTTTCAGATTTCATACCCTTCAGAAAATTCATACTAATGCAAGACCTACTACTATTCTATTATCTTTCTATTATCTTTCTAAGTTTATAAGAGTAATATTTAAAAATTGTCCTTATTTTTGGGCCTGTGTCCCACTTCTGTGACTTTGTCCAGATTTTGTGCTCTGAGGTTGAGAGGTATGAGTATCAGAGCCATCACCATCAGCCAGAGACATTTCAAATTGTGACATACTTGTTGTACCCCACTCCCCCATGTAGTAACTCTTGATGTGTCCAAGCAAGGCAAGGAGCAGTTATGCAGTGTAATTGTGCAGAGTATTTCCTCATCCAAGGGGGACACAAGTACAGCCGTGGCTTTTCATCTGTCCTTGATTTTGCAGAATGTTCTGGTTTTCTGTCATATTTTTATACTGTTGATTTATGCTTATTATTATTCAGAAAATGCATGCTGTCGCAGTGCCCTGTTGCTCTGTGTTTAGGTAGCAATGCTTTAATGACCATCAGGTAAGCTTATCGGAGATTGTAAGATGCAAGTAAGTTTTAATAAGCATACTGTTAAAGAATTACCAGTATTGAAATCCTTTTTTGTTGCCATGCACAGAATATTTACATAACTAGATAAGTTATAAGCCTTAGGTATTGAAATGCATATGACAGTATTTGTAATAAAGGACAGGATTACAGTATTTTCAGAAGCTCATTACATTTTGATGGAGACTTGCAGTCATCTTTGCAGGCTTTACCCATAAACTAAACAGAATGCTAAATCTATTATGTGTGGTCCATAACTTGTGCAGTGATCCTTTAAGCAATTTATCTTGAGCTTGTTTCTTGTTTGCTGTTCATTTTTTACTTTGATCATGTCTTCCCCATGAAACAAGTAGATAGTTGTTGTCAGGCAGCAGGTCTTTTTTGGATAAGAAACATTTTTACAAGTGGGGGTATCACAGATTGCTACTTTCAGCATGTTACTTGGTATTTTTATAAAGCTGAATATAAATCATAATTAGAACTGCAGTGTAAGGAGAAGTGGTTTGAGTTGAGTGCTGCTTTTTTTTTATACTTGATTTTGACTGGCATTCCAGTAATGTATTTAAAAAGTAATTTATTTTTTCATGCCTCACAACCTTTGTGTTTCCATCTATATATTAAATAAACTGTCATGTAGCCAATGCATTGAAATACTTTTTTCTTCTACACTTCATCTTGTCTTGATTGGACTCTCATAATGATGGTTTGGCACCTAGGGCAGCGTATTTAAAGTTCCAGTTGTTGTGGTTTTGAGCATGGCATCACCCCTTTCTAGTTGGCCCCACTCATTCCCATTGGCTCCACCCATTCAGCTGTCTTCTGCAGCCCCCCTTTAATTTGAAGTCACCAGCCGCCACTGCGGTAATGACACACTAGTTCACTATGGAGTGCATAGATAATGTAGTGCAATGCCAGCATGACCACTTTAGTTTGCAGACTGCACTGATGAGGTGATGTAATACCAGTGTGACACATTACACTGAAGATTGCTTTGATGAAGTATTGTAATGTGGGTATGACATTAATTTCACTATTGGCTGCAGTGATGAGGTAATGACACATTAGCTCACTGTTTACTACACTAATGATGTAGTATAATGACAGTATGAGCACATTATGCTTTGGAATGCACCAATGAGGTAATGTAATGTAAGTCCACTGAGACATATTACACTGCGGGTTACATTGATGAGGTAATCTAATGTACGTGTGACATATAAATTATACTCTCATAGGACTCAAATGAATTATAAGAAGTTTGTGTCTACTGATGCTTGCAACCATTATGCCTTGCCAGTTCTCACCCTAGACTATACCTCCTTCTTTCAAAGAAGGTTAGGCTAGTCAAGCCTGTTGAATGTAGGAATACTCATCCAATTATCCAGGTTCCATGTGAAGTAAGATAGTATATTGCACGGTTTTATTTGCAGAGGGGTCTATTCCAGATGTGAAGAAGATGCTGACTAATGAACCTGTCTCTCTCCATCTTGTTTTATTAATCTACTGAAGTAAGTTTTGATCCTTTGCTCTGGAATTTGTGGACTGCTTGATTTGTGAAGATCCAAATGATCCTGGACTACTGGATCTCAGATTTCTCAGAAGTCAAGGTGTAGGTCTATAATTAGGTGCCAGTAAGACACAGAAATAAGGGACAGTGCTTCTGTGCTAATGGCACTGATGATGTAGTGTAATGCAAATATGACCACATTATGCTTTACACTGGACTGAAGATGTAAAGTGATGCTATGAACAGCACCAATGAGGTAATGACACATTAGATCACTGTGGACTGCACTGATCGGGTAATGTTATACCATTATGACACACTGCAGTGTAGTTTACAGTGAATACACTTTGCACTATGGACTACACTTATGTGGTAATGGCACAGCTCACTGCAGATTACACATGTCAGGAATTATAATGTCAGTATGAGTTATTAATTACACTATGGACTGATTCAGTAATGACATGTTAGCATGCTGTGGCCAACATTGATGAGGAAATGTAAAATCAGTGTGATTGATTAGTCTGTGGACTTTACTGATGTGCTACTGGCATGTTAATATGCTGGACACTGCATTGATGAGGTAATGTAATGCCAATATGACACATTAACAGTGGATTGCACTACTGAGGTAATGTAATGTCAGTATGACACAGTGTAGTGTGGCTTGCACAGGTGAGGTAGTATAATGTGAGTATGACATACTACAGTATGGAATGCAATAATGAAATATGTAATGACAAAATGACACAGGGAACTGTGGACTGCACCGATGTGGTAATGACAGATTAGTTCACTGTGGACTGCACTGATGAACTAATGTAATGCCAGTGTGTTATACTGGTATTACATAACCTCATCAGTGCAGCCCACAGTTACCTGTGTCATACTATAGACTTCACTGATGAGGTAACGTTATGCCAGTATGTATTATACATTGCAGTGTGGTTTGCACAGCTGAGGTAGTGTAATGGCACATTACATTGTAGATTGCAATGATGAGGTATTGAAATGACCAAAGTAGCACATTACATCATGGAATGCATTGATGTGGTAATGACATAGTACACTGTGGATTACACATGTGAAGATTTGCAATGTTAGTAGGACTTATTAAGTGTACTATGGCCTGCACTGATGTGGTAATGGCATACTAGTATGGAATATCCTATGTTGATGAGATAATGTAATGTCATTGTGACAGATTACAAAGCTGACACATTGATTTCACTAAAGAGATAGTGTTAGGCCAATATGAGACATTAGAATATTGATTGCACTTATAAAGTAATGCTACTGCTACCAAGGAACTGGAAACCCTGGTTATATATTTTGCCTTTTTCCATAATGACCTATTTATTTGAAATGATCAAAAGCACCCTTCATTTCCTCTACCCAGATGTTTGTTGCTTGACTTTTTCCTATTTGCCTGCTGGTTTTAAATGGAATATCATCCCCACAAAATATATGCATTTTGATTTTTTGTAGATCTCCTAATTGCTCACATGCCTGTGTTCACTTACAGTCTGGAAGGAGCTAAATAAAACTGACAGAGCATTAACAGTCACATTGTCACCTTTCTTATCCTTTGATCTGGCACATCTCTTTGACTTGCTGCTACTTAATTTTTCTGTTATTGCCTCTTACATACAAATTCATAATCTCTGTTTTTCCTACATGCCTTGGCCTTAAAATGAGCAGCAGCATTACCCTCCCTTCCCTTTTTTATTTTCCTGGAATTATGTGAGGTGGCTGTATGTCATATGAACAGATCCTCATGTGTCACTGCTCTTGCCTTATTGAACATGAACTCCCATTGTAGATGGAGTGTGCACCCACTTAACCTCCGTGTACGACAGCAGCAAAAAAAAAGCACCAACTGCTGCTGTGCCCTTGGCTTTGTGTGCTTGTGCACTCCTGCTGCATGTACAACAGTTGCATTCTGCTTTGCAGAGATGCAGGCAGTTTTGATGAGCACACTGTAGTGCTGCAACAGAGGCTATTGTTAATGAGCAGATAGCATCAACACGTGGGGACTGACCTCACCCCCCTCACACAAAATAAAAAAAAAAATTGATTAAACTCTCTACAGATCAGATACTGTTTGAAACAAGAAAATGTTCTTTTTATCTCAGCAGCTAACAATGTTCGATTCAGGTTTTTCACATCAATTGTGATGAATGCTTTTTTTATATCAATTTACGCAAAATGCAGTTTATATAAATGAAATTGTTGTAGGGCAGATTTCCTTTCACAATGGTTCAGCAAATTTGGAGTTAATTATATAAAGCAAGAGTTTCTTTGATCTAGCCTTACATGAACATATCTTTTAAATTGCACATTGAATCTAGTTTTATCAGACTCGAGCAAAATTTTAAGTCCTGTCATTTGTAGAAGTGTCATGAAATGAGACTGCACATAGCTGCTCTGTGACCCCTTCATTCTCTGGCCCACTGACTAATTATTTTGTAAAACATATTTTTCTTGTTAGGTAGTAAATGATCCTACTTAAATATGGTGGTCAAATGCACTCGGTATTTATGGGTTTATTCAGAATTATACTGATTCTTTCATTGAAAACCTGTATAAGTGCATTTTATATGCAAGGTTTAAAATGTTATGGTTCATATTTAGTACATGAAGTTTGATATGTCATATATATGTATGAAACAATGAATCTTAGTTTTATTTGTATAGCTATGTAAATGTGCTTGCGTTTGCCTGCCTCTCTAAGGTCTAATTACCCTGATATTGTTATAGAAATAGTTCCTGAGGGGTGCCATGCAGCATGTATTTTTCTTTGAGACTTTCTTTTACAATGGCTTTTCTTAACAGATTCTGTATCAACTTAAATTTGTCAAAATATCACTATTTTCCTGGCAGGGTCTCTATGAGCAACGACATCATAATGGAATAGTTAACTTAAACTGAATTTCTGTTTGGATAAAGAACTGACAGTTCCCAGTAACAAGTGTCTCTGTGACTGCCTGCTACTTAGCATTTTAATAATGTAGTTCTGAATGTAATTTTAGATTGCTTAGTTTGCAATTTATCATTAGTTTCTTATAGAAATAATATTTTCATTTTAAATGTTAAACTGAGATATTGCAATCGAAATAAATGACTCGTTCAAACCATATCTGCCTGTTCACATCGATTATTAAAAGAAATAAAATCTTCTTCACTGTGTCATGTTTGTTTGCTAGGTAGATATGCAATCATTCTAACATTTTTCATTTTATTTAATTTAAAAATTCTTATGTAGTGTACTGCAAAAGTATATGTTACTTTACTCGCTCAAGATCACATTTTCAAGTGTGAGCTAATGGGATTCAAACCTAGGCTGCAATTTACGAGCATCTTGCATCAAGCTTAACTCTGTTGCATTATATCCAGATATGTAAAACAAATGTGTAATTCAAAAAAAATAGTTTATGACTGGTTACATTTACATGGCCTAATGCAAATACTCCAAGAATTGCAAAGCCATTACAAACTGTATAGGAATATCAGAAATTTAATGTACCTTTCTTAATCATCATAGGTTTTGGAACTTGACCATTCACTAATACTTCTAATTATGAGCCATTATACCTTACCTTAGAAGTCATGGGAAGTTGAAGGATACCGAGTTTTGTGACCATTATGCCTTGCCAGTTCCCACTCAAGACTGTATCTCCATTCTCAAGGAGGGCTTGACTGGCCTAGCCCTATGCAGATCTTGAATAAACTTGAACAAACAAATCAACAAAAAACTGCTGAAAACAAAAAAAACAACGCAAAGCAGAAAAATAGATATACACAGATCCCAATTTTATTGTGAGCACTTTTGTTTAAACATTGCCAAACTTCTTTAGATCTAACTCAAAACTGCATGCATCCACTTTTAAAACTTTTCCTTGGGGTCTTTATATATCCATTTTTCCGCTTTGCTTATTTTTTTTGTTTTCAGCAGTTTCTCATTGATTTGTTTGTTTAGTTTATTCATAGTTTGTGGATTACAACGTAATGTAAGCTGAACAGCAGGAGCAGCAAGGATTATCACAGGCCTTGTTTTCCCAGAGGGAAAATGAAATAACTCTTCTTAACTTAACATCTCTTATTCAGCAGCTCACACAAAGGGTGGATGGCTTGCCTTCAGCTTTAAGTGCTATGCAAACACAACACGTTTGGGAGGTTAATGGCACCAAGAATTCTACAAATGTATCAACTGGCTCTGAAGAAAGTTCAATTCCACATTACCAGAGGCAGCAAACTGGCTTATTGATAGGATTGCAGCAACAGCAGAATAGTGGATACCAAGCAGAGAAAATGGCAGGAAGTGCTGGCATGTTTCTTTTAGGTGCGAATGCAACACCGCATTCTTATACTTCATTAAGTAGTCATAATAATCAACAGTTAAAGTGGCAGTCCTTTCAGGGGCTGGTTTGAAAGGGGCCTCGATTTTTAGTAATTCCCCTGCTCAGCAAACATTTAATGGCAATATGCATGATAAACTGAATAACTTTGATTATAAGCTGCATAAGTTCAAAAAAATTACAGCTTGAAAATGCTTATCTGATTATGGTGCTACCCCACAGACTTAGTTCAGAATTCCCCTCTGCATATTGAACTGGTCAATTTGTTTAACAGACATGGTTGTGAGTTTTATGAAGTTTTAACTAAATATAACACTAAGGACACGGACAATTTGGGTGAGGAACTTGACCAGCTGGAAAACAGCATAAAGCAGGATGAGACGTATGCTAGATATGTTTGAGCATCAACACATTTATAGCAATACTGAACAAAATGTAATGATGCTCAAGGAAAATAAAACAAAAAAGATGAATAGCGACAGAGCTGAGTATGTAAGAGGGGTAGCATTCCAAAAGCCTCCAAAGAGTCAACCGTGGGGTAGAGAAAATCATGCTTCTATTGTTGTTAATGCTCCTGACTATTTCCAAGTCCAGGTGGAAACAGATCAGCAGATACAAAGTGAGCACAGTCATTTAATATTAACAATCAGCAACAGTTTCCTTAATTAAGATATTCTGAAAGAAATAGAGAAAGGAAGCAAAAGCAAGAATTAATGACTAGGAATTTTATACACCATCATGGAGGAATCAGTGAAGGGGGCCTCAACAGAACTGTCTGCGACGAGGCCAGTAGGTCAGCAACAATTACCAGAACAGGAGAAACCAGAGATAGGTTATGTAAATAACTTGCAGCACCAAGGCCCATCAGTGTTTTTTGACAGACTTTGGTTGATTCCAGCATGGCTGATTTTCTCAGCAAAGGACTGAATTTTGTTCCTATGTCTAGGACAAATATTGCAACAGTCGTTTTTGACCTAAAACATTATGTACATAAAGTTAATTTTAAATTATTGTTTGAAAGTGATACGACAATGTTTGCTGACACACATATACCTAGCACATTCAACCCTCCACCCTGCTCTTACGATGTATGACAAAATATGTGAACTTGACTTATAACACATGTTGCATAAGAGCAAAAATACTGCAGATAATTTAACAAGTAATGACATGGAACTATTAACATATCTCAAAGGGCAGAATATCAGCGTTATGAAAGCTGACATGGGGGTGGGTTAGTAATTATGGCCATGCATGACTACAATAGGAGAATGATACAAATTTTGGAAATGGATACATATGAAGAAGTTTCCAAAAATCAAGTTAATGGAACCTACAAAAGTATAGCAGTGTCCCTGCAAGACATGTTTCGTGAGAGACATATTGATATTAACATGTATAACTATTTCACTATGTCCTCTCCTACAACACCATTGATCTTTGGCACACCAAAGATTCATAAGGGGCTGAATGAACCCCCTCTGCATCCCATAGTCAATGGGCACAATTCTGTTACCTATGCCTATCCTAAGTATCTGGAGCTTAAGTTAAACGTTTTTTTCCAACAATAAACACAAATATACATTTTCTGAAATTGTGCAGTGATGCCTATCTGTTTCTTACTATTGATGTGAAAGACCTTTTCTCGTTGATCACACATCAGTTGGGCATTGACTGGTTCAGTGAATTTTGATTTGAAAAAGCTGTATCAAAATCAGAAATGAATTTGTATGTGGATCTGTTTGAGCTTGTACTGCAAAACAACTACATACATTTTGAGGGAAGGTATGTTTTACAGAAAGTAGGGGTGGCCATGGGGTCACCATGTGGCACCGTTTTTGCAAATTTGGTCATGGCCCAGTGGGAAAGGAAGTATGTTTTAAATAGGCATGAATATAAAGAAAAATGCCCCTGTATTTAAGAAACCTGGATGACATTTTTAATTTGTGGGCGGGTGATGAAAATGACTTTAAAGAATTTGTTAATTATTTAAATGGCACTACTGATTTTTTGACCTTTGCATACGAAATGAGTAACATGGTTATTTCTTACTGAGATGTAAATGTGCATAAAGATCAATATGCTAAAAGATCACTTTCTAAAATACATAGGAAGGAAACATATCCCGACTCATTTTTGCATTATGATAGTGCACATCCTGCCCATCAGAAAAGATCAGCCAGGATGGTCACATTAGATGAAGAGTTTCAAACAGAATGTGACAACTTGAAAGGAATGTTTAAAGCTGGGGGCTATCCAGACAGATTGTTGACAGAACACTTTGGAGAGGTTTCCCATAAAAGAAAAAGTGACTATTTTCAGTCGATATTAAATAATGAAAACAAAAATGAAGTGCAAATACATGGGGACATCAACATATATAAAGTAACTTATACCTCTAGTTGTATTACGTCTTACACTAGTGATTAATTGATAAGAGATATTCTAATAAAAAATGGGTACTTATTGAGGAAGATGGCCATCTAAGGGACACACAAAATGAAACACCTAGATTACTTACAAGAAGAGGTACAGATATTAAGGCTCTGTTAGAACAAAAAGCACAAATGGAAGCAATCGAGGAATGAAAAAAATGTGGCATGGGCCTTTACTGTGCCTTAATTAATGTAAGGGATAGTTTTGAAATAAGCGGTATTAAGTATAAGCTGGGAGGTAAATACAACTGTTGCACAAAAGGGGTGGTACATTTGGCCACCTGTCAAGACTGTCCTTCATACTATGTAGGAAAAACAGAGAGAACCTTGAGAGAATATATGAGCATGAATATGCTATTAAGAAGCAAAAAATAACTAATGCTCTAACCAATCATGTTATTAGTAATGAGGGCCATGAATTTAAATATATGGTAATAGAGCAAGTTTTGGTCAGCCCAAGGGATGGATCTTGGTCTTTACAATTAGAGGAGAAAGAATTAAAATGGCAAGTCATGCTTAATGCATATGCTTGGCCAGGTCTGAATGAATATTCATCCATCAGTAGTGTGCTTAAACATAGGGGTTTGAATAGATATAGTACTTCTAGCATAGCATTATTACTGTCATAGACAATCAGGGGGTTTTCATGCTTTTGTATGTATTGTTCTTCGTGGTTTTTAGCATATTTTTATAACATATTTTTTATATTTTTATGTTCTTTTCATACGGTATTGATGTGTCTTTAATTTATACACTGGGATATATATTTATTTACTTATATACATTATTAAAAGTGGCAGGTTTTGTAGTATTTTAATAGTAATTTTATAATGAAATGGTAACAACAGCTGCAATGATTTTTAAGCTTTTATGATAAAGTAATAATTTAATTGCTGGAAATGATCATAACACGACATATTGAATGAATGCCAGGCACCTTATTTTGTTGAACTACTTTTGTAATGTCTTCTGCTATTTAAAAAGCAGCTGTAAGGTAGTTTATTGTTTTTAATGGAATATTTGATCATGGTGTCTTTAAGATCTAGTGACTCTAGTGGGGACTGGTGAGTCATATTAAGAGTGTGATCCTCTTTGTTAGTAACCTCTAGAGTTTTTCCAACTGTTTGATATGTCTGGTGACTGGTGAGGTATTTCCCAAAGGAGATACTCTATCCTACAATGGATCTGGTCAGTGCTGAATATAAGAGGACAATGACAACTTTAGAGCTGCAGTGACCAGCTGACATAATGAGTAAGGTCTTCACCACCCATGCACAAGGTACAAGATTTGATCCTGACCTCTGGCACATGCCTGCATGACGTTTGCATGTTCTCCTTGGGTCTGTGTGGGGTTCCTCCCATCTCACCAAAACATGCTGTGTGTTTACACCTCAAACTCTACCAAGAATGGAGTTGTGGGCAGCAGCACAGACTCTAGTTGCTGCATATAGTGAGAAGAGTTGTATAAATCGACTGCTTTGGGCATCAGCTGTTGTGCAGAGTATACTCTAGGTAGAAGAACATGGACCACAGATTGTGTGCCATAGAGGGGCTAGCTACTCAATGGTGTAAAAATTGGTGTTAGGTGATTTGGTCATATTGGCTAATGATGTCAAAAATGGGCATGGGTATTTGGTGGTGAGAAGTCAGTTGAGGATCCAGCCTTCACCGACCATATATCAGTGATCCATGCTAATGGTGGGAAGGGTATATGTGTCTTTACTGCCAGTGTATGCCCATCATAAAACCCAGCAGTCCTGGATCAATAAGCTACTGGCTGGCCGGGTTCCAGTTGCTCAGCTTGGATTGCCCTGACTAGCTCTGTTGATCAAAAGCTGGATTAAAAAAAAAATCAGCTTGCAAACATGAACTAAGAATTGCGACACTCAATGTAGATTCACTGACAGGACATAGCTTGGAAGTGGATGACAGTAGTAAGGAGGAAACTCGACATCCCATGTATCAGGAGACAAGTTGGAAGGGCAGTGCTGCACCTACTAGATAGAGCAGGACTCCATGAGTTTTTATTGAAAATGGGAGATCTGAATGGAAATATTGGAACAGACAGAGCAAAGTATTAGGACTGCCCTAGTCCACATGGGTAAGGCAACAGGAATAAAGAAGGAGAGGCCATTGTAGACTTCTGTCTGGCAAATGGCATGATTGTAGCCAACACACGGCTCAGCAAGAGATATAGTCACAAGATCACAAACAAGAATGGTCAACATACTGCTCAGACAGATTTTCTTCTAGTAAGGAAATGGCACTGGAGTAGAATCAGCAATTGCAAAGTCATCCCTAGTGAAACAGTCAGACCGCAGCATAAACCACTGGTTGCCACAATCAGCTGAAAGCAGTGGTCAGAGAAGGCTCTAAGACTGAAGACCTAAAAGTTGACTGGAGAGAAAGCAGAAGAATTCTAGGATTTACTCAGGGATCTCACACCTCAGGAACAAAAGGAAATAGGTGGAGTTGAAGAAGAATGGCAGTGCTTCAAAACAGCATGTGTGGGGACTATAGAAGTGATGTGCATCTGAGTCAGATATGGAAGCAAGGTACATAAGGAAAGCTGGTGGGAGAATGCAGAATTCCAGGTCAGCAAAGAAAGAAAGAAGGAAGGAGTGCAGATTGAAAAGACTGGCCAGGCTAAAAAGGAGTGCTGGTTGACTAACAAAATGTTGAAAGAAGAGAGGTTGCAAGGCAAAGACAGAAAGATAAAGAAGATATTCAGACACCCTTCAAAAG